>NW_020290636.1:0-392154 GCF_003184585.1 Aspergillus saccharolyticus JOP 1030-1 | reverse complement strand
TGAAAGTTGCCATCCGGGGTGACGGGGGGGGGGGGGGTGGTCTATACTTGTCCTGTGCTGTATACCGGTGAATTGTGCATTGAGCTATTGTTAGATGGCGGGGGATGTCGCTGTAGGCGCAGTGAGTGACTTGCATAAGCTACATATAATGCATGTGAATTACTCCGAAGAAGGGGGCTGTGTGCTATGTGACGTGTCTTAGGGAGGGAGATCGTCTCCAGTTCACTTTGCTATTAGGCTGGATTGTTATGGATAGTAGAGGCGGTCGTAGTCATCTGTCTCAGAACAGCTGAGACCTCATTTGGAAGTACCTCGTGGTGCAATTGTTGAATTGAGTACATGAGTACACCTGGGAAGTCTCATTGAAGTATCTTATAGATTCAGTAATTGGACCGTGCATATGCTTACACTACTTGCATGCAGCAAGGGATTCGGACTTGCCCGACAGAAATTAGATCTTGCGCACTCGCCAAATACACATTCAAATGGTACAATTCTCATCTCGACCAGATGTCAATCAACTCCCCGAGACCACGGCCAAGCCTTCATAGATCTTCTGCTTCACAGCCAGGAAACTCCCTGCACCTTTCCGCCCGGGCACCATCGCTGCTGACTGCGCCGATGCCTCGATCTCAATCCGGCCCGTCGCCGACTTGCGCACGGCCACCATCCCATCAATCAACAGCGTTCCCTCACCCCTGAACTCCGCCGTGTGACCGGCTCCCTGCATGAGCTTGCGCAAGTCCGCCAAACGGAGGTCGCCCACGTGGAGAGGCCGGGTCATGGATCGCGTTCCCGCCGCCATGTTGGCCGGCAGGACATCAAGCAAGGGGTAAATATCGGATTTGTGGGTCGGCGGCGGCGGCGGCGGCGGCGGTGCTGGCTGTGGCGGCTGGGGGTTCGTCGACTCGGCCTCAGAGTCAGTGGCTGTGTTCGTCTCGTCCGGCAGCAGCACCTTTTGCTTCTTGTGCGGGCCCTCCGGATCCTGTTCTGCTGTCGTCTGAGAGACAGACTCAGGCCCCCGAAGCTGGCCCGTCAACGTGACCACACCGAGGCTGCGCACATGCTGCCACTTCAATCGTCGGACCAGGTTGTTGCTCAGCTTGACCATCCATGCGTTCGTATCGACGCTGGCATCGACCGTCTCTCCGTTGACTGGTGTGAAAATTACTGCCGAATCTGCAGATGCGGGCACGTCCACGCCCACCTTAGCTGCAAGCAGCTTGTGGCATTCTTCGGCCAGGGCCGTCGTCTCCTGCTTCATTCCTCCGACCAGGATCAGCTTGCGGGGCTGAATAAGTGGGATGAGCATTTCCAAGCTGCGCTTGTCGTGCAGACCGGTAAAGTCCACAAAAGCGAGGCGCGCGTTGATGGTCAGGCTCGCCTTCTCGTAGACTGCCTTGGCCGGGCCTTCGAACGCCTGACCTTCCTGCTCATCATCGGACGAGCCAGCATCAGCGCCCTCGCCGTCCTCCATCACGCTCAACTCATCGGCTGTGCTGAGATCCTTCTTAGAACCCCCACCTTGTCCGTGATGGCGCTTGCCTCCACTGCCGGACAACCGGCGTCCGTTGGGTCCGCCTTCGTCCCATCTTCGCTTTTGTCCCAGTTTCATTTGGGAGTCAGTCCGACGTTGCTGCATATCGGCCTCTTCACGCTCCTCTGCGCGAAGATACTCCTCGGGTCTGATAAACTCTCCGTACTCATCGCCCCGCTTCCGGGGAGCCACGTAAGGGAACATTCGCTCGCGGCCCTTCTTGCCTCGGACATCGTAGTCGTAGACGTTCTTGCGCCGCAGTAGAATGTTGACACCGAGATCCTCGTCGCTGAGACCAAGCTTGTTGCGGTTGGCATGGGCCAAGGAAGTAGAGAAGTTCAGCACTCTTCCTTGCTGTTCAGTCTCCGAATCTTCGGATGTAGAACTAGATCGGTCGTCAAGGGCGTCCGCGGCGGTGTCAAGGTTTTCTTGTCCTCTTGTTTGAGAGGTGTCCTGCAACTGCCGCTTTGTAGCGAGATACTGTTGATAAAGCATTTGCTCCCCAGAGTCGAGAGGCGCACGGCGCACTTCGGACCATGAGAGCTCCCTTCCACCGCTGTGCACCTGTTCCAACATCTCGCCGTCCGAGCCTTTCTCGAGAGCGACCCCATCCTTCCTTTCTTCGTACCATTCCCAGATCATGCCGCCAAGAGTTTTCCTATGACGACTTTCCTTATGGCCCCCAGTGACATTCTCCTTGTGTAAAGGCTCGGTTAGAAGGAGCAGGTTGTTGGCGCCCTCCGCTACCAGACGGAGCGTCTCCTTTGCGAAGCCCCAGTCCAGCGATGCATCAGAGGCCAGAATGACTTTGGGTGTGCCGTCGTTGAGGATCTTCTCCAGTCGCTTGCGCTTTTCCACAATCTTTAAGTGCTTGAATGTGAACGGACCGACTCCTTTGCCTTCGGCCTTACCTTGCCCACCTGACCGCGGCCCATCGTTGTTCGACTGCGTCTGGCCAGTTGTCGCATCAACACCTTCCGCAGCCTCAAACTCGCGCACAATATTCTCGTCCATCCATTCTAGCATACTTCTAGCAAGTCGCATAGTCGTGTTGGCTTTTCTGCCCGCCATGTACAACCCCGCCGTCCGCAGCACATCGTCGCCCTGAGCAGTGCTCGCGGCGTCGCGCCAGGCGTGCTCGAGCGCATAGACCAGTTCAAGGACACGAGCACTAGTATCCGTCGGGATCAAGACAGTGCCCCCCTTGGCGATAGCGCTGCGAATCATGTCCAGCAGCAGATCATCGCGCTTCTTCCTTCCTCCAGGGAGAGCAAATTTCTCACCTCCCCGGGTACTACAAACGAGCGCCGTTGGCTTGCGCAGCTGCTCAATAACCTCAGTCCCGCTGGCGCCCGAACCGCCGAACCACGCCGCTCCTGCCACAACGCTCTCGCGGGCCTGGTTCCAGTCGACCGCGTAGACAATAGATTCCATCCCATGTTGAATGTGCCATATCGTACCACCCACCGTGTGTCCAGCGTTGTACGCAGTCAAGGTCAGGCCGTCCAGGGGCGGGGAGAAAGGGGAACAGAGCGGTTGGTGAGGTTGTGAGTACTTCAAGGGATGAATCAGTGAGAAATAGCGTGCGATCTCCTCATTGGTAGGAGGTTGAAGCAGGATGCGCCCTGCATGTGTAGGCTTGGGGCTTTCATCCCCTTGTGCGACGGATGCTGCGGCCGAGGCGGCGGAGGTGGATGCCCCTGATTCCGAGATTGAAGCTTTTGGTAGAAAGGTTGCAGCTAGCGGCGAAGACGCATATAGATCTTGCAAAAGTGTGCGACCGAGAGCGATTACAGGACTTGTTGCATATACGGGAATTTGGGTGAACAAAGGAAAAGTCTTGCAGCAGTGGGCAAAGGCACCGATGTGTGCGGGCGTCGCGTGGGTCAAAAGGATCAACGATAGTGTAGGAACGTGTCTTTGTTATTGGAAATGTATGTTAGCCAGAGTGCCGACGTTATGAGAGCGCGCGGAGTTCCTGATAGAGGAGGATTGGCTCACTTTTCCAGTTCCTGCAGGTCAAGAGGATCAAAGGTGTCATCCCAGCCGACATCCACCAGGATCTTTATCCCTCCTTCGAGCTCCAAGATCGACTGTGAAGCCTTTGATGCGGATGACTGCGCACCAAGCAAAGGAGTGAAAGTGAACATCTCGATCGGATCCCGTCACGCGCTGCCTGGGGAGAGCTTCGGCTGTATGAATTGAGTGAGATGGTGTTGTCGCGAGGACGGCTGACGCTTCAATCAAGTCATCGATACGAGATGGCTGAAGCGAGATAAGCTATGTATGAGGAGTCAATGGCATACTCAGGAGGTTTAACCGGACCAAACACACCTAGCGCAGGATTTAGACGTGGTGCCAGTCGAATGTTGTCGCTTTGGAGAGTGCCGACCGATGAAGCCATCGCGGATCGCTGTTTGTCCCGTTTGCATACTCCGCTTTAGTTATGCTTCTTTGTCCCTCTTGTCGTTTGCCTGCTTTACCTGCTTTGCTTCATTTGTTTCCGCACTGCACGACCCCGGGGTAGTAACTTTTAGACACCATACTTTGTCGTGATGAGGGTGCAACTAAGATGACTGTGTTGAACTATCAAGCCCAGATGTACCATTCTTTGTGACAGGGATGCTAGAAGCAATTCTATTACAATCATCTTTCTAGTGCAACATCTTCAAACCATAACATCGAGTTCCAGACCAGAACATTCATTCAAACCATCAGCGATCAACTGCCTGCTAATTCACTATGAACTCAGACAGAGGATGTCCGCAATTGTTATCATTGGCTCCAAATCCATTATCACATGAAAACCCCCGCGTGTTTTTTGAATTCAATGACTGCGATAAGTTATGATAATTAGCGGAATCTTTCTTTGGTCAGCCTACTGCTGGACTTCCTGCCTTACTACTCGTTGCCAGCACTTGAGTGTATCTAAAACCTTGCTCTGCTTCCATATTGTCTTCCATGCTAGCCTACAGAACGATTGCTGGCCCTGCAAGGCCAGCTTCCTGAGGTGGTTCACACATTTCACCTAATGAGCTGCTTGATCAGATTATAACTGAAGTGGTTCATAATGCAGACATGCGGCAGGTATGGCGGAACTTATGTGCACTCTGTCGAGTTCAGTCGTGCTTAGTATGGGGCTGCGAATCGCTGCACTCTACGCTTTTTGGTGCTACCACCCCGACGAAAACCCCGTGCGTTTCATGTCATCGTACCTCCGCGCGCTTGCAAGCAACTCTTTTCCCATGGTAGACTGTGTGCAGCATGTTGAAGTCAAGTATCATTCGTGGCCCATGACCCCCCTTCCCCCACCCCCCCAACCCCCGAGTCAGACCGAAATGCTCTATGGACATTTGTCGAAAATCTGATCTCCGATTGCGGATTCGACTTCTTCGATACCCATATTCGCGGCATGATAGAAGCAGGCAACTCTGAGCTATTGGTGCCACTTATTTTCACACGTTTGCCGAGCGTCGAGAGGCGCTGTGGGCGCACAACCAGTTCTTGCGTTAACTTCTGCGGTGTACAGTTGACCCTCGGGTCCATAGCGCATACAAGGCGTTCCAGCACTTGCAGAGCCTCGCCTTGGAGGCCGAGCCGCGTACAGAACTTTTCTTGATTGAGGATATTTGTCCTGTGATCCGCCTTCCCTGCCTCCGAGACCTGAAGATCGATGGTGTCGTCAAGGAAAGCGCGGCGCTGTTGCTGGGTGGGACTTTAGGGGACTCTCCCATCACAACCATGGCTATTGTTGTTGGAAGGGCAGTGAAATCCAAAGCAGATAACATTGTTGTAGCCCTTCATCACCTGAGGCGTTTACCAGACTGTGCGTGAGGTTTCAGGCATAAAAATATCCTTTGGGACATTCAGTAACGCAGTTTGGCGCGGCATCAAGCGGCATAGAAGAACTCACAAGCATTAGATATCACATCCGATGATGTGTTGTTGATTCGTCGAGGGATTGGCCGCGTCCCTAAGCATCGTTGCGCATGCCCTCCCATGAGCGCATCCCCTTGCCTTACGATCGTCGTCATGTCCGCCGACTTGCTTTTCAGCTGGCAATGTCAACATGAAAACGACGACGAATCCGATGTTCTGCAATATCATCTTCCTCCAGCGTTAGAATATCTCAAGATCGTTGGTGGTCCTCCAATAGTACTGGAGCAGTATTGGGACTTCCGAAGTGAAGATCTAGTCACTAAACTGGCATACCCTGAAGCAGATCATCATCAAGGAGGATAATGTTGCGTACAGCGAGACTGATTTTTGGGAACCGCCTATGGTAATGAGCCGATCTCGGAGCGCGTGTAAGGCAGCCGGTGTGAAACTCCACTTTGAACATATCGGTCAGGAGGAACAGGGCGAATACGATGTAGAGTACGAGTATATGACTGACGGCGATAACTAGTGATCGTGACGATGATTATGTCGGCGACTCGGATCCTTTCGCCAATGGTTCACTTAACTTTTATCGACGAAGGTATGACCTTGCACGAGGGAATCAATTATCGCCGGAGCCGCCCCATTGCGGAGTATTGAGTAGCAAGACAACTCTTCATCAGGTCGTGTCATCTTTCATATTATGAGAGAGTTTGCGCTTTCCTACCAGTAAACGTCGCTGGCTGCCAGAGGGATTGCGGATGAAAGTTTTCGACTACAATATGAAAGGCTCGAACAGTGATTTTTTCTTTTCAAAACTAAATCACCCTCAACCGAAAAGGCCTTACGATGTAGTGTGGGCTGCCTGACTGCTGAGTAGCGATCGATTTGCGAGGAAGAAAGACACATTGGAGCGGACCCGACGTTTGATTTTATGCGCGGATCCGACAACGGTAGGACCAGGTCGGAGCCGATGACGGGATGTGTCCACCACCTTCACTACGAAGTATAAGCATGCGGTTCCGACAAAATGCGGATTCCTAACCTCAAGTCCTTCATCAGTATGTATATAAGCTCTCGATCTGGGCCTCTATGGCTCTGATCTGAATCAACCTATCCCTTCACATATCTAGAACCAGATACCTCTTCGTCACAACACCCCTTGAACCAACATCAGCAAAATGATCCGGCCAGCAATTGTCATCGTCCCGGGTGCCTGGCATCGACCACAGCACTACCGCCGGTTAGTCGAAGGGCTGACCAAGTTCAATTATGAAGCAGTAGGCGTGACAATGCCCTCCGTGGACTCCCGCCCGCCCCTCAGCAGCTGGACCCAAGATGCAGAAGCCATCCGCAAGGTCATCCTCAGCTATCTCGACGCCGGACGCGACGTGACCACCGTGGCTCATTCCTTCGGCGGAGTCCCCATGTCAGAAGCGGTCAAGGGCCTAGGCAAGAGCGCGCGCGCAAGCCAAGGCCTGAAGTCTGGGGTTCTCCGGTTGATGTACATGGCGGCGATGGCACTGCCCGAAGGCCAGAACCACGTCGGACAGATCAAACCTCAGACACCGGAAGAGGAGGAACTCGAGCGGCAGCGGCAAGAGTATCTAGCAAAGCATGGTGGCATGCGTTTCACGGAGGTATAATTCTTGTTCCCTTTCGGCGTATTTTGCTATTGGCCGGCCGATCTGGCTGCTGACCTTGCCGGGTTAGGATGGAGCAATGATTCTGGACAAGGAAGCGGTCCGGGAGGTCTTTTACAGTCGATGCGACCCGGCTGACGTGGAGGAAGCGCTGGACCTGCTAGGATCGTATCCAGTTGGTCCCTTGTCCGTGCCAGTAACTTACACGGCTTATCGAGAGATTCCCAGTACGTATATAGTCTGCGAAAATGATCGGGCTCTGCCGCTATCTGTGCAGGAGAGGATGATTGCCCAGAGCGAGGGACTGCTGCAGGTCGAACGGTGTCAAGAAGGGCATTCCCCGTTCTTGAGCAACCCACAATTCATCGTGGACTGTGTACGCAGAGCTGCTGGAGAGGATGATGTTTAAGACGTGTCTGCAATGACCTTGCCCTGTGCGATAAATTATGCGTGCTGCTTAGTCTCAAGAATGTACCCAACTCTCTCTATAAGATACAGATGCGCAGTACTGAGTAGAAGCAGGAAACTTAGTTCATAAGGACATCTGTTATTGGACAACAAGCAGTAAAGTCAGCAGACTTGACGATGAGTCAGCGCGTGGTGAAATCGCCGCCGGTTCCTCCCAAATGGGCAATTGTCCTTTACTACTATTACTATATCAATCTACATCAATCTACAATCCAACTACAGCACAACTCTGAATGGGGCATTACTCACTTAGCACTGATGCTCGTGTATGCTATCTTTATTATGGACTTATTACCACTGCATCATATCTCATCTGATTCTTCCTTATCTCATTAAGCCAAATAAATGTCCCAGGCGCAAATCTCACGGGTGGTGAAACCCTCATCTTCCACCACCCGGCGTCGCCAAAACACTAGCTGCGACCCATGTCGCCGCTCAAAGCGGCGGTGCGTCTTGCTGTCTGCTACTGAGAATAAATCTGCTCTTCTGTGCACTAATTGTCAACGATTAGGCCACCACTGCACCTTTGACTTTGTAAAGTCCATCTCTTCGCGGCCGAAGAAACTTCAAAAACATGCAACAGGCACTGGCGTCGGGCTATTACACCTCAACCAGTCGCAAATAGTTAATTCAGTAGCTGATACACCTACAATTGGCTCGGCAGATGACTCTGGAATCATTGTTGACTCTTACGATGATGACTTCACATCGTGGCTGAATTTCGACAGTGAGCTGACCCATAGTCTCAGCGCAGACGCCTACGACTCTTCCTCGAACTCATTACTGGATACCATATGCGCAGCGGAAGCACAGCATGGGTACTCTACAATGACAACTTCAGGGTCATCATGGGTAGAGCAGCGTGGTATTTTGGTCCAGCCACAGCCAATATTCGTGGGCAGGACCAAGAATAGCCCGATACACCTTCTGAATTCGAAGCTGGAAGCAACGGTGCTTGACCAGTGTCTTGCTTCAATCTACAACATCATTGTAAGAGACTCTGCGTCAAGGTTTGTGGACTACGAGTGCAATCTTTCTGCTTCGAGTCATCGCTATTACCTCGAAAGTAGATCCTCGCAGACAGGACTTGGTAAGCCGAGCCCTCAGTCTCGACGTTGGCCAGAGCCATCTTAGGAATACCAGGACTCATATAAGAATCTAGAAGGTGCCGACGAGGATCAATTCACCCAATCCGCAACAGCCACAACTACGGGGACCCAATTTCCGAGGATGACAATGCTGGGTGTTGTTCGTTTTCTGGATCACTTCAGTCATCTTTACGGCAACAGACTCGGCACCACAGCTCGGAAACAGGCAGACACGGCTCTCAAAGCAGTGCTTCGAGCATTCTCCTTACAATGGCTGCCCGCATCTCGTCCCTCATCGGAAGTATCATCGGCAGGACAGGACGCAGGCCGTGATGCTCTCATTGACACATTCCACCACGCCTGGATGGAGGCACGAACACTTATTCAAGGCAGTCTGTCGATCCTGTCATTTCGGTTGGTCTGTGCTATTCTTCTCTTCGACGGTATTGTCATCCCGTCCAAAGCACATGGCGGGTCAGGGGGGACGACTGTCAGTATGCATGAATTTCTGAACATCGGTTTGCAAAAGCTGTCCCGCGTAGACGATCTTGTACGGAAGTATTGCTGTCAATTGGGACCCACCTCACTTTACGGAACCCTTTTTCATTCCAGTCTGGACATCCTTCGCTGGGGAGGGTACATCCGCGACATTGGAGCGGCTCTCTTTACAGATCACCGGTGCAAGCTTCCTGAACTTTCCAGCTCAACTACAGGTCAGTCCTTTCATTTACTCCGTGTCTTGGTTCCACTTAGGTTCCACTTCAGCAATCCGGCTAAGAGAAAAACGTACAGTGTCTCCTGAAATCAATCCATCATTACCATTCCCGATTAAAGATACACACCACATGGTCTTGGATGGCACTATTCCCCGTATCTATCGCATGGCCGTAGCTAGAGCCTTCTTCATCTGGCAAAGGATCACCAAGGTCAAATATCTTGTCCAATCCACCATCCACGATAACAGCCACTCGGTCCCGTTCCCAACCCTAACTTTCATCACAACGACCATGACCATGGTAGACGAATACAACAATACCCTCCGCCCCTTCATGTCGCAATCCATGGAAAAATACGCCGATCTCTCCACCGAGTTCGAGATCTACGCATGTATGCCATTCGAACCAAAGAATCCCACCTCCAATCCCATACTAATCGCACCCTTCCCTCTATCTACATACCATCTCAACTAACCCGTCCCCCTCTTCCTTCACCACCAGTGTCCGTCCTCACATTCTGGAACCTCGGAACCCTCATCCTCGCCCGAACCCTAACTCCTCTACTACTCCACCCTCCCGACAATCGCTCATCCCACGACACCATCACAGCAGCCCAGCTCCAAGCTCTCCAGAGAACCGCCGTCATCTCCATCGCTCAAACAATCGAACGCACGCTCACGCAACCGTCGACGCACGACACATTCAACCTACAGAACGGACTAAGCGCAGACCTCCCCCTCCTCGCCTATCACATCACACCGTCACTAGTGGTTCTAGCCCTTCGTCTGGCGATTGAGACGAGTATCGAGCTTTGGCTTGGCGTGGAATCAGGGGCAACTCATAATGCTGGTAGCGGTGGTAATGATGATGACGACGTCTGGCAGAAACGGGTGGATGTTCTAGTCAAAGGGCTTTTGTCGTTGGAGGTGACGATTGGCGGATCGCAGGCGGTGGGCCCGGTACTGGATGCTCTATTGCGGAAGTATGGAGATGTGGTGTCTGAGTGTTGGACTTGCGAATTCAGTACCTGATTTTCGCTGGTATACTATCAGCCTTGGATGTAAGAGAAGCGTTCAGCCTCTGTAGAATAGAATTCTCCGCTCTCGCTCTCTCTTTCCGGGGAGAAGACTTAGAATGATCCCTCAAGTGACATTCAACTCATATAACATAATACAACCTCATAAAAGTAAGGTTCCACTTAAATTTTATAACGAAGACCAGGGACTAAACATGACTACACATTCAACCAAGAGAAAAACCAGAACTAAAAACCAAACCAGCGATCCACAACCCTTTCACAGCAGACCATCTGTTCGAACTAAAGACTTCCCAGCTTCAGCATATCAGCCAGTCAGCCAGTCACTGACTCGCATGAATACCTACTTCCACAGAGTAACCTCTTCAATCCTTGGCACTAATCCTCTTACTCCTTCTTGGCTTCTTCGCTGTCTTCGGAAAACTTCCGTAATTGACTGTATCGACCTCATCGTCAACCTTCTTATTCCTCTTCCGCGCCTTCTTCGGAGCTGGAGCTGGAGCCTCAGCTGGATCTTGAGCCGGATCTGAGGCCGCCGCATCTGGAGCCGTCGAAGCAGCCTTCGCGGCCTTCGGCGCCCTCCCACGCTTCTTCTTCTTCTGCGTCGCAGCTGCAGCCTCCGGCGCGACGAGTTTCCCAGGAAACCGAGGCAACTGATCGATCTGCCCATTAATCCCAATCTTGGAACGATCCTCCACCACGCAACCGGACCACATTCTCATCCGCCGCTGGATCCGGTTAGGGAAAAATCTCTCAGCATTTTCCGCGAGATAACTGATTGCCTGCTCGAGTTCCTCATCCTTGTACTTGGAGCTAGTCTGCGGTCCTGACTGGGCTGGCGCCCTGGGTATCTTTCTCGGAGGCAGGAGGGTAAAATGGGCTGACTTGCGTGCTGTTGGTCTTGGTTCTTCACCTTCTTTTGGTTTTTCCCTGGATGGCCCGATTCCCCTTACTGCTCCGCCTTCTTCGCCTGGTTCGAGCGGCATGGTGGGCGAAGTCGGCCCCCGGTGCAACCCTTCCAGCTCTGCCTCGCCTGGCTCGTATCCCGGGGGATGCTGCGGGGTATGACTACTCATCTCTTCCTTGACTTCCGGGCTAGGGTTTGAATTCGCGGCTTGACTAGAAGAAAATTCGTTCTCCTTGCTCTGGTCTTCTTCATCCATATCTGTCCCATACTTGTCTTCGTACTCTTCGTCATCGTCACTGGGCTGTTCCGGAGCAGGCCCTGTCGCTTCCGCGTCTTTCGGCGTTGTTTGTCTTATTGGGTTTGGCGGCGCAGCAGGCTGTCTTACTAGATTCGCCGACGCAATCTGTCTTGCCGGGGCTTCCAGTGGTTCCCGTCTGACGATTTCTTCTGATACGGACACTGCAGTCCTAGCTGTAACTGAATGACAGAAATTGTCCCATATTGGGTCAGTCAGTTAAGATTGCGAAAAATCACGTGTGAGCACTGTGAAGAGCTTGGATGTTGGTCTTACGTGGTTGTGACTGCTGCACCAGTTCCGCGTGAACTTGCTTCGATGAGTTCGCTCGGTGAACAATGTATTCGGCCCTCCTTCCTCGATCTAAATGTGATGGCAGAGGGGTTAGCGTCTCGCGGAGTATAGTTACACTAGAGTGGATAAGGGAAGCAGGAATGCAAGGATGCAAGGGGTGTCTCGTGAGGAATGTGAGTAGGCTCTTTCGATTCTAACGCGGGCAATGAAAAGCAAAATGATTCAAGAAGCAAGAAATTGAAAGTAATCGACAAAAAGACCACAGAACAAACTGAAAATAGTGTTTTTATCCATCCCTGTATCCAAATTGGGACACAGGGGAAACGGTTTGCCAGTGATCCAGCTGAGAGTATCCTCAATTACACGTGCTTCTTATCGCAGGATCTTGAATGCATACAGAAACAGACAAAGAAACATCGCCAGAAGCAAGATGATGATCACAAACCAAAGCCACTTATACTCACTTATGGAGGAGGTCACTGCGTCCTCCGGCGCTGAAGGAGGCGTTTCGCCGGGGAGATAATTGCGCGCTGATGCGGCCGATCCCGGCTTTGAAATCAGCATGGGGCGATTGTACCAATTATATTGCGGACTGCCAGTCTCCGGAATGGCTTCCTGTCTCTTCAAAGGCGGTCGAGGATTGGGAGGCATTGGAAGTCGTGGAAGAGGATCCTCTTTTTCTTCCACAACAGGATTTGGGAATCGCTGCCGGATATAATCTCTGGCTTCTTCCCTGAATCTGGGATTGCCTAATGCCTCACGGAGCGCGTCATAGGCATACCTGTACAAAGCTTGGTTATCTTGCTCATGCGGAGGAGGATCGAAACTCCAACAAAGGACTTCTGCGCCACTGGAGACGGGCATCATCGAATCAACACGTCTCTCCTCGAGACCTTTTTCGTCAGGGGAAATCGCCTCCTCGTGAAATTCCATTGACGGTGCTGGCACTATTAACCAACGCGGCGGGCTGTTTCGTCTGCCGAAACGGATTCTGTAGTTCAGGCCCGGCAGTTCCGAGGCCTCTTCATCCATAGGTTTCCCATTTTTTGCATCATACCTCCAACTCGGAGCTGAAGGGGAAGTCAATTTGCTTGGCTGTTCTGGTGGCTTTTCCGCCATTGTGACACTGTTCCTGTTCAGCACTGCATTGAACAAGCGCAGATGGGCCCAGCACGGATAATCGGCCTTATACTTACCAAGATCAGCCTCTTTAGGCAATTACAGAGAGAGCAGATAATCACTGATGGACAATGCTGGCGGTTCGATAACTGCAAGGTTCAGTCAGTATGGCCGGAAAAGAACCTAGGCAGGTCAAAGTGCCTTATTATCCATAGTGGGCAAAATACCTTATGTATGAGTTGGGTGAGCTCCTTTCGCCTGCGCGCGAAAGCCCCTCAGCAGCAGGGGGTGGTTGGATGAAACAAAGAACGTCTTCAGAACCCTTTCAATTTCTATTCGTTAGTTCATCCAAGGATCGAAGCCAGTAGGGCGTAAACAACGCGACTCCGATTTCTTTGTTGACTTCGTGGATAGTACCTCAGTGGTGCAAATGGAGCAATGCTGATTTCGTACGAGAACACAACAAGCTAGCTTGCTCTGCTTTGCGATGTTAGTCGAACTGATGTTCATTGAGACTAAGGCAGCTTCAGAGAGCATCATGTACTCACGCTGATCCTTCTCCCATGTCAGTTGTCGGTGTGTGCAGCCCGTGTGTGAAGACACAATACAGGTAGCCGCAAAGCTTTGGTCAGAGCCCAATGCATACCCAGTCCCTTGATGACGGCACCAGCAAGAAAAAAGCAAAACAAGTCCCAGAGCCTAACACGCGTAACCTTTCTTCTCGAGCCGAAGCTAGGTGCGGGGGGTAGATTCACAGGACTACCGATGATGACCTTCAATGTCGAGGGGGCGGGGGAAACACGCGATGGAATAAACGGTTGATAACGTCAAAGGAATCTTTCCTTGATCTTCTCGTATCACACTTCTTCTTTTCCTGGCGATGGCCCTGATGGCGGTCGCTCTTTTAAAGCTCAAATTTGCTGGTCCTTGGGTTTTCTGGAATTCTTGCCTTGGAAGAGTTATCGAACGCGAGTGGTATTCTTGAGCGTAATGAGGCCTAATCGAGTTCTCATCATTTATCCTCATCTGTTCGATCGCGAGGTTGAAAGAACAGATCAAGTCGCAAGCCGCAGGAAAGATCAACAAGAGATGTGCGAAGTGCATTCTTCGGAGGATTCCCCATTGCACCATTGGATAATTGCACAGCTGTCCCGGTGCGCCGTTGATTCTGGGGCGTTTGGAATGTAGGTTCATCATAAGTCGACCTGATGTCTTTGTTTGCTTGCTTGCTAGCTTGCTTGCTTGCTTGCTTGCTAGCTTGCTTGCTTGCTAGCTTGCTTGCTTGCTAGCTTGCTTGCTAGTGAACTGTGGGGATCCTAATCTCTTTTCTTGAAGATTTCTCAGAAAACGTGTGATTGAGGAAAAGAGAAGGATCTTGGAGTTGTTCGGAGAAAGTTGAAGAAGCCCAAAGTGACACCGGGTGGTGATGCTCCTTTCCCACTAGTAGGAGGCTATCATCTTGATTGATTATTGCATTATGTCACCCCAGTCCTGGCGAACATGTTTTCTCACATTCCTCACCTGGGGAGCTGGGGGTGGCGGCTTCGGTGTTTGGATGGAGTCGGGTTCAATCATGAGCCCATTAGTAACTACTACGTTACATTTAAATGAGCAAAGGCGAATATAAATAGCTGAACGGGTCACCTGCACGGAAGATCTGCTCTCAGCTTTCTCCTCGGCCTCATTTGGTCTGTACGGGAGATCCAGCCTATCTTACGTCCTGGAAGCGCAAATCAATTCAACACGATAGACTCGCAAAAATATTGTGAAGGGTAAAGTACATTATTTGCAATTCAGTTCGCGATACATAATCATAGCAACCGGCAACGGCTATTCGCGAGACCCTGCCGGTATGCTTGTCCTATGGAAATATACTCAGGAGCAATAGAGCATGATCTGCAGCTCCTGTCGCACCAATGCCTGGCTTCAATGCAGACACATTATTGCCAGTATCTGGGTTCATCAAACACGTGGTACCGGTGGCCACGCACACCTTGCCCACGGAACAGGTCTGGGAATTGGCGGCCCTTGGGGACCATCTCTTCGGGAATACGCAGCTCATTCTCAGGCTCCGGCTCCCCGATCACAAACTTGCCGACCTGTCACAAGATATATGTTAGATTGAATCAAGTTACAATTGTTGATGAACAGAGCTTACCTGAATCTCTGTGTCGGTGATCGAGTCCCGACTGATACGGGCATAGCCTGTTCTCTTCAGTTTCTTGTAGAGGATGTACTCGCACCATCTGTCCCAGTCGGTCGGATCAATATCCTTCATGCCACTGGTCTCGCTCACATAGGTGTTGTAGTTGCCTTCAAGCGGCTTGGTAACCAGATAACTTAACAAAACCATAGGGCGATCAGATGAGCCCATCAGGTTAGACAAATATTCAGACTGGAGGCGACGATCTTCAGGATCTTCTTCCTGGCCTGAGTGGAACACAACGACGTCGACCAATTCCCCATACATATCGAGCGTGGCGTGAATGGCAGGAGCAAGTTCACCAACAGGGGAGGGGAGAAGATGGTGTGTAGAGTTGACAATCGGGAACTTGGACAGCAGAGCAGATCCCCACGTGTGTTTGTTGGGACCAGGTCCAAAATCGGCGTACATGCCAAGGTCATCTGCCAGGAATTGCGTAATATCACGGTTACCCATGATAATACGTTGATTGTCGGATTCGAGCAGGCCGATCACGTCAAGTTCCAGTTCCTGTATCACATCACGCATGCGTCTCTCAGATGCCCACATGTCATTGTCCAAGCCGAAGTGAACTGTCCAGATGCCAAGAGTGGCAACCTTGTCTTCTTTGTGATAGGGAGTGTAGTCATTTGTGGGGAATCGAAGGTATGCAATTGAGATGGACAGAAGCTGGAGTGCCGCAAGGACATATATGAAGTAGGAGCGCTGTCTCTTGCCGTTGGGGCTGACGATCTTGCTCCGTGAGTTATGCGAGCTTGAGACTGCAGCAGAAAAGACACCAGCACCAATGCACAACATCGTGGTGATCATGATCCAGTCAGTGTGTTCTCTCACCAGGTAGCCACCAGGGACGAAGGCGTAGGCAACGACCCAGACATGGAACAACACAAGAATCATATAAACAAAGAAGCCGAGACCAAAAGTGGCCGCCGGTGAGTGCCGAACAGCGGAAGAGATGAGAATCGGGGCCACTGCGAGCAGATAAAAAGCAAGAACAAGAGCTCCATAGAACCCAGTCCAGTGGCTGTAGCAGGTGAGGAAGGCAGCTCCGAGAGAACCGAGCCCATATGCCGTCCAACTCCCAGCCCCGGCAGGATAGAAAAGACCATAGACAAGGCCGGCGCCCATAGCGAAAATGGTGAGGGCACCGTGAGGAGCCGCAATAGGGCCCCTCACAGGAAACCCCTCCCAGACCCAGGCAATCATGGTACTGGAGTCAGAAAGCAGGTAATGCATCGCGAAGACTAATGCTCCAATTCCCAAGCCAGCCGGAAACCAGGAACCTTTCTTGCCGCTCGAGGGCAGGTAATCACCTCCACTAGTCGCAGGTCTTCTATAAGATCGCAAAACAGCCAAGATGGCGAGCAGAAGCCCAATCTTGTTCCATCCGCCATTCTCGGCATGCATGATGGGCCAGACCGGATTGTTCGTAGTGCAGGCGAATTTGGCAACGCTTGACATGATCAGACCGGTACCCCACGCAAAGATCCGCGACTCTAGCCTGGCATTATTTCCACGCTCAGCGTAGAGAGTGGCCGCCCATGTCATACAGCTGCAAATGACGCTGAAAGAGGTCAAAAAGAGCCTGTTGGCAGGATCCTGAATCTTGTACGCGAGCAGTCCGGATAAAGAAAGAAGATGGAACAGGCGAGGGTTCTTAACCACCGCAGATTTCAGAGCCGGGATCGCGAGAAGAATGGGGGACAAATACGAGACGATGGCAGCCTCATATCCCGAGATGCCCATGTGCCAGAGAGGGAAGTCTACCCGCAATCAGCTATGCACAGTTCAGAGGGGCTTCGAGACCTGTCACTTACACCAGACGAGAACAGGAAGAGCAGTGCAAAGGGTCCAGAAGATGAACTACATTTTGTCAGTAACGGTCTCCGAACGGAAGTCAACAGCAAGAGATCTTTACCCCGTTGTAGACTTCTGCAGCCGCATCGATGACCTCAGTCCAGAAGAATCCCTCGCCAAAGGTGTTGCCGACCGGCTTGCCCTTCCTAACTACGAGTCAATTGCAATGGTCTGTGAAATTGTTGAAGAACAGACTATACACACTCTTTTTCCAGGACCGAGTCCGCAGTGGTCTTCAACTGCCTAGATGGTTTTCCAAAAAGCTTAGATCCCGTCTTCCAAGTGCACCACAACCGACTTCTTTTTGGCAACTGTACATTTCTCTCTCCATGTTCCTCGTGATTCATTTTGGAAGCCACTGTACATACCCTCTGCTGACCCCCTTGACATCCCGGACAACAATCTCGAACGCTTCAAAGTCAAGCGCGGTAATCGCGTCAAATCCCACGTCGAACAGAATGAGCGACCACTCGAAAAAGGCGTATTTCGTATAAGCTTGGCGAAGTTAGACATAAGCCGGGTAAATTCCGAGTCGACAGGAGACTTACCTCCGGGAACCTTGTGCACTTTGTGCTGAATGAAGTAGTAGATCAATGGCACCAGGGTACCAAAGAACAAGCCGGCGAAGATCTTCCGATACTTGACAGCCCGGCGGTTGTTCGGGCTCAGCGCAAGACAGCCGAGGGTCCAGGGCAGAGTTGCTACCAAGTACGAGATCATGAAAATATCGTGCCAATCGTGATCATCGGTTGAGGTAACGTATGTCCACCCTCCACATGTGAACGTCCGAAACAATCCGACACCAGCAACCAGTTTGGGAAGAGCGGAGTTCGGGCGAGCCGTGAGGAGGTACCACAGGAAGACAAGCGCGAACCGAGGCCCGGAGGTTATAGCAATGAATACTTGAAAGAAAGACCGTTCAGGATATCGGTCGCCGATAGTCGCTGAGACGGAAGGAAACCATTCATCGGGATAGCCATAGTGTTCGTTCTGGACGATCTTGTGGAAATGCAAGGACATCCCCACCACTAGAGCACTGAGAAACGCCGTGTAGGCGACGGCAGTGTGAGTCCATGAAATCCACTTTCCGTTGATCTATGTCAAATTTTCCATTAGAGATTAAAGGGCGACAATCTTTGAACTGGAGAGGACACTAACCGCCACGACGGCATCCCCATCTTTGTATCTGGGTGCCATGGTAAGGCAAGAGAATACCGGACTCGGGCTCCGGTCAATAACGCAATTGAAGCAGGATTAGAAGAATGTCTAATGAATTTAATGTAACGAGCGGCATGAAATGTTGTATGAAGAAAAAGAAGAAAGGAAAAGAGAAAGTCAAAGTCGGTCGGGGGAAAGAAAACAAGTAAGTCGAACAGGAACCCCCCTGAGGTAAGATGGACTGAATCGATGGATGGGGATGGGATGAGGCTCGGCAACACGCGGGCGCGCCAATCTCACTAGTGCCGGAATAGGCAGGCGGCCAGGGACAACCACTGCAACAGACAGTCGGAGATCTCGTGCGGGATGCCGACCACTTTTTTTTTTGCCCATGTTATTCTGACAGTTTTGCGAACTGCTTTTGAACGCTCTGAAACGTTCTAGCCCATCACAACCATGTCGAACGCTACTGACAAAGCGCGCTTTTACCTGGAGAAGTCAGTGCCGGAGCTTAAAGAATATGAGCAAAAAAAGATCTTTTCCAAGGTACCTATCCCAAACCGCCCCTCGGTAATCTGAGTCGCGACCGCAAAACTTATGCAACCCGCCATTCGAAATTTAGGAAGAAATCTCGGCGATTGTGAAGAAGAGATCTGATTTCGAGCATAAACTCAATGCTCGCGGTGCCCTGCCCTCCGACTTTGTACGATATGCGCAATATGAAATGAACTTGGATAGCTTGCGACGGAAGAGGGTGAAGCGCTTGGGTATCAAGATGGCAGGCCACACCGGACAGCGGAGGATTTTCTTCATCCTGGATCGTGCGACACGCAAATTTCACGGTGATCTCGGCTTGTGGATCCAATACATCGAATATACCAGAAAGCAGAAGGCCTACAAGAAGCTCTCGAATATTCTCACGGATGCCTTGCGACTACACCCCACCAACGTTGATCTGTGGATATATGCCGCACAGTACCAAGTGGAAGAGCACGCTGATATGACACAGTCTCGAAGCTACATGCAGCGCGGACTGAGATTTTGCAAGAGCTCAAAGAAGTTATGGCTTACTTATGCGAAGCTGGAGATGATCTACATCGCCAAGCTCGTTGCTCGACAGCGGATTCTGGGGCTTGACAAGCCTATCAAGGCCTCCAAGGAAGAACCTCTAGACGATATGGATGGAGATATGATCAGGCTGCCAACAATCACCGGAGAGGACATCAATCCCAGCGCCGAGAATGAGAATGACGTGGATGAAGCAGCGCTGGAAACCCTTAATTCGACACCTGCCCTGAGCGGCGCAATCCCACTTGCCATTTTCGAAACAGCCATGAAGAATTTCAGCAATGATGACAGATTCGGCCATGAGTTCTATGATATGGCAGCTGAGTTCGAAGACCTGCCGTGCCTGCGCAAGATTCTGGAACATGTGGTCGATTCTCTGCAGAAAGCGAAGCCCGACAGTCCCCATACGCTCATATGTTATATCAAGCTCCCTACAGCAGGAGTCCACGTCACTTCACCCGAGTTCCCACGTGCTTTCGGAACATCCTTTGGTCGTCTCACGGCTTACCGCAACAGTCCCTCCGTCGCCAAGGAGGTCATTAGTTGGTTGCAACCACTCGCGAAGACCGAAGGCCTGGATCCTTCATTGCAAAAGGCTCTGCTTGCCACCATTCACAATGCGGAGCGAGTCGTTGAGGAACTTTAGGTTTTATACGTTGTGATAGAAGTGAGTTGCTGGCGTTAACGGAGTGATCATCTGCAGGCTGCGTTAGCAGGCAGAAGGAGGGGTAATGGAAAAGTTAGCATCATTCTAGTCGTCGTTACTGCCTCGTCTGCTACTCTTTTTGCTGCTGAGAAATTTCTTTGATTTGATACGAGCCTCGTTCGCCGCCTTTTGCCTGTATAGCGTCTGTTAGCTGCGAGTCGCACATTGTTTCATAAATGACCAAGCATCTCTCCGGCATGCATACAATTTTTGGACTCGGTCCTTTTGTTCTTGCGATGTTTCTCCAGGGATAGCATCCACTGCTGTCCGTTTGATGAGCTGGTTGAGCTTATCATAACACGACTCCACGTTCTCATTCCGTTTGCGAGACTCTTCTGACTGAATGACCAGACTGCGGGTCCTTGGTGCGATGTAGTGGGTAGCTTGCAGCGGGGAATGCAAGATCCGGGGCACCAGCGGGAGTAAGGAATCCAGAGGCACCTTGAGTGTGGCTTTCGAATTGACCCTGTTCAAATCCATCAAGGTAAAATGCGTCAGCCCGACAATACTTCAGTCCTTCCACTTGTATGCCTGGATTGGCTGGTGGGTGGGAACAGACTTGTTCACGTTTTGACCGCCCGGACCGCCCGAACGACTGAATGAGATCTCGCAGATGTCCCGCGGGATTGTGTTGGAGCCGAAGCCAGCCAGCCATTGACGCGCAGCAGTCAACTCCTCCTCCGAATTGTGGTCATCATCTCTGGCTGCGGCATGCTTTCTGGAAGAAAAGAGTCTTCTTGCGATGGTGGGGCTCGAAATTTGGGATAGGAGGAGCGAACGTTGGCGAAGAGGAGGGACCTGACCGAGGAGACTACGGGAAGAATTATGGATGAACGTGGTAGCCATGACCGAATTGACCATTTAAGTAGGTTATTCGCTATATCGCATGTCGAGACAAGACCGATTCATTGGGGTTTGGTGTATATGCATGTAATTAAATGAAGAGAGAGGGGGGCACATCGAATCAAGGATGATCACTAGTTCTATGGGTGCGGACTCCGCATGGGCCGAAATTCTGCCACTTGTTTATTCACCGCTTTTCGTGCCCTTATAGCGGGGGGCAAGGAAATGTGAGATCACCATCTGTAACTAGTTGAGCAAGATACTGTGCATTCCACGTCCCCACTATCAGACCATATATCAGGAAGACCACACAAATCTATCAAAGCTTCTTCGGCCGCAGCGGGCCGTAAGCACAACCCGCTTTGGCAATCACTACGGCGTTGATTAGCCAGCGATCCATCTTTCTAGTAGCTGAGGATCGATTAGCCACGTCTGTGCTCGGCATCGCAGAGGCATTTTTGATCTTCCCTCTATTGCAGTCCAGACAATCTGGCGGATCCGATCAGAAAGCTTGGGAATGAATTCTGATGTCTCAGCTCGATCTGGCTCTACATGACCTGGGCTGGGGGTCCGAATCTGTGATAGTCAGGCACATTAGCTGCGCGCATTGAGCTTAGCAAGTTGAACTGCGGAGTAGAGATGAGCAAGTTATACGGAGTAGGTAAGGTATGCATCGTAGGGCTGGCCTGTCACGGGCGATTATTGTCTCATACACCGTCCAGCCAATTCTTGTCCTGCCTTCGCCTCTGCCTCTGTTTACGCTTCTGCGCTCACTTTCTGACTCGCACTCCCACTCATTCCCTGAACTGGGAATCCAAAGACTGTCAGTGCCAAATCAAATCCACGCTTCAAGGCTTATACGTAGGTAAAAGGGCTCGACAGGCCAATTTCATCCCAAAAATGGAGATTCCGTTCGCTTCGAGCGAGAAATTCAGGAGGGGCACCTCCTAAGACTGCTTGCGTCTCGGCAAGATGACATGCATCGTTCAGGTTACCTTCGGAATCGCGGGCTCTAAAAATGCGTTGATGCTCGAACCGATCCCAAATCTCCACCAATATCAGCCTCTCGGTAGGTCAAAGTGCCAATACACTTACACGGGCTGTCTTATAACCATCTCAACATTCCAGATGTCAACTTTGTAGTTCCAGCTCATGTCTAAGATGACCTCAAGTACCCAATATATATCTGGCATTATGTCGCCGTTTTGCTGGTCGGTGCCGAGTCGAGCCTCGCCTACATCACAGAGAGCGGGTGATTCATAGAGGAGAAGGAGCGGCCGTGACATTTCAATGGTACGATCAGTACAACTGGGTCTTCCGTGGTACAGGCGCTTCGAATTCTCCGTTCTCAGAGCCGGATACGATTGAGTTGTCCTTGATGCCGAGGAGGATATTGTGCGGTTGGACATTTGAACACTCAGTTATTCCTAACGCAGTGAGGACTTTGTTCAAGAACTGGTACCAACCGGTATGTACGATCTGTGCCTCCGTATGGAGGAAATCTAGAGCAGCAAGAATATTCCCGGACGGTGGTCCTCACCATGGCGCTACTCTTGACCCTATCTGACAGCAGCCGAATGAGCTGGTCGAGGCTGGAACCAAGAGATGACATCCACCAGACAAGTATGAGCACGCTCTGTGTCTGGCTCCGGGCCTGAAAGATCTCTATCAGAGGTCGCAAACACGACTGACCCGCGTAATCGGAGTGGATGATTCTTAAATGATTGTAGATTTGATCTCTCGGGTCGCTCTTGTTGACACTGCGTAAATCTTTAAAGCTATGTAACGGTGGTCCCTGGCTTGGTAGATTGAGTACGCGAATTGGGGGTCAATAACCCCTACAAGAAGTCAAGGCATAACCACACAGTCGCCGCTAGATCCATATCCCAACTTGCCGACTACTTGATATCGGTCGTTGAATACCTCACCGATGCAGACCGGGTAGAACTCTTCTGGTCTGTAGGTCAGAATCGTCTCCTTTTCAACAGGTAGGGAAGGGTTGACTTTATCCCACCCTGAAGCAGGGAAGACGCGTGGTTCTGAGGGGAGGCGAGGGTCAGCCATGCCACGCTTGCTTCATCCTGTACATGGAAAGCTGGAGACTGTATTTTGATTGGACGGGCATCGCGATGTATAGGATAATGGGTCTTCTCTTGAAGAATGGTCTATAGTCGTCGTTTCTCCATGAGATGTTGCTGAATGACAAGGGATCACCATCAACACTTTTTTGTCTTCTGGCCGTCTAAATCGATCGCTTCAGGCCACACCTACCGAAGGATATAGCAGCCACTTCGCAAGAACCAATCTCTCCTCTACAATATCCTTACTCGAATGCGCGAAAGATGAATATTTCTCTACGTTTCTCTAGTTGAGTCCATGATTGTGGGATATCATCACTGTCCTGTGTCAAGACTATATTCTCAAGGCACGAGTATAAATTTGGCATATCTTGTAATATACAAAAATATGTAGAATCTGATATTACTTATTAATTTGAAATATATTTATTGAAATAGTGATATAATTAATCTCCGATACATATATATTTTCAGAAATCTGCCAGAATGATTTGAAACAGTATCAGCTCCAAATAATTGGGAAACAATGCAAAATGCACAGCCTATTGCTCAGACAAGTTTGAGTTAGGGAAACCCACCTCGTGAACTTATAATTCGCCAAGTGTCATTTTCAAAGCATAGCTGGTTGCTTGAACCACAGCACACTATTATGTCAGTCAAATATCACAGACTGCCTTGCTATTCAGAGCTGCCAAGGCTGAGATGGTTTGATCATCAGAGTCCTTCCTGCATGTTTTTGTCGCAAATTGAAACCAGAAGACAGGAGTTAAGTATGAGGTATAGGCTATTTTGGAACGTGACCTTCAAGCCTGTCGGTACTCACAAGTTATTTTCAATTGTATAGATAACAAATAGAACAGCTGGGGCGTATGTTATGAATTGGATAAATTGGTCATTATTGTGCTCTTCTTTAGTCAAATAGTATCAGCTACTGGTGTTATTCCTTCGAGAGAAGCTGATTGAAATAGCAGACACATCCTGAATAGGATGTTGACCTAAAGCTTGAGTCTTATTGAATGACTTTGCTGGCGTCTGGGCATGTGAGAAGCTAGCTAGGACTTAGGCTGATTGCCTGGAGAATGATCTCTAATGGCTATTCTTTCTTTTCAGCTATGGAAACTAGATACTCATTCCGCCTGCACTCTTGCTTCTGCGATAAATGAGTAGGTGAGCGTAAATAACGGCACACTGAGATGGCTACCAGCAGTATTGTCTTCCTTGAGATCAAACTTGACTGGGTTTGTCAGATCCTTTCATCACTTATTATTTTCGCTAGTATTGTGAAGCACTTTGATTGCGGCTAATTATAAATGACGATAGGTTCTTCTGGATACTCCAAGGATAATTCACATTGGGCTCCATCTTGATCTATATTACCTAGGAAAGTAGATAGGAGTACGGTAACTTAGTACGGAGTACAGCTCGATTTAAGGTCGGCTCGGGCGGGCAGATGATCAGATGCTTAGTCGGACTAAGAGACTAGTGGCAGTGACTCCCATTAGTCTCCGTACTCCGTCTATTCTCTGACCTCGACCTCATCATAAATGATATTCCGGCCTGATTTCAGCAATGAGGCACCGATCTACTGTATTGGATTCCCGTATCCTCGTTAGTACGGAGTACACAGGAAGTAAAACTCCAGTTGGTCACTTGACCTTGACATGTCCACCCGGTGGTGGAAGCTTTACCCAACCCAGACATATACACGGACTCAAGCTCGGTCGAAGCCATGAATCTGGACTCGGTGACAGACCGATGGCGTTTGGGTTATTCTTAGAGTAGACTAGACTAGATGCCGAGAGGAAATCGTAGCAATTCCAGCAGTTCCAGCAGTTCCCGTAGTTCCAGCAGAGAAAAATCCAGGCGCGCCTTGACCCGCCGCTAAAGACTGCTGCCGCACACTGCCAGCCATTCACCGTGTGTGGTTGAGCTGACTGGCGCAAACTCTGACCTTTTCTGCCTGTAATTGAGCAGGTAGTTACTTAGTAAACTCCATTACTCCCAACTAACTCTAACTTCTCCATCCCTCAATTACTTACACCTTCCATCATCATCATCAACATCATCATCATCATCACTCTTGCTTGCTTGCTTTCGGGGTATGGTTGAACAACCTCCTTCTCCGCATCTTTCCTCCCTCGTTTCCTGCTGTTGCTGCTACTACTGCTGCTGCGTCTGTTTCTTTATCAATTAGACAAACTTTCCTAATCAAAAGAAGTGGTGGTGGTACTGTTTGTTATTCTTCGCCCGTTTCTTCCTGCCACCACCCTCCTCCTCCTCATTCATCATCTCAATTCCTACTTCTCCCTATCCCTCAACCTTCTTTCCGCTTTTCCCCCCCCTCTTCTTGCCCCTCTTGTACTGTACGTGTACTATACTTTCTTGCTTTTTCTCCGTGGTTCAAATCCCCGCCGATTCACTTAGAGTCTTCCCCCCGACCGTGACATTTTCGTGGGTATCCTCTCTGCGTCTGTGGTCAATTAGTCCGTTCTCTGCTTTTCTCCCTCTCGTCCCTTGCCCTCTTTCTTCATCTTTCACTCTCCTTTCTTCTCTGCTCCGTCGCCTCCGCCCGTCCGTCCGTCCGTCTGTCTTTGGCCATCGCATCGACTCCCTCCTTCCCTCCTTTACCGCCCCGGCTCCAACGGCCCGGTTCTTTTTTCAAGATAGCCCCACCTTAGCTTGGACGATTTTCCAAAATCCCTATCTCTCCTGTGGTCCTTCTCGGTCCTCCTGGTCTTTACTCTGCCCTGTGTGTCCTCTTTGTAGATGACTCGATCTCTCGACCTTGGTCTACATGACGCCCCATTCCCCAGATGAAGCTCTTCACTTTCGAGGCAAGACCCTGACTCCCGAAAGCCCTCGCCCGCTGCACGTCGCGGAGCCGGCCAAAATTCCCGTGCTCCAGAACCAGATGGATCCTGTTTTCAACGACACTTCGACTTATGAGAAGTCCTCGGATTACTTCCACGGACTCAACTCCCAGGCGCATCAGAATGGATCAGATTCCTATGCATCCCATGGCCCCTATGGTGGTTTAGAAGCAATGAGGGGAAATGCGACCGGCTCCGCGCAACAAGCCCCGGAGCAACCACCACCGCCACACTATCTGCATCATCCACATCACCCACATCATATACAAGGTAGCTTCCAACCTGGCTCTTTTACTCTGGATGAGGGTTCGTCGAACGATAGGAATCACTTCACACAGTCTGCTGGTGCTTTCCTCGCCCAGGCGTCTCTGCTGCCATCAGATCGATCTGCCCCCTCCAATCCGTATTCCTCTATGAACCGGGGAGCAACCGCCGCAAACTCTTCTCTAACCACATTGCCTCCATCAGATGCCGCTGCCATTCTAGCTCACTCTATGCCCGATGCCCCTCCCTCTTCCTCCCATGCCGCCCAGAATTACCCCAGTGCGAGTCAGGTAAACCCTGCTGTTGCCAGCTGGACGACCTCGTTTCCCCCGTCCGATCGCCTAGTCTCCCAAAACAAACCCGCTGATAGCACCGGTGAGGATGGTGTCGACTTTCAGAACCTCCTCGATAATCTTCCCCCTTCCTCTACTGCTCCCTCTGCCCCTACTGTCGCAGAAACCGCGCCTTCAACGGCCGCCGATGCTTCTGCGCTCTCCCAAACGGGAACAGACGACCTGGGACTTCCCCCGCGCCCCCCTCCCCAAGACAAACCCTCGATCCATCCCAACTACAATGCCACTGATGACATCCGTTCCTACCATCAACTTCCCCCTAATAATTCCACCGCGCAGCCCTCGTCTCCCTCCTATGCCGCCCAACAAAGTAATAATTATCAGTCCAACCCGGGTGTATCACCCTTGGCAGCAGCTGGTGCCCCAGGAACCTCTTCGGGAGTAAGCGCGCTGCCGCCTCCCCCTGTGGCGAGCTTCCAGCATGCAGAGCCTCAAGAGGCTGCTGCGGCCGGGACCCCCGCTGCCAATACTGCTTCCTCCGCCGCTGTTTCGGCAACGACCACTAAGAACGGTCGTGCGGAACGACCAAGTGCTCGGCAGTCATCCAAAAGCGCCGATGAAGATACTCCATGGGGCCCCGAAGTGCAGAAGAAATACGACGAGTTTCTTCATGACGAGAGGATTTATGTCACAGAAGGTCTCTGGGATCGCTTCCCGCCTGGTTCCAGATTATTTGTTGGTCAGTACACCCACCACGCGGCCCAATAGTCTCGTTAATCACTTGTCTAACGAGCTTCGTTTTCTACTTTGCAGGAAATCTTCCTACGGAACGAGTGACGAAGAGGGATTTGTTCCATATCTTTCACAAGTTCGGCAAACTAGCCCAGATCTCGATTAAACAAGCTTACGGGTTCATTCAATTCCTGGACTCGTCTGCTTGCAAGAATGCGTTGGATTCTGAACAAGGAGCAGTCGTGAGAGGACGGAAAGTCCGTAAGTATAGCTCATCATGCTCAGGGCGCCATGGATAGCTAACATTGATTTATCCAGATCTTGAAATCTCAAAACCGCAGCGAAACACAAGACCAGGAACCGCTTTGGGCGAGCAGCCTCGTGCGCCACCGCCTAGACGGTCGAGATCGCCTGAATACAGTCGGGGCGGTCCATCTGGCAACCGTAACGCACGAGCTCAAGCCGAGCGTTATGATAGACCATACGAATCTGGCAGAGTGCCATTCAGCGACTTCAGGGATGAACCGAGCCATCGGAGACGCGACGACTACCGACCTCCTCGATCACCATCCCCACGTGCTTTTCGCGGCCGAGATGGATACAGGTCTCGAGATCGGACGCCTGAGCGGTATGACCGCCGGGAGAGGCGACGTTCTCGGTCTCCTTATGCCCGGGATAGAAGATATCGCAGCCCAAGCCCACGGGCCCGTGGGACCTATGAAACAGAGACCGACATACCGGTTCCGCGGAGGGCCCCAAGAGATGTCCCAGAAGTGCAGCTTCTAGTGCTCGAGGAAGTTGATCGGTGAGTAAACCTTGTCCCGTTCCCTTGGCAAATCGTCCTTAGTCTCGACCCTGCTAATATTCTTGCCAAGGAATTTCTTATTCCACGTTGAGAATTCGTTCCGCAACCGTGGGCTTCGAGTTGACAGTCTAGTGCTGGGCCCGAGGATCCCGCTCAGTGCTGCCGTTCAACGTCAGATCCAGGAGGGTGTCCTTGCGATTGTGAGACTGTCGCGACCAAGCCAATTCTCGAGAAAGATCCCATTGCAGCTATTTGATCGAAGCGCCGGCTCGGATAATGTTCGATCAAACGGTAAGTCCCGTCGTGCTGCGCCTTTCGTAATGGGTTCAAATATCTAATGTGTGGTCAGAATACCCCGATGTTGAACCCAGCATTGCGGCTGAGATTGTTTTTCATGCACAATCTGTCCAACGCGGCGGGTCTCATCCCTTCACACCAAATCCGGCTTTTGGTGTAGCCCTCCCTGCTCCGGCTGCATCAGTGCCTCAAGCTCCTCTGCCTACCATGCCGAATCAGCCGAATATTGCCAATCTGATCACATCTCTCGATGGGCCAACTTTACAATCCCTTCTTGGGGTACTTCAACAGCAGCAGCAACGTCCGTCGGCTGTTCCCAGCGCGCAGCAGCCTTTCGCCCCTGCTGCCGTTCCTCCTGCCACACCGCACACGACCGCGGATCTCGCTAGTCTGCTGAACGCTGCGACTCGACAACCCATGCCGGCGAATCCTCAGCAGCCGCTGGCTCCGCAACCCTTCCCTTTACAGGCGCCTAATGCTCCGGTGGTTTCAGATCCTAATCTGATCTCTCTGCTTGCGAAGGGTCTGGGAGGTCAACAGGCGCAGAACCAAGCTGCTGTCGGTCACCAGGTGCAGAATATCATGCATCAGCTGGGTAAATGGAAGCAGTGAGGCACTCAATCTTATCCATTGCTTTTCTTTCCTCGCTCCCCTGTTTCTTTTTTTTTTTTTTCCCTGGCCTGCGGTCTCTGGTGACATTTCAAGATGTCGGGCGTCGATTGCGATCTGTCGAGGATCGGATAGGGAAATCTTACTTGTGGAGATATCATCATGGCTCGGTAGTTGGGTTCTTATTTTTTCTCTTTTTTTTTCTTCTCTTCGCATCGGTCGAATCAGCGAGCAATTGCTACAGGAGTGCAGTGGATAAATGTTTCTTTATAAAATTGGTCAGGCATCAGGGAGAGCGTGGTGTGTATTACAAAGGTCATTTGTATTTCTTTTTATGATCTCGTGCACCATACTGGGCGTCTCTCATTCAGCCTTACTAGGGAAATGCAAGCACACGATAATGCTAATGAAATGGTATTGCTGGAGTGTAAGTGGAGAGAGCATGTAGGCTTCGCGACAGGAGAGGGCTGGCGAAAAGCCTCGTTTGACAGTCATTATACAGCGGTGGGCGTAGGTTCGATATAGTACAGTTTTGAGATCTCCTCGAGCTGATAGCACCGTTCTATCACCCGATGCGTCGTTTCCTGGGAATAGTCACTCGCATAGCCCTCTCTTCTACCGCGCGGTCCATCCCTGTGATTTCAGATCCTCGACCTTGGCTGCATCCTCTTTCTTGATACGTTCGATTGTCTTGTCCCGGTTGTATTCCATAACGCGCTTCTCTTTGAAGTATTTGACCTATTCAGAATCCCAGTCAGTCGCATTACCAAATCGCAAAGCTGAAGTGGTTGTTGATTGGGAGAGGGGCCATAGAGAACAGTCCTGGAAAAAAAGTGGTGGGAGAGTTATTGCGCAACTCACCCATGCTCGCGAGCAGGCAGTCTCAAATTGTGCCAGTTCCTTTCCACACTTGCGCTGCGCATCCTTGTCGTTCTTGACGGCGTCCAGAATATCATTTCTATCCAAGCACGAGAAGAACAAGTCGCGACCTTCGTAGCACCGTTGTCGGGAGGAACGATCGGGGGCTATGCGGCCGCCGTCGGCGGCAGTGTTGGAGGAGGAATCGGAAGACCAGGGAAGCCAGCCCATTGTGCGAGGTTTTCTGAGGTGAAACGTGAGTAATGCGATTCGACTGGGTGAGTCTAACGGTGCAGATTGTAAGATTGAAGACGATTCCTAGAAAATTCGCGTGGGCAACAGCAGCAGCAGCACACGCACCTTGTGGTTCTAGGTAAGTTTACTGTAATGAGGAGATTCGCACTGCCCGCTCCGCTCCGCAATGACGGCCGGGTCATGTGGCGCTAGCCTAATCCCGTCCACCACCGATTCATCCTCCCAAAACAACATCACCTTCCACTTTCCAGCCACCTGGCGACGATTCTTGATTCTTTCCTTGTTGCAGTACGAGTCGCTGAGACGTGGGGGGTTTCTTTTTGCAATAACCTCGGATTTTTGCGTTTACAAAGGGAGCTTCGTCATCCTACAATACACGAAGCCCGCGAGACACCAAGTTCAGGCGGGCAAGCACTGTGACCACTGAACGCATCGGGCCCTTCACCCACCTTTCGCGCGCAAACCCGGTGCACTGGGAAATTCACAGTTTGAAAATTACCGGACATTTGCACCTCGATTTTCGGACGCGCATCCGCAATTCATGGCCCCGCGCCGACGTCTACCTCCGGCGGGGTCCCGGACTGACCTCCCCCCTCTGAAGATCGTCCGCAAGATCGCCTTGCTTCAAAGTGCCTATTATGCGTCCGCGACAGCTTTGATTCTGTTCACAACGCTTGTCTACGGAACGTCATTCTCGCTGGACCTGGTCTTGAACTGGAATGCCCTACGCGGAGACACAACTGTCGGGTGGATGCTGGGGTTGGTCTGGATGTTGAATAGTGGGATAGGGTAGGTCCAAGCAAGCGCCCCGAAGCGCTTTGAGTAGTGGCGGGCTGGAGTTCGCTAACGGAAACTGCGTATGATGCAGGGTGATCTACCTTCTCCTTTTTGTCTCACGCTCTAAGCTCATTCCCGACTTCGCGCTCACGATACACTTCCTGCACCTCATTATTACCGTCTTCTACACCCGCTCGGTGCCCTCGAACTGGCTCTGGTGGGGCTTACAATGCGCCAGTGCCGCCCTCATGACGTTCTTGGGGATCTGGGCGTGCCAGTGGCGGGAACTGCAGCCGATCACCTTCGGCGGCTCGGTCAGCAATAACAGTACGGGGCGCTCGGCGCAGCCGCAGGCGGAGGGTGCCGACGAGTCATTTTCTCTGTCGCGGGGTCGAGGACGGGGACGCAACATGCCCGATGCGGGGGATGCATACGAGATGACCTCGATGAAAAGCACGGGTGATCAGGCTGTGTAGCCCTTTCGATTACTGCGGGGAGATGGGCAAGGGGAGGGGTGCATATACTTGTCACTGCAACGTTCAGCGATTCCCGGCACAATTGTCATATTCTTTTCTTCTTCATGTATACCCTCACTGGCTGGTACGTGTATAGATGGCGTTCGATGTGGCGGTATTTGTTTCTCTCGTTTTGATTTCACTTTACATTCTCTATGTCTTATGTATGGTTAGATTTTGACGGCCTGGATCTGGGTTATATAGCATATAAGTGCGGGCATCTGTATCAGGTGTTGTTGCTCGTAGGTGGCCTGGAAATACTAGCATTATATGGTTACTACGGATTATGGTTGTTGTCATCAACTTCTCTTATCGTCCTGCTTTCAGACTGGACATCGAATTAGGCAAGTCATTATCTCACGCTAAGTAAATTCCATGCCAACAAGTTGTCAATAGAAGGCGCACCGGCGACATGAGCCTATCTGAAGGGCCGCAGATAAGCTGATAACCCCAGTCTCCATCGTGCGGGGTTGACTTGCCTAATTGATACAGTATGTAGAAACCAGAAAGTAGAAAAACCCACTGCCATCCTCTCTTAGTCTTCGATCTTCGCAAATACTATCATAAGACTCGACCTTCTTACTGCGAGCCTCATCACACAATCCACTTAATACAAACCGAGAGGATGTCGACAACCATCACCCAGGCCCCGCCAACAGCCCGGGGCAGCCTCCCCGTCGTCGTTTCTGGCACCGCCAACAGCAACAACAATTACGACAAGCCCTTTCACCCCGGGGATGCGATCAATGATAAGCCCTTCCAAGCCCTGGCACGGGGCACCCGCAGCGGCACTCTCAAACTGCGCGGCATCCCCACCTTCAGCGACGTCTATGCCCAACGGCAATGGATGAAGGAGCACATGGCGGCCGCCTTCCGCTACTTCGGCAAGAAGGGCTACGGCGAGGGTGTATCTGGACATATTTCGATGCGAGGTACTCCCCTGACCCCTCTCAGGTCCTTATCCCAAATTTACTTCAGCAGGACAACCAGCATAAACTTCGAATATTGGCTAATTCATGTGTCCGGACATGAAACAGACCCCATCCTCAAAGACCACTTCTGGATCAACCCCTTCGCCAAACACTTCTCGACCATTAAGGCCTCGGATCTGGTGCTGGTGGATGACGAGGGCTATGTCACCGAGGGCGGCGCCCAGCTGCCCATCAACGAGGCCGGCTTCATGATCCATTCGGAGATCCACAAGGCGCGGCCGGATGTCGTTGCGGCGGCCCATACGCATTCCGTGCATGGGAAGACGTGGAGTGCGTTTGGGAGGCCGGTGGAGATGTTGACGCAGGGTTTGCTTTCCCCTTCCTTCTTTCGGTTCTTGTGGGTGAGCTAGCTGGCGGATGAGCTCAAACTGATGCTGACCGATTGGGCCCGCGGGGGTGCTCTTGCCCGTGATAGATGCATGCAACTTCTATGGCCGACTTAGTGTATATGATGATCACGGCGGAATTGCCCTCGCGCAGGATGAAGGAAGGCAGATTGCTGAGGCCCTGGGGAAGGAGAATGTGGCGTGTATTTTGCAGAATCATGGGTACGGCCCCCCCCCCATCCCCCTTGACTATATCAACTCATATAGTATACTCCGCCGTCCCGGTCATGCCCCCCACAAAAGGAGAGATCAGTTGACATGCTACTAGCCTGCTGACCGTCGGCCGCACCGTCGACGAAGCTGCATTCCTCTTCTCAAGCCTCGATAATGCCTGCCATTCGCAGCTCTTGGCCGATGCGGCGGCTGCGAATGGTGTCCCCAAGAAGATCATCACGGATGCGGTGGCAAAATACACGGCTGATTTGATGCAGAACCCGGTGAGTTCGCTTTACATCTGGGGGTTTTGCCGGTCTGGATAGTTGCTGACGATGGCCGCGTGCAAAGCATAATTTCTATACCGAGTTTCAGCCGGAGTTTGAGCTGATTGTTGAGGAGACTAATGGGAGGGTTTTGCAGTAAGGTTGGGTTCTTGCTCGAGGGGCTTGTCAGGGCAGATTTGCTGTGGAATCTGCTTCGGTCAACTGCGAGGTTTAGGTTGGTGGCAAGCAGTGTCCTAGCTATGGGTTGTGCTAGGTGTGCAGCGTAAAATTAAATGTCCAAACCAGTACGATCGATAATTTTATGAATAACATGACCTCACAATCATCATCCCTTTTCACAACGGGTTTCAGGGCAGCCTCGATACCGTACAATATTGAAGGACGCATGATGTGCCAAAAAGGAATGACAAGAGTGGGATTCGAACCCACGCCATCTTACGATGATCAGGAAGCTTGTGAAAGCTGAATGCTAAGGTAACCTTAACCTGACGCCTTAGACCAACTCGGCCATCTTGCCTGTTGATGAAAGAAGGCTGTCTATTTGTGAATATCAAACCAGTAAATTCGAAATAATCCTGTCGTGCAGCTGGCAGTCTATACCAGTGCTGGTGGATATATATACAGCCAGACCATGATCAATTGGTCTTTTCTCGCGAGAGACACCCTGAGTTTCGGTGTTCTATATGACCGGGATGCTTTAGTTGTAAGCATAGACGACGAGTTGTGTCCATTGACCGCGATGTCCTTCACGTGCTGACTGTTTTCTATTTCATGCAGGAATCCCCGGCAGTTCAAGTTACTATATTTCCTTGGTGGGACTCGAGTAGTGGCAGAGCAGGTCGAATATCGTCCCTACGCACACACACACACACCTGTAGTCCGAGGAAGCATAAAAGCAGAGCCGAGAAACCGATGCAGAGAAGCCAACCCCAACTATAAACCCCCACAACCATCACGAAGCTGTATAACCAGCAATGGCAACCCAGCATGACATATTCGTACAATTGCACCACTATATCAGCACAGATAAGCACCAGGACCAAAGGATGCACACAGAGGTGGAAAATTACAACGCCCGACTAAACCGAAAGGAATTACACCATCCTGTGCTAGCTCCTCCTCCTACTCCTCCGCGTCTCGTGCGCATATAAAACCCGCCTCCTGCTCCGGGACTAGTTGCAAAGATAGTAAGCCCACACACCCTTTTCTCCGGAACGCCATCCCACACAAAGCACAAGCCAACATGGGATTTGACCTCAAGATTCGTCTGCGCAGCTACTTCGACAAGAGCCAGCCGCTGCTCGGCGCCTTCAAGTGTAAGTCTCTCCTAACCCTAGTTTTGGGGGCGATCTACAAATTGATGGGGCACACCTCCCGTTCTTTTCTCAGATATATGGACGACCTACAGATCCAATGAGCAGACACCGGGACCGGGACCCTCAATCCAGCGCCGCGCCTTTGCGAAGTGGTTCACAGATGTTGGTAAGTCAGTCCGACAAACTCTCCCAAACATCCCCCCCAAGGCATCCACCCAACATATACATATTCGATCTAAACGCAAGAAGCACCCCACTTCATCGCCTTCGAAGAAACCACCTCTCTCCCCTCCCTCGCCGCCGCCGCACACGGCACCGTCCTCGAACTCGGCCCCGGCGCAGGCAACCAACTGCAGCGCTACAACCGCGACCAAATCACCACCATCTACGGCGTGGAGCCCAACGCGGCATTCCGCGAGCCGCTCCGCGCGAAGATCGAGCAGCTCCACCTTGACGCCATCTACGTCCCCGTGTTCTGCGATGTCATGGACACGGCCGCTCTCGAGAGACAGGGCATCGTGGATGGCAGCATCGACTGCGTGACGAGCTTCGGGGTGCTGTGCTCCGTGGATCGGCCGGAGGAGGTGGTTGCGCGGCTTTGGCGGTTGTTGAGGCCAGGGGGGGAGTTGGTCGTGTGGGAGCATGGGGCGAGTGAGGACTGGGTTACTTGGGGGGTACAGAGTATGTATACCCTTGATTTGTTGTTGTTGCTTTTGTGGTTGACAGAGGGGTCTGGGCTGGCTGACGCTTTTGGGTGGTTGTAGAGGTTTGGAATTTGCTTTGGCCGGTGGCGTTGGATGGATGTCGGTTGGATCGTAAGATGGAGGAAATTCTACTCACATCGGCGGAGTGGGAGGTTCTGGATTTGAGGCGTGAAGGAGAAAAGTGGAGTATGATGCCCAGAGTATCGGGGGTGCTGAGGAAAGTGCAGCGTGATTGAGGATTCGGAGGAGTTGATTGTATGGCTACCTAGTTTGTCGCTCATGTTGGTTGCTATGCTCAATAGCGAGCTGTGGTGGGAGAAATAGCATAGTAGTATGCAGTCATTGACTACTAGTACTACTTTCATTTCCATTAGTCCTGGGTCATCTGCTCTTCACTGGACCTGACGCACCCTACGCTGGTAGTAGTTGTATACATCTCCGATGCACAAGGATGGGGTTGTGCAGCTGACTAATGCACTAAACGAGTTTCTGTCAACTCCGTGCCGACAAACACATGGCATGAATGACTGCATCCCAAGAAACTACTGCTTGCTGCTGCTTCGACTCTCCCACCAGTGAATGAATCTGACAATGACTGTTTTAGAAAATATTACATGAGAATAACCACCTGATCGACGTAGCTTTGTCTTCTTCATGCGCAACCAGACTTCCAGAAAACCTGTGCCGTGAACCTGTGATCTTCTGCTTTGTTTGATACGGTGATACCCAAGCTTCTATTGAGGTCCGACCTTCTCCCCATTCAAATTCTCTATTCTCAAGAATCTCTTGATTCTCGTGTTGTCTGTCGGTCTGATTGAGCACTGGCCTTGATTCACTTGCAGGTGAGTCAAAGGGACACCCACCATGGCGGAGACGGAACCATCATACATCGACTATGAGGCCTTTCTAGACCCCGACTTTTCACCCGCCTCGTTCGCCAACTCCCTTGTTGTGGCCACCAACAATGCGACAGATACACCGCTGGATTTGTCTACCCCGCTTTCGCGGGTTTTGTTCGATCTCCAAGAGATCGACACCCACATCCATGCCCTGACCACCAAATCAGCTCTCCCCTTGCTGACGCACACGCGCGACCAGACCCAGGCGGCCAGTCATATCCTCAAAGAGACCGAGGACCAGATTGCCTCCGTCACGCAGGGGTATGAACGACTCGAGAAAGAAGTCTTCAGCAAGTGGGAGGCCGCCGACGAGGCCCGAGTGGCTGCAGAGCAGTCCCTAGCCACCGTGCGACTCGCACGAGCCGTGGCGCGCTGCTTGTCACTCGGCAGGCAGCTCGAAAGTCAGCTTGCAGAGATCGGGGGCATCGAAGGGACGACCTCCCCCGTCACCGGCAGAGATGATTACCGGACGCTGGAGCGCGCTGCCTCCACCATCGTCAGTCTACGTCGAATGCTGTCGGAGACCGGCCCGGGCGAGGAAGGCCACGGACTGGACCGTGTCAAGGTCGTCCGCACCCTGCGCGCGGAGCTCGTCCTTCCGGCCGAGAACATGGTCAAGGCGCGCGCGCAGCAGGCCATTACGCGGTTCTCCATGTCCAATATCTCCGGCGGCGGCGCCAGCTCCCAGACGCAGTCGGGCTACCGGCAAGCGCGCGATGCGCGAGCCCGCCTGGTGTCCGCCGTCAATATCTTGTACTTACTATCGCCGGTGCCCAAGACGTTGAGCTCCGCGGCGGACTTCGTCCCCGAGCTCCTCCTCTCTACGCTGCAAGGTTACATGCACACCGCCATCTCCACCTCACTGAGCAATCTCACGCGGTCCCTGTCGATGCTTCCGACCCTCGAGCGGACCCTCGCCGACCTATCCGCGCGGTGCCAGGATATCTTCGCCTTGGAGGCGGTGCTGAACAACCTCCGCCCGCCGACACACCCGCTCTTCCCTTCGGCGCAGCCGGTGGCTACATCCACCAATGGCACGGGCGAACAGGGTGACGCGCAGGCCCAGACCAGCAGCAAGAACAACCTGCTTCAACCGCTGCTCAACTCCCTCGACACCTCGTCCCTTCCCTCATACTTCTGGCGATCCTTGGCCTCGTATCTTACGGGCCGAGTCCAGGAGATCATCAACCGCGGCGGCGTCTCGGCTCGGACCTTGCGGTCGAATCGCGACCGCATCAAGAAGGATGTCAGGGATTGCGTTCTGCGGGGCTCTCAGCTGCCCACCTCCGTTCTGGGGACCGAAAAGCGACTGGGCGGCGAAACGGCGACGGAGCGAAATTGGGAACGGGAGGCGGCGGTCATGGTCAGTTCTATTGCGAGTGTCCTGGATAAATGAGAGGGTATGCTGTAACTCTGTATATCATAAATCAACAGTCCAGACTACAGGAGTCGAAAAGAAACCGATCTCCTCTGAGGAAAAAAAAAATCGTATGTATGCATAGGTAGAGAGTAGACGGTATTGTGCTGTACAGTCGAGACCCCGAGCATGCCCAGCTTTAACTTCATTATTTAATGGTGTGTACACCAAGTGGAAAAATGAAAACAAAACAAAGGGGGGAAGAAGAAAAAAAAGCATGTGAATGACGCAGGGATCCATCCAGCTCAGGTACAGCGCATCAAAAGCCCAGACCTGCACGCCCGGACTGTGCATATCAGCTGACAGCCTTCCAAGTCCCCCTTCTCCTCTTCTCTTCTTCTTCCTTTCAGATCCATCCTCTGCTCGTCCGGATTGGAACCTGCAAAGAACTACTTTGCTTGCATGGTAAATTCCATACGAGGGGAAGGGGACAATCCAGTCTTTCTTCCCTCAAGCGAACCACCCCCAGACCTCCCTGTGATGCATCCAGTATCTTCTATTTTTCTTGAAGGCTGGGATGAACCAATCCAATCCTGTCCCGGCAGGCACCGGCCGTAAGCCTCAATCTTTCTTTACCTCCAAGTCAAATTATTGTGTTGCGTGTTATCTCCGCCACTTGTGTTCCAGAATCGGTGCTACTAAGTTATGCATTGGCAGCAATATTTCTTTCCACATGATTCATGAGTGGCAGTGTCCTGCTCCCGGGGGAGGTCATCCAACTGCCAGTGACAGAGCTCACAATCTAGCCCGCTGATTTCGAAGAGTGGCTTACGAGGCTCTGGGGTCTATTCGCGTGTTCTTTTCCACAAACTGTATTTCCCTTGCCTTTTCTTCTCTGAATGTGAGGGATGGATGCATGAAGAATTTGGTCCACTTTTCCGTAGCAGGAATCAGATCACCAATAGCTAGAGCTAAGAAGTTTACTGTAACCAGACATGGTGCAAACGTCAGCATACCAACGATCAAATATCTCCGAGTACGGACTCTGACTCGGTCGGTGGGAAGCAGTGGGGAGGTGGTTGATCGGGATCATCTTCAATGCCTACGACCTACGTACTCCTAAGTTCCAGTACTTCGTCGTCAGTATTCCGTAGCGATAACTACTAGTTAGTAACTCAGGGAAAAGTACTACGTAAGCATGAACGCCAAATCCGGTCACTGTACCTGGAACCTGGGTTGATTCCAAGATCTATGACTTTATTGTGTACTCCATGATGAGTATACCAACTAACTATCAAGAAGGTTGTTGGATGGGTGATTTGGTTGCTGTAGGTAAAATAGATAGGCGTCGTGTGTATATCGTCCATGTGTGTGTGTGTGTGTGTGTGGGTATTACTACAGAAAGTACTCCGTAGAGCAGGGTGCATTTCCAGATGGACAATGGATTATGTCACCAGGTACATAAATAACAAGCCCTTCGAGAGCAAGCAGGTACCTGCTTTGTACCTCGTGCCTTTTTTTGGCGGGGTTTGGTTTGGTGGTGCAGAAGGGAGCTTATGTCACACAAGGAGGGGGAAGGAAAGAAAGGATTGGGAATGAAGAGAGGGGCGGCTTATCTGCCGCATCGTACATTCCGTTCCATTTGACTGATAACAACCTGTTGTTTGCCTATGTAGCTGGAGGATGAGGGACCATGGCAACATTAAGCAAAAAAAAAAAGCATCAAGCGAGCGACAGGGGACTTGTGTTCACGCGCCCTGTTACCAGAGACTCGACAATCATCAAAGATCGAACATTGAACAGCAAGTTGATTCAACAAGAAATTACTGCGTGAAAGAAAAGCACAACAATCGCCGTTCTCTCGGCCGATGGAAGTAGAGGGGGACCGGGGGCTGGGCATCTAGAAGGGCGAGGATGGAAGGAAAGAGAGGTCGATGCACTGCTAATCCCTGCTCAATCTGAAACACTTTGATTATGCCATCGGTCAGTTGCTACACGGACCTACTAGCTATGATGTATGTACAGTACTATCAGTTATGGCAGCCTAGGGGAAAAGAGAGGGGACATAACTGGATGGTATGTGACAATGGTGTGCCACACCGTGTAGGCTCCGATAACCCCACCCACACACCCCTCTCTCTCCCTTCATCCTTTGTCCCGATATAGAGTACCGAGCTACTGTCACCACCTCATTTCTATTTGTGTATACTTAGTGCAATGTACGAGTTACATACAGTAGCCGCCTGATTTATCCACCCACCCATCCACTCCAAATCAGCTCGCGCATGCAATCTCCCCCTCTCCCCTCCCACGATACAAAGCTATGTACAAGCCCGACTACCTCAATCGTGTTCAGCAGGAATCCCTTTCTTGGCAAAAGGGGCAACCCGAGCATTCCCTCAACCTGATTGCGTTCTTCTGCCCCTCGGTGGCGGCGGGTGGGGCGAAGGCGATGGGCGCACGCGTTGTATGCGCTTCACTTTGCGTGGTGGGAGGGGCAACCGACGTTTGATTCGGTAGGGCGCATCTGCAGGTGGGAAAGTTTAGTCGGTGCATATCTCCAGGCTGCGGATGATTAGGTAGGTGTGATTCTGGCTTGGCGGCAAGACTGTGATGGTTTCGGAATACTGTGGAGTGAGTCTTGACTAAGGTATTGTGCTATTGACAATCGTGTCATTCTTCTCTGGAGGAAGGTACAATACACGAGTGATGTTAGAGGAATCATTGAACTCAGTTCAGTTCCCGCTGTGATTGTTCTAGTAGATGATGGGCCGTTGCTTATTGGTTGATGGCTGTGCCACGTCGATCATCCAGACACGGGGCAGGGGGAAGGAGGAGGAGGGGGAGGAACCTGGAGGGGATGATCTTGCTGACTAGTCTCGAAATTACCTAGTCGATTACCTTACGAGTAGGTGTGCCTCACTGCCTCCTGTTCAAACTTAAGCATTTTTGTGAACTACTTACGAACTGCCGTACAGTACCTTAATCTAGAGTTGCGGTGTATGTCCGGTTATGGGTGATGGTCTCTCACGCAGAGGTTGGCGACTCTTAGGGAATGATAGAGACCTCCAATGCGGCGAGTTCCTGTTTCTTGTGGAGGGCGCAAGGTCGAGCATGCCATTTGAACGTTGATTGACTGTTCCCTGCATACTCGGGGACCACCTATACCGAGGCGTATTATCAATGCCAGTTGATATGAATAGCAACATGTTATCTGTGATCATATCGCCATGGAGCGTTTATCTAACTGAAGCACTGACACTGTCCGTGCTACAGACTAATATGCCGAAAGCTTGATTGGGGTTAACTTGACCAAGGGTCTGGCAATCGAGGGTAGATGAGAGGTCGATGACTCGGATTGAGAGGTATGAAAATGCCCTAGTACTCTGTAGCTCGCAACCTGGTTAAGATGTCATACTAACAGAGCGCTGAGTCCTATTGGAAACTGGACGGGTGCTAGCAATCTAGTCACGTCCATATCACGAACGCGCACAGGTCGCTATGCTCTAGCAATCGGAGATGGGGAAAGTACGGATTTAGTACGAATCGCTGGCGGGGCAGGAGGCCTGGGGTTGACCGGGGCAGCTCAAGACCACTTCTCTCCCGATAGGTACATACGTCAGTCGTGCTCACGAACTCGTTGACGATTGACTTGCTTCTTCATATTGACATACCACACATGTCGACAGTTGGGCGACATGATTTGCTTGGATCCGACCGGTTGCTGAAAGCAGCTGACTGGAGTTCGCGGGGTCTAGACGTTCAGTCCAGATAAGAGGGAGGGTCGAACCAGCTGAAGCCCACGACCTGGAGCCAAACGTCAAAGCGGAAAGACTAATGCAGCCTTTGCATTGCCTACTGTAGAGTCCCTCCCTCGGCGAGGCTGACAGCACGATTCGCGACACGCCAGAACGAACGGATCCTGCGGCGTAGCGCTGGAGTTATCTGACTAGGGGGGGAGCGTGTTTGTATGCACAATTGGACAGTCCTCCGTACTCTATACAGTACTCGCTTAGTGTGTATAGTGTTGTAATCAGTAAGCCCGTGCCGTGTCTCATCGATCAAGACTTACTACCTAGTTATGCCGATGAACCCCCGCCCGGAAGTACTGTACTTCAACTTCACAAAGGCCGCTGTCATTTGACCAGTCGTTGGAGCTAAAGAAGCAGCACATCATAACATAGCAAGTGGCGCAAGATAGACTTGCGTTTGAGATACAGTTCTCGAAATTTGTCATAGACAGGAAGAAGCTTCCAGTACTTCCCGTGCCGTTTGCAGTTGGGAGCCCAATCCCGGCGGAGGTGGCAAGCACTTCAGTGCTCACTGCTGAGAGCGAAATGGATTAATTGTCTTGTGGGGTGTTTGAGTTTGCTCCAGACCTATTGATGAATTTATTATGTTTATTTCAGTTTCTATGCCCAGCAGATCTTGGTTTAACATGAAGTTTGGAGAAGTTTGAAGAATGCCCCGGATACGGCAATGGTGTCTGGATCTCTGGCGGTAGGGAGGCGCTGAACAGCTCCTGGCTCTGCTGGTCAGGAACAAGCTTTTCGACGTCCTGATCAATCATGAATCTTTAAAATCTACAGGCAGATGATGACGTTGAAGGACTTCATGACCATGATGAATGAAGGATATGTTGCTGCTGCTGTTTCTGCTGTTGTTTGTCGGGAGGCTAGAAATCTGGGGATATACATGGAAAGGTAACATCGTGGGGATGGAGGAATGCAGTCATGACTTTATTCCCTGCCCCGGGTGAGGTACCGTCCAAGTCGATGGTCTGTGGGATTCTAGCCCGCGAATATGTATGATGCCTTTCCTCTTCGATTTTTTTTTCTTTTCCTTTTTCTTTTTTATGATCTCTACTGATGTCTCTTCGAGTGGCATGCCTTGCTCCGGTAGCATTGGAGGACGGAGATATCAGTGAAATGCCATTTACCTACTGGCTACTGGTGAGCGGAGGAGAGGTACTCCATGTAAGGTACTGCAGAGTTCGGCTCGGATCATTGACCCTGGCTGCAGGAGTGGAAGGCCCGGAATGAAGGTTCCTGTGCAACATTCTATTCGTATTCCACGCTCTGCTCCTCTTTGCCATGCTAGGCCAGGTTTGTCTGGCCAGCCAGATACTCAGAGTAAGTGTGCAGCACCATCTCCCAAAAACCCCTCCCCTGGATCATGAATCACCTGCACTGTTACTGTTAATAGTTACGTATGTCGCCTTGAGGCCAAAAGTGGAACTGTAAGTTATGGTTGGGTCCCCGAGAGCATGCCCCGCCTCCCCGAGCTCTCCGAACCGCCAGTGAGCCAGTGAGCCAGTGCACCCAGTGTCATGGGTGCCAATTTTCTCACCCTCCTTCATCGACAATTGGAAAAGTGCACGCTCCCAGTGACCAGGTTCGGATCTCCAAAGCGAAAGCAAAAAAATAAAAAAAAAAAAAGAGAGAGAGAGAACGATGAACAAGGTTCTGCAGAAACCCAAATGATCGGTAAGCAGGGAACCAGCTACTTGTTCTACCTTTGTGTCTGGATGGCAAAGTTAAGTACTCATGTACGATGGACAAAGGGGTCGACCCTGGCTGGCTTTCAAGTGGTTAACGTCACTAAGGGTTGTCATCCATGGGTCTTCTGCCAGCACTTATCCGGTCAGCCCTGAAATCCAAGCTATCCATGAAATCATGCCAAACATAATCCAACCGAGTCGATCCCTGAGGACAGGAAATGGCAGCCGATCGGATGCCGCTACGCTTGCCTGCCCCACCTCGCCGCCTGAGCGGCCTCCTCTCGGAGTATGCAATTCTACTGTGTACCTGGTGCCTCACCAAAATGGGAGACTGCCCGTAGATGATGGGTAGTGGAAGACCCTTTGATGGAGAAGAACCACGGTTGTTGGGACCAAGGACTTGAGTCGAGACTGATCTCTTTTCCCTTCTCTTCCCCAGTCAGCTCGAGTTCTCTGTCTCTCCACGGAGACACAGTAGGTAGTCTTATTGACCAGGGCCAGAAAAACAAGAAAATGGAAAAGACAGACCCATACACCGAAGTCTGCCCGGGTAAGCTGCTCTTCCTTCTCAATCTTCCCTTATCCCGTTCGATTGAGTGGTCCAATTTGGTTGAGTGGGGGAAAGGGATTGCCATGGCGATGAGATGAGTACTTAGTAGTTGGTGAGTGCTAGCTGTGCTAAGCGCTGGGTTCCTGAGACAGGTTTCATACCGGCGAGTATTGTATTACCTTTCTCAAACCCTTCCCAGCAGGTACAATGTATGCCCGATATCAATCAATTTCAAGAATATACTTCCTTGGTGTTGGATCATCTCTGTCTCTGACTTACCAGAAAGAAACAAGAACCAGAACATCTGCATTGAAGTCAAGGGAAAGGAAGTTGCTTTTCTTTCAGACTTATAAGCTGATGGATGCAACCATAAGTTCAAGACTCCTCCTACCAAATCTGCCAACCATCCAAGACTCGATGGGGGCCAAGAGGAAAAGCCAAGAGTGGCCCATGAAATCCATCCATCCCAGCTGGAGAAACCCTCCACCGGGTTCGTAGTCGATGATTCGTGTCGGTCGGTCCGGACCAAGTTGCCAGTACCTGGGGCTAGAGAGGGTTTTACCTATCGAACTGTCAGGTTCACTACTACTACCTAGGTATTGATTCAGTAGCGCAGTCCCTTTTTCGCCCCTCCCCAAGGGAGAGTTGATTCGCCTGAACCTAAATGTACGCAGCAGACAAATTCATCACCATCCAGGTCGACAATTTTCGTCGCGTTTTCCAGTTCATTCCAGACATAGGAACGTGGCAGCCGATGAATGTTGAGGAGAGTGGATGCCGCCGTCCGACCGGAAACAATTGCACACAATTGAACACTGCAAGTACACACAGTAAGTACACTTCATCAGTCCATCAGGTGTCTACAGACTCGACTCTGTACAGTTCTCAGTTTGCACTCCTCCACAAAGTATACAGTATACCTCGCATACTTCTGCGTCCATGGTTCCCTTTCCCCTCTCCTGCCCCTCGTTTCGTCGCAGTCGACCGTTGTTTCCGATAAGCCTTCTGGTCCTGAGGTGGTCCTGACGGTGATCCAGAGATGATCCAGGTGAGGTGGTCCTGACGCCCGGTACTATCGTCGTCACCATTTCACCTGTTCGGCCTGAGTGGGTTTGCCGTCATCCTCTATTTACTTCAGTACCTACTTGTATGCATCTCTTCGCCCGTTTCCTCTGCCGTCTCTCCTGCTCGCCCTGTCTTGTTCTTGTCTGGTCTTGAGTTTCGGATTGATCAGCCTCCTCTTACCCTTCTGCCCGCTTCCCGTTGTCTCATTCTCTCTTCCTTTCCTCAACACACTCATCTCATCTTCCCTCCCTCACCCCTCCTCCTACTCACAATAATCCGATTCCTTCTTCCATTCTTGCTCTGGAATCAACCATCTCACCTCTAAATTGTTGGACTTGACTACTGTTCTTCTCGAGCTCCCTTGGATCTTCCCCGCATATATTTCCCGAGAGCTAGCGAACCACCGAATTTCGTGGCTTCGGTGGTGCCTGTACATCTTCCTCGCCTAGTAAACCTCAAACCTGTTGCGGGTCTGGGTATCCTGCCAATATAATCGGCTTCCCTGTCAAAAAGAGGGAAAAGAAAAGAAAGAGAAGAACAAAGGGGATTTACCTTCCTCCCCAACCAAAACCCAACCAACCCTTGCAAATGGGTCACATTGAAGCGATCTTCTGAGATTTCGACCTGGTTGAGTATCGGATTTGACCTGTCTCTTGACCCATATAACTTATTTTGGCTGATTTGCCCTCCCCGGACGATCCGTAAACCAGGGGCTTTCCGATCGGTTTACGATTTCCTCTTATTTTTATTCCACTTTAGTCCAGGTTTTGGCTGGGTTGGTGTCCGGACTGTCATACCTTATTACCTTACCCATTTACTACCAGTATTCTCCCACAACTCGACGGGATACTCTTGCTCGAGTCCGCCGCCCGCTGCCGCCGCCGCCGCTGCTGCTGCTGTTGCTGCCAATCTTAACACTATTTGCCATAAACTGAAACACTGACCACCACCACTACTACTTACTACCACTACTACCACTGCTACTACCACCTCCTCCTCCTTCTCCGACTCTTACTACTCTCAGCCTCTTTCACTCTCTCTTCTTCCTTCAACCTCCCACCCCACACCCCATTCCCATCGCGATCTTTCCCACTTCACCCTCCTCTTCTTCCTCTTAGTCCTTCTCTATCTCTGCTACCCGTCTTTCGGCCTACCTATCTGTGACTGAGATCCCGCTTCCTTTGCTTGGTCAGGCCGACTTGTCAGCGATGCGTTCTCGCACCTAATGGTCGTTCCTTTCCATCTATCGTGTACAACCTGGCTACCCTTGCTTCGCCATCGCCGTCGGGCATTCGGTTAAAACAGGTCATCGCCATCATCCTTCTCTGAACATTCCTTACTCTCTCACCCCTCGCTCGGTTTTGGGAGGCAAGCGAATTTTGCTTCATTCCGGTGTAAGTTCTTGGTTTTTTTTCCCATCTTTCTTTTATCTTTTTTTGCTGCTGGTTTGCGTATTTTGAACTAGTTCGGCTTCTCACCGACCGACCCCTCGGTTCCTCTTTCCCCCCATGCTGTTTCAGTTACCGCAATTTGGAGGTGGAAAAAATTATGGAACGTCAAAAATAAATTAATCATATCCCAAGTGTTCGTGGATCACCTGCTCACCTAAGCTGCGCAATGATGTCTAGGACTACTGTGCACCGTGCGAACGACACCGCGTTTTTGACATTTTGAAATCCACCCCCATTCCTCTCCCTTGAAACAGATCGAGTTTGTGTGTCGACCGTCATCCCACCACCCTGTAATCGACAACAGTACATAGCTGTGGACCCAATCCACAGTCGCCCTCCTACCAATATGTCTTCATTCTTACCTGTCAATACTATTTCCACGCCACAAGATCGGGTCATGGAGGACGCGACAACATCATCGACCCCTCGCCCTCATCCTAACTCCGACACCGCACAATCGTCAGGCACGAAACCGGACGAGAGCACCCCGCGGAATGTAATTATCAACGATGACTCGACCCGCCCGATAGACTCGCACACCAGCGCATCGTTAACGTCAGAAGAACCCGTACATGGCGACTCGGACGGGGATCGTGAGGGCTCTGACAATGAAGATAACAAGGACGATGCTCCACCATCCAAGAAGAAAAAGGGACAACGCTTCTACTGCACTGACTTCCCTCCATGCAACCTGAGCTTCACACGAAGTGAGCATCTAGCACGCCACATCCGCAAACATACCGGCGAGCGTCCATTTCAATGCCACTGCTCTCGCCGATTTTCTCGACTCGACAATCTGCGACAGCATGCACAGACCGTGCACGTCAACGAAGAGATTCCCGGGGACTCACTGGCGGCCACAGGGACCCGTTTTCAACGACAAATCCGAACGGATCGGGTGCGACCCCAAGGGCGCGCAAGAGCGGGCACGGCGGGTAGCCAAGGTACACACAGCAGGGGCCATAGTAGGAATCTCTCCGCCTCGAGTATCACCTCCACTGCATCGACATTCAGTCAGCCGCAGGAACTTCGCCGTCGGCCTGCCCCGTTGATGATGGCAAACGATCGAGCGCGATTGATGGATACGCTGGATGCTCCTAGCACTCCCCCCGGCCGGGGCCTACCAGGGCCGCAGGCGGGTGGCTCCCCTTACACCCCTTCACACCATGTCTTTGCAGCAGGCCCTCATGGCAGCCCTCATATCGCGTCGCCAATGTCCACTGTGTCCCAGGCCTCAGGATTTTGGGAGGGTAAGACAGCAGCTCGTCGTTTGTCGGTGCCATCGGGCGCAAACCCATTCGCATCGCAGCAAGCGAACGTCTACCCTCCAGGCTATGCCCCATCCTCTGCGTACGTCGCACATGGTGGAGTGTATGCCAGCCCCGTTAGCACTAACTACTCTCTGTCTCGCGATGAGATGCACCACGGAGCTTCAGATGCCGACCTGCGCAGAAGGACATGGCACCCATCGACCTGGTCTGCCGTCCCTCGGCCAGCCACCAGTGGTCTTAGTAATTATCAAACCCCAGAGGTATTCCATCCGTCGGCCAAGACCAATGGGACGACAGACCAGCCTCCGCGACTGCCAGGCATTGAAAGTTTCGATAAGGTGGTGGCTCGACCATTGACACCTCCTGTCCGGCGACCGAGTCCCATGCAACTGGACAACCCCAGCAAACAACCGCCAAACTATAATTTCGGGGGAGGCTTCAACTACACGCAACCGACTAGCCGACCAGCGCCGCCGATTTCTGGTCCTGGACACCGGCGGGGTCACGTTTCTTGGGACATGTCGCTGCACACAAACCTCACCGGATTACATATTCGGGACAAACCGTCTCAGCGGGATGCAGCGAATTGGAGCCAGCAAACTATCGCTGAATTACAGAGTGTTGGTTCGCGGCCATCGTCGTCTTATCAGCAGCAGCTTCAGGAGTCCCGTGGACATGGCCATACGCCATCATTCAGCAGTGTTACCATGAGCTCTCAGGCGACGCGAACGTCACCTGAAGATTCCAGCAGCAGTGAAGGAGTTCACACCCCCTCTACTGCATCTCTGGAGTACCATCCCGCAATTGTACATAACAACGGATATGTGGAGCAGCATCACCCACCCTTCGCATCCGAAGGATCCCAAACAGTACGCACACGTTACCAGATCCGTCGATGAGGGCCAAAACACTGATTGGAATGCAGGCTTGCCCCCCTCTACCACCTAAACCTGATAGCCACTACGGCAAACGTGACCTCCGGTCCGATTTCCTTCCTCACTCGGTGCGGGAACCTGGAATGGGTCGGTTGGAAGCTCTCGTTGCTGTCGCCACCAGCGAGAACAAAAGCGCAACGAAGCTATTTATTTGAGAGGCCCCTGATGGGAATGGTGGCTGGGATTGATGAATATCTTATTTACTATTTTCATTTGGTCCTCACGTTCGAACGACCTCGCTCGGCCTCGGCCTCGCCGCTCATTCTCTTTACTTTTCGTTTTGAGCGGGAGTTGTATAGTATGAGGCACTGGTCTCTTCTCATGGGTTTCCTCGACCTCTTCTTTCTCTTTGGAAATAGCCGCGGAGTTCTAGAATCCGGGCGTCTCGTTCGTTAGCTCGGAGCTATATGCACCGCTCGGCTGCGGGAATCTTTATGAAGTGATGAATGATGAAATAATGCATCGGTGGGTCGGAACAACATGGGGCTTTCGCAATTGCTATTTTTATTTGTTCGGGTCTTTCTCTCTTTCCTCTCTCTGTCGCTGCATGTTCTGGCGTTCTCCCTCTTTGTCCTTCCGGAACGGAATCCTGTCTATAGTGCATGAAGATACCCCCCCGGCCTTAACCTCGAGTGTGTGCTACGAGGTTACGGAAGGAGTTTTCTTACTCTGGTCGTGGTGTGGCTTCGATTGTTCGGTCGACGTTGTCTATACTGCGGGCTCTGCCTCTTTCGGTGATGGTGGTGGTGTGAATTGCAGCTGACCATCGTGTTTGAGTATGTCATTTACTTGGCGAATGTGGGGGCCCTCTATGTTTTTTTTTTGTCTCTGTTCCTGCTTTGTGTTGGCCTGTCTCAGGGGATTTAGCAATGCGGGTTTACAGTAATTGAGCCAATACCAGAACGAAAGCAATTTTAGATGCTATGATGCCAAGAGTTCAAACCGATTACGGAGTCATCATTAATTGAGTTACCAGCCACTAGCATGTTTTTCCCCTTGCAGGTTGGAAGGGAGAGGAGAAATGCTTCACAATCAAAGGCCGGACCCATCATGACGTTGTCGATTCGAGTTCTCCACGATCTCAAGTAACGTCAAATCCACGGGCGAGGTACCTTTTCTTGGAGAGAGACCTTGTCAGTGAGGGAGCCAGATCCCCATGGAACAAGTCCCAGTGGATGATGACTCGAGGGTGACGTAGTATTGGCCGATCGATGGCTGCCGCACCCGACTCGGCGTTGTGCCTCAGTATCTCTTCAGTATGTGTCTATTCGTATGTACAGCTATTGACCCTGAAGCAAGGTCTGTAGAATAAGTAGTGAATCAATGAACACGGATCAGTGGTGGTTGAATTAGGTAGGAATGCGTTCCTTTGATAGAAGGGCAGTTTGTGCTGTACTGTACAACAAAGCTGCAGGCAACAACAAGCCGAGGGATTTCCCCTCTCTTGCTGAAGGTACAGTACAGTACTCGTACCCCGTAAGTAATTAGTATGAATTAATGTACTCCGTAGTAGCTGACTGGGCTGGCAATGCTACCTGGGCTGCCCGTGTAAGGACGGGGTACCGACCAAAGACGACGTCATACCCGGGGATAATGCAACTGCCCACGGAAAGCAACAAAAAAGCCAAGGAAGTTCCACGTCGGACACGACGACTATATAACACTGACTCCTCATCTCGTCTGGCATTGAGTTTCAATATTCGATCTACACAGCACACCTAACTCAGAAACACAAACCAACACCACTACCACTACCACTCCCAACTACCACACCACCCACTTACCTACCAACCAACCAACCATCACAATGGCTCAGAGTCGCACTGGAGTTTACGCCGGTCTCGCCGCCCTCGGTCTGGGTGGTTACTACCTGTACCGCGCCGGTGGTGATCCCAAGGGTGCCACGCAGGAGGTCAAGCGTACGTCTTCCTGTTTGGTTGTTCATTTAGTGATGAGATAGGAGGATGAAGACTAACCAAGGATGACATTCTTGATAACAGACGATGCCCATATTGCCCGCTTGAACGCCCCCACGGGTAACCAGGCCGAGAAGGCCGGCGAAAAGGCCGGCTATGAGGCCCGCCTGAACGTTGACAAGACTGTACGTTCATGCCCCCGCAAATTTCACTCTATCCATCCATCCAGCAAAATAATCTAACAGCAACGATAGGTCGACTCCGCTCGCGCCGAGGCTAAGAACCAAGCCAGCCGCCTCGAGCAAATCCGCCAGGACACCACCGCCGAGCTCAAGTCCGGCGCCGAGAAGATCGAGCACAAGGTCGAGGAGAAGGCCTCCGAGGCCAAGGGTGCGCTGTCGGGTTGGTTTGGCAAGAAATAGAGGAATCGCCTGCTGCCTACTGCGCCGCCTACTTCTCGCCGAATGTTATACGCCGCACGCAGTACTTGTGAGTTGCGGTGGAGTGTGATGCTGTGAATGATTTCTCTTGTCGCGGGTTGCTTTTTTGTTCATTGCTTCTTTTTCCAATCGGGCGGGAGTTGAGTGATTGATTTGATTACTGTTCTTTTTGGTCTGTCGTTGTTGATGAAAACTCAGTCCTGGACATGAGGGGAGTCGAGTGGAATTGCATCTGTATGGCTGGGCCCTGCATGTGTTTAATCTTTTTCGAGTTGATGAAGATGTTATTACCGTGAGATGATGATGATGATGATGATGATGAGGGGTTGTGATTGATACTCGAGTTAGTTCGGAATTATCAATTTCAACTATTCTTCTAAATTATTGATTCCTTCTCTTGTATGTTTCATGGTTCTCTCCTGGTTCATCTGACTGGTTCGGTCATGTCCTCCTGATATTAACCGGATCTGCCCTGGATTGCATGTAGACCCTCACCATATACTCGGGGCGGATGAAATTCTCCGGAGTAAGTAGGCTGAGGAATAATCAGTGACCTAGACTGCTTCTAGGCAAAACGTATTCTCAGTGGACTGTGAAGAGTGCGTTGAAAGGCCTCGATGTGGAGTCACTCCCGTAGAGGACCTCTTAGCCGTGGTATGCTACATTCCCCATGCACGATTACTGTAGTGACGGGTTGCTGTGCATAGCGAACAACTTAGCTCCCAAGGACCTATACAGGTATTGAAGGTGAGGTGAGATATATATATATTATCCAGAGACTGCATTGAACACTCACTAAATTAGGCTCGAATTTATTACCCCTGATGATCATACCTGCGGCGGCTCTTAATGTTACCGCTTTCGGCCCCTACGCCAAAAACACGCGACGGACCCGCGTTGACGCGCTCCACTCCGCCCCATCAGAAAAGGGACTAAAAAGACCTCCAGCAATTTTCCCTCGCCCAGCCATCAATCTGCCCCATAAGCCCACACCTACTACTACCATTCCTACCTTCCTAACCATTCCATGTTTCCACCATAGCGCCTGCCTGTCTATCTACCTCCTTATTTCTTACCCTCCTTCCCTATCACTGTCCTCCTCCCGTACAAAGGAAACCGCGATGCCGCGCACCTCCGCCCGACTGGCCGCTCTCCCACGGGGCCAGGCCGGCATTCAGACCTTTGCAAGAGCGACCAAGCCCGGTGTCACGAGTTGCCAGTCGCACACGGACCCGAAGAAGCAACAGCAGAAGCCACTACCCCCTTCAACCTCGACGGAAACCACTACTACCTCTTCCCCCCCTACCGCCGCCTGCCTCCCAATCTCCCCGTCCAAGAAGCGGAAACTGCATGAACTAGAGAATGTGCGCAGCAGCAGCGGTGGACAGCCAGGCACACAAAAGGCAGGCAAGCCCGGCCTTGCTACTTTCGGAGATGTACCCCAAGAGGCAGCCACCCCGTCCCGGACCCTTCGCCTCGGCGAGCTAGCCCTATCCACGCCTCGAAGCGGGCACTACGCACGCTCCTCAGCCCATGATCGAGAAGATGACGGCGTTCCCACCTCGCCCTCGAAGCGGGCCGCCACTCACAGGAGGAGGACCTCGTCCTCGCTCACGCGGAAGCCGACTATAGTCGCCTCAGACACGCGCGTGGTGGAACGTCCCGCGTGCGTACATGACCTAGTGAGCCTATACTCGGCATTCCAGAAAGCGGTCTCAATCCACATGATGCACAATGGCGTAAACCGTCCGGCGGACCTGCGGGAGCTGCTGCCTAGCATCCAGCGCATCTGGAAGAAGCGGAAGGTGGTGGTCAAGGATCTGCAGCGGTTGATCTGGGTGCTGGAGCAAGATGAGTCGACTCCGTCGTCGTCCTCGTTCAGGATCGCGAATTATGGTCTGGGGAGGGTGTGCTTGGAAACGTTGAGTGCTGCTGCCGCCGATGGCACGACCATTTCGTCTATCTCGACAGCAGCGCGAGGTGATGACGACAATGAGTCGCTGGAGCGGTTCGAGCAGACGGTCGAGCTGCTCTGGGAGAAGGCGTTGGACGCCGCTGATGGGGATGCTGAGACGGTGGACTTCCTGGGTACGCTGGGCGTAGCGGTGGTTCATGAGTCGTTGGTCCCGTTCACGACGTTTCGAAAGGGTCAGCAGCGGCTGCAGGATCTGAAAGGTGGAGTGATCAAGCTGAAGACCGAGAACCTGCGTGCGAATGGGCAGGAAGGCTCTACACCGGTCAAGTCGCTGGATGCGGCAAGTACGCGGAAGAAGGGCCTGCTGGAACGGATTAAGGACAAGCAGTTGCGGCAGGCGAAGTTGCCCCCGCCGCCGACGAAGGATATGCTTCTCCAGCGAGCGGCAGCGGAGCGGGTCGAGGAGGTCGCCGGTGTCTTGGCTCTGTTGCGGCCCCGAGGGTACACGGGCAACGGTGCGCGGGCGGTGATGACGGCGCAGCGGACGCCATTCCGCATGGAGACAATTGTTCAGAATGTTAAGGATTCCTTGCGGAACCCGGTGGCAGATCGGGAGGTCGAGCTCTGTCTGGAGATCCTGGCTCGGGAGGATGTTGCGGGACAATGGGTCAATCTCGTCACGGTGAATCAGCTCAGATCGGTGGTTCTGAAGTCGTATGCCGATGTGCAGCCCAAGGAGATTGCCGCCAGAGTTGCACAGCTGAAGATTGGGTGGGAGCAAGACGAGGCTCCTAGAACTTGAGTGATATGTTCTTTTTTTTTCAGTCACGCAGTTGGGGCTCCCCCCTCGCTCATTTTGGATGTCGTGATACCTCATCCGGAATGCCTGGCATGCAGTTCCGGCGTTATGATTGCATTGTTTTAGCATTGCATGTGTCATTTATGTTAGTTTAGCGGCATTCTGTTATGTACTACGAGTAGCATAGCCTTGTTCTGTTGGAGAATTAATATACCAACCCTCGGATCTGTCCCCCCAGATATCTTCTTGTATCATTAGGATATCCGTAAGTTAATTTTAGGTGCAGTATACAGACCGCACGTAGCGCAATGCCGCGGACCGTTTCTCATTGGAGGAAAACCACTTCCACCCTCCGCGCCGCAACGCGTAAGCACGTGATCGCGTTGCCACGATCCGCGTCTCCAGCTGGTCAATCGATCGATGCTCCTCGTCCGCAATTGACCAGATCACAGCCAACAACAAACAGACAAAGCTGACCTCGAGCTGCAGTCGTCTCTGTTCTTGCTGGGTTGTCTGCCACCATGTCTTCACGGCCGGATCTCAGGGTAAGTGTCGCACCGATGATTCCCGCCATTGAATACGATACGATTTGCGTTGGTTTGATTCTACCGTCTCAAGCACTAACCACCTCCTTCCCCCTCGCAAACAGGTGGATGACGAAGTCGGCTTCATCCGCTTCTACCGCTCTATATCCTCAAACAAGGACGACAACAACAACAACAATGGTAACAACAATGACACAATCCGCATCTTCGACCGCGGCGACTGGTACTCCGCTCACGGGACGGAAGCCGAATTCATCGCGCGCACTGTCTACAAGACGACCTCGGTGCTGCGGAACCTAGGCCGCAGCGAGACGGGCGGGCTCCCCTCGGTGACGATGAGCGTGACGGTCTTCCGCAATTTCCTGCGCGAGGCGCTCTTCCGGCTGAACAAGCGGGTGGAGATCTGGACGGCGACGGGCCGGGGCGGGGGCACGGGCTCGTGGAAACTCGCGAAGCAGGCCAGTCCCGGCAACCTGCAGGACGTGGAGGAAGAGCTGGGGAGTGTCGGGGCGTTGAGTCTGGACGCGGCGGCGCCGATTATCCTCGCAGTCAAGATCTCCGCCAAGGCTGGGGAGGCGCGGGCCGTGGGTGTGTGCTTTGCGGACGCGAGTGTGCGCGAGCTGGGCGTGAGCGAGTTTCTGGACAATGATGTGTACTCGAATTTTGAGTCGTTGGTGATTCAGCTGGGTGTTAAGGAGTGTTTGGTGCAGATGGATGGCGGGCGGAAGGATGTGGAGTTGGCGAAGATCCGTGCGATCGCGGACAGTTGTGGGATCGCGGTATCGGAGCGTGCGGCGGGGGACTTTGGGGTCAGGGATATTGAGCAGGATTTGACGCGGTTGTTGAGGGATGAGCGGTCCGCGGGGACGTTGCCGCAGACGGAGTTGAAGCTGGCGATGGGAGCCGCCGCGGCGTTGATCAAGTATCTTGGGGTCATGTCCGATGCGACGAACTTCGGCCAGTATCAGCTGTATCAGCATGATCTGTCGCAGTTTATGAAGCTGGATGCGTCGGCGTTGCGCGCGCTCAACCTCATGCCGGGTCCGCGGGACGGATCCAAGTCCATGAGTTTGTTCGGTCTGCTGAATCACTGTAAGACCCCCGTCGGCAGCCGCTTGCTGGCCCAGTGGCTGAAGCAGCCGCTGATGGATCGGGCGGAAATTGAGAAGAGGCAACAGTTGGTTGAGGCCGTCGTGGTGGATACGGAACTCCGGCAGACGATGCAGGAGGAGCATCTGCGGTCCATCCCAGACTTGTATCGGTTGGCCAAGCGCTTTCAGCGCAAGCAGGCGACCTTGGAGGATGTCGTGCGCGTGTACCAGGTCGCTATCCGTCTGCCTGGCATTGTGGCTTCGCTTGAGAATGTGATGGATGAACAGTACCAAACGCCGCTCGAGCAGGAATATACCTCGAAGCTGCGGGGCCACTCGGACAGTCTGGCAAAACTGGAGGAGATGGTGGAGACGACGGTGGACTTGGACGCTCTGGAGAATCACGAGTTCATCATCAAGCCGGAATTCGACGAGAGCTTGCGCATCATCCGCAAGAAGCTAGATAAGCTGCGGCATGACATGAACGTGGAGCATCGTCGGGTCGGAAGGGATCTGGACCAGGAGGTGGAGAAGAAGCTGTTCATGGAGAACCATCGTGTACACGGCTGGTGCTTCCGGCTCACCCGTAACGAGGCTGGTTGCATCCGAAACAAGAGGGAATACCAGGAGTGCTCGACGCAGAAGAACGGTGTCTACTTCACCACGTCGACAATGCAGGCGCTGCGCCGCGAGCATGACCAGCTTTCGTCCAACTACAACCGCACCCAGACTGGTCTGGTCAGTGAGGTGGTCAACGTTGCTGCTTCTTATTGCCCTGTCCTGGAGCAGCTCGCTGGGGTACTGGCCCACCTCGATGTTATCGTCAGCTTTGCGCATGCCGCCGTTCATGCTCCGACTCCTTACGTTCGCCCCAAAATCCACCCCCGAGGCACCGGTAACACCATCCTAAAGGAGGCCCGCCATCCCTGTATGGAAATGCAAGATGACATCTCGTTTATCACCAACGACGTATCCCTGATCCGGGATGAGTCGTCTTTCCTGATCATCACCGGTCCTAACATGGGCGGTAAATCGACTTATATCCGGCAGATCGGTGTCATTGCGCTGATGGCACAGACGGGATGCTTTGTGCCTTGCAGCGAAGCGGAGCTGACCATCTTTGACTGCATTCTCGCCCGTGTTGGTGCCAGTGACTCGCAACTGAAGGGCGTCTCGACTTTCATGGCCGAAATGCTTGAAACCTCCAACATCCTCAAATCTGCGACTTCCGAGTCTTTGATAATCATCGACGAGCTAGGCCGTGGAACGAGCACTTACGATGGTTTCGGCCTGGCGTGGGCGATCTCCGAGCACATCGTCACCGAGATTCGTTGTTTTGGGCTTTTCGCAACCCACTTCCACGAGCTGACGGCCCTTGCGGACCGCTATCCGAAATCCGCGAAGAACTTGCACGTTGTTGCCTTCATCGGCGACGGCACCGACGACCACAAGGACGAGAAAGACGCGAAGCGCAACCAGGTTACCCTGCTGTACCGGGTTGAACCCGGTATCTGCGACCAGTCCTTCGGCATCCATGTTGCCGAATTGGTGCGCTTCCCAGAGAAGGTGGTCAACATGGCGCGGCAGAAGGCGGATGAGCTGGAGGACTTTACGTCCGCCGGTGCCCAAGGCGAAGACTCGGCCATGTCTCTCGACAAGTATTCACAGGAGGAAGTCGAAGAGGGCAGTGCTCTCCTCAAGGCGATGCTGCTCAAATGGAAGGCGAAGATTGAGTCCTCTGGGAAGGACTTGACGGTGGAGGAGAAACGGCAGATCATGCGCGACTTGGTTAAGAGTGATCCAAAGCTGCAGGCAAATAAGGTCTTCCAGGGCATCAAAGCCTTGTAGAGTTGGTGTTCTATGATCATCGGGCGATGTCTCGGTCATTTTTGTCTCGGATCTATAACTAGCGGTTAGGCGTTACGGAAAATGGAATCATACTAGTGTCTTAGGGAATGAATGCACAGCAAAAATTCAGTTCGCTGAATGGGTTTTTCTGTCATGGCAAGATATAAGATCTATTACGCTATTGTTGCCTTCCCTTTGGACCCCATAGCTACTGTAGCTACTGTCGTATACAATCTACCGGTCACGTGCAAGTGCGGAGGTCCATCCGCCGCAGGGTTGCGCGGGATCCTCTCCGGTACCTCCAGTCCACGGAACTAGAGGTAGTTGTCATCTGGTGACAAGCTCCTAGGGACATCCATTCATTCTTGATCAGATTAACCTGTCAGAAGATTGGTCTAGTTAGCCTTTTGTTTCCAGCTTGTTCATCGCTCCCTCCAGCGCTCCAGTACTCAACACTACGCTCGCTTCTTTCAGCTCCTTTCGGCGATGCGCGCAACCTAAAGCGAAACTCCCGCGGAGCGACTTGATTCATGCACCCCTTTTCCATCCTCACTCTCGGAATCTTTGTAGCGGGCTACATCACCGCGAGGTGGGACCTTGTAACTCGGCTGTACGAGCTTGCTATTTTTGCATGGGACCACGGCGTCGTGGTATGGCTTGCAATTGTCCTTCTCTTCCATTAATCCCATGCGCGCAGCTACCTCGGGCGACCCGCGTGTCGTCGCAAGGATTGGAAAACAGTTGACTAACATTTTATTCTGCTTCTTCTTGATTTAGACACGCACGGCCAAGGGTTTTCTGTTGTTGTCGGTCTTTTTCTTCTTACTCGTCCTGCCCATCAATCATCTTGCTGCGACTGAGGGTGAATTGGTATGCTATACGCCTCAACACCACATCGTCTATGATTTCTGTTGAAACTTCCTGGGCCTGGAGAAACCAAGCGCTGACCATATTGATTGAACGTAGCACCCGCGCTACGTCCACCTGGGGGTTTCCGCACGAGAACAATTACGCCGCAGGGGCTCCTTCTGAAGCACGGTCGAAGGAATGACAACATGCTCATGAGTGATGGCTTGTTACGGGTATTCTGGCCATACGATCTGCCGCGATCGTCCTCCCCGGGGGTGATTGTTGGCTGGCGGAATTCGGAGCTGGATTTATTTGTGCTGACCGTGCTGGAGGATGTTGAGGTGAGATCTTCGTTATTTGGCTGTTGGTTCCACCCCTCAACACTGGGCTGTGGTGGTTCCAGACGTGCGGGAAGGAGCCTCAATCGCTGACGTCCTGGTTCTTCCACCTCGCAGCCACGGAACGTCGATAATGCTCTCCGCGCCGGAATTCTCTTTCGCAATAGCCCACATCCTATTGTCCGGATATTCGCATTGTGTGGACGATCTGCTATGCATGTCTTAGGCTCGACAAATTCTCCGGACCCGCCGACTGCGTTCAATTCGTCCCATCTCTATGTGACGACAAGTCCGTCTTGTAAGGTACCGCGGATCTGGTGTCCACCTGAGACGAATCTCTCGGTTCAGGTTTTTATGTTCCATCGGCCACATCCCACGAGGATGGAATATATGTCTTTGGATCCCATCTCTTTGGCGTTGGGTGATCAGGTGTTTGCGGCGAATCAGACTGATGCGGTGTGCAGCAAGATTGATACTGAGGAGGAGCACGATAACGCCAAGGGAGGAAAGTTGGTTGAGAAGCTCAAGCTTCATACAGTCGTGAAGCATGTGCCGTCGTCGAAGGAGCAAGCTTTACCCCTCATTATCAATCAGGTAAACTGCGCCTATGAGATGGGCAAGCTCATGGAGAAGAACAGCCACTTGATTGGGATCCGAGTCAAGAGAAGTATGAGTGTTGGAGAGCGAGTCGTGGAATCTGCGACGACCTTGTGGGACATGTTTGTCCTCGGTGTTTCCTACGTCTTCTGGCAGTGGATATGGCCTGTTATCACGCGGATATTTGTCATCGGGCTCGTCTTTCACCGTACCATTGCAGAGGTCGTTCTACAAGTCCTGGAGTGGCGCGCCCATCCTGACGCTGCTGCACTCAAGGATATCTCCGCCACAGCCCAGCAGGTTGACATTCGCCTTCAACAATTCTGCTATTGGCCCATTCAATATGTCAAGCTGCGGCAAAGGAAAGATAATTGGGAGAGCGTAACAACTAGTCATCCGGACTATATTCGCTTCTACAATAGTCTGTGGCTTGTGGCTAATGATGTGATTATCGGAATCGCATTAGGATCATACATCATAGACAACGCCAATTGGGTTGCTTTTCAGATCAACTTCATCTTGACTGGCTGGACAGTGGAGGGGTTGCAGCGTACCATATCTTGGTTGATGGATTGGCCGGCTGGGTTAAAACTGAACAATGAGCTCGCTGCATTCCTTGGAGACCTCTTTCTGTGGGTTATAGAAAATTGGGCAGGTAGGTCTGAAGTCTTTCAGTGGTCGTCCACGGCAATTCAGCAATTATACTGACATGTCATTCAGCTTGCATTGCAAACCTGCAACCCTATCTCCCGCATATTATCTATGTGGTGGGATGTTCAAGCTTCGCTGGAGCAAGCATGCCAATTGCCTTATTTTCCGATTTAGTATCCATTCTCACCGTCCACATTTATTCATTCTATATCGCATCAGCGCGGATTTTCAACTGGCAGCTAACAATTATTATCTCGCTCTTTCATCTCTTCCGCGGCAAGAAGCGCAATGTGCTCCGCAACCGGATTGACTCATGCGATTATGATCTCGACCAGCTATTGCTGGGTACCATACTCTTCACCGTTCTTTTCTTTCTCCTTCCCACCGTGATCGTCTTCTACCTTGCTTTCGCGAGTGCGCGAATGTTGATCATCTCAGTGAAGGCTGCGCTCGACACCTGCCTGGCCTTCTTGAACCACTTTCCGCTCTTCGCTTTAATGCTGCGAGTCAAAGACTCACGGCGGTTACCCGGTACGTTCCACGCCGGATACTTGTTTTGGACCAAATCGCTGACGTCTATCAACAGGCGGAATCCGTTTTGAACTCCGTGAGGAGCACGACAAGTCCACAGCCAGCCAGTCCCCAACGAGCGTGCCCTATATTCATTTCGAGTCCATCCCGCTAGCGCTCCGTGCTATGTTTGATCAATACTTCCAACTGGGCCACCGTCTTCGGAAACACTACCTTGCTCCGAGAGTGATCTTCTGCCTGATTACTGGCCGCTTCGTGCCTCCTATTCATCGTCGCAATCTCTACGGCATGCAGTACAGCATGCTTCCTGCGCGCCGGGCGACCATGATGGAAGTCTGGTCAATGTTGACCCAACCCCGCAAGACGGGTAGCGGGGGTAGCACGTCCTCATCCATGGGCGGTGGCATCGGCACCGCAGCTAATGGGATCCTGAAGGTTCCTGGGACATTCGGGCAAGGGGACTTGCGCAGAAGAGGTCATCGATGACGCCATGAGTTTTATGTTTTGGACATACATACAGCAATTACAGTAATTGACCCGCTGTCAGCGGTTCCATTCAAAGTAGATATATTACAAATAGCTTCTTAGATCATATTGCACATGAATGTAGTCACAAGATATAGTACATATAAGCATAAGGCTCTATTTCTTCCTTCAAGGATGTGGAACAAAGCAAAACCCTTGGTCACGCCGTATGATGCAGTAGAGAAGGAGAAAGAGATGAGATGGGGAATAGGAAATGGTCGGTGGGGACTTCTACGGTGAGACAATCACAGACTGAGATAGACGATGCCCTAACAGAGATTCGAAGGGGGCATCAACAGACAGACAGTCCGTGATTCGCACATGTGGACAAATAGAGAATAGAAACAACTATTCCCGCCAAACAGAACAGAAACAAATATGTCGGAACAAGAAATAACCAAAAATGAGAGGATGGAAGTAATCTCAACCTCGACGAAGCGTCTCGGCGTCGAACTCCTTGGTCGTGCTCTTCCGAGCGTCTTCCAGCATGGAATCAATGCCTTTTTCTTTCAGGACGACCTGCTCGCGAAGTAAGTTAGAGAACTGACGCCATGATGTGCGTGTGGCGCATCGGAGACTAGCTATGACTACCCCAAAGAAAAAGAGACAGCAATACATACATTCAAGCAGGTCTTGTACTTTGTGAAGAGTTCCTCGCAGTCGTTGGAGGTGGTGTTGCCACGGAGGTATTCTTGGAGATTTGGGTTAGCATGTTCTCTGTCTCAGAAAATGAACAGACTGGCGGTTGGCTGGAACATACTCTCACTGTACCATTTGAGAAAGCAGGTGTCGTATTTCCTGTTTGTGGTCAGCTCAGTGAGTTTCTCTAGATGTACAATGTAGGTGATCTTGCTTACTCTTTGATATCGTTACATTCGGGGGCGATTGAGGCTGCCATTGTGAGAGTGGTTGGACTTGGAGATGTATTACAGATGCAGAGTGTTGCACAGTGAGGTGAGGACGGTTCTAAGAGGAAATAGAGCTGTACAGTATGTGGAGTGAGTTGATATGCTTCCTCTTGGGGAGGCAAATCATCGCCGCTGGTGAGATTACGTAACTACGATGGAGTTGAGAGGCAATTTACGCAGAAACCCAAAAGCGCAGGCGGTCAGACTCCGTCCAGCGCAATCATTTTCTCCACGACCGGCCGGCGCCTTTTTTTCCCTTTGTCTGTTGTTGCGCGGTAATAATTGTCAAATTCGATTGCAAGCAGTGGGTCTTTCTTAGCTTTCGACTCGTGCGTGAGACAGATAGGAGACTCATCGGCCTTGCCTTTGTGTCTGCCCCAGTGTCTGTTGAAGTTGCCTGATTTGAGAGAAAAAAAAAAGTCATTGGCACACACCATGAACTCCGCCACAGATTTCCCTCCGTTCCAGCAGAGGTTGACCTCGTCGCTGGTGCAAGTGACGCGCACTGTCGGCCAGCTTTCCGCCGAAGATGTCGATTTCCACCGGTCTTCGAACGCAGAGGTTTCCGATTCCCTGGACGAGCAGAGCAACCGCCTTTTGTCTCTGACCTCGTCGCTGTTGAAAGCGGCCACCGCGGGCACGGATATCTCGGCGCCGACGCTCGACGACGACGATTCCCTCGAAGACAATTGGCGCGGCGTCGTGGATGTGATCGATGCGCTTTTGGAAAAGGCGGATGCCTGTCTGGACGAGTTTACTGGAGTTATCAAGAAGTTGAGCCCCTCGCAGCAGGACCAGGCTGCCGCCGCCGCGGCGAAGGCCGCGAAGAGCAAGGCCGCGGCCGCCCGATTCCCAACCATTTACGACTACGGCCCATCCAAGATCCCGAAGCCCCAGTTGCTGTTCGAGCACCTCCCCGACAACACCGATATCTCGCCGTTCAAGCCGCTGCTGAAATCCAAGCCCCACGCGACGGTGCCGTTGGAGGACTCGCTGAAGCGCAGTGAGACCGCGGTCGGGTATGTGCACCCTTACGACACGGAAATCCGCGCGGCCAAGTTTCCTCCTTCGACGTATACTGTGTCGCCGCCGCGGGAGTATCAGCCGTGGGAGTCGACGACGGCGACCTTTGTCGATACTCTGGAAGGGGTGCAGGAGATGCTCGAGGAGCTGAAGGCCGCCACGGAGATTGCGATCGATCTGGAACACCACGATGTGCACTCGTATCAAGGTCTTGTCTCGTTGATGCAGATTAGTACCCGTGACAAGGACTGGGTTGTGGACACGCTGAAGCCATGGAGAGAGGAGCTCCAGGTTTTGAACGAAGTTTTTGCCGACCCTAGTATCTTGAAGGTGCTTCATGGATCGTCTATGGATATGATCTGGCTCCAGCGTGATCTGGGGTTGTATGCTGTTAACATGTTCGATACGTATCACGCCGCTTGCGCTCTGGGCTACCCGAAGCGCAGCTTGAAATTCCTGCTGCAAAAATTCGTCAACTTCGAAGCCGACAAGAAATATCAGATGGCCGACTGGAGAATTCGTCCAATTCCTGAGGGTATGTTCGACTATGCCCGCTCGGATACCCACTACCTCCTCTATGTTTATGATCACATCCGCAACGAGCTCGTCGAGAACTCTACTCCTGATAACAACCTGGTCGATTACGTGATGGAGCAGTCTAAGAAGGAAGCTTTGCAGATATACGAGCGTCCTGTTTACGACGCTGCCACTGGACAGGGACCGGGCGGCTGGTACGATCTTCTGGCTCGTAATCAGATCGTGATCAACAAGGAGCAGTTTGCCGTTTTCAAGGCGGTGCACCAGTGGCGTGATCAAGTGGCGAGGGAAGAGGACGAAGGTGTTCAGTGCGTGTTCCCCAAGCACGTTCTCTTCAGAGTAGCTCAGGCTATGCCGACGGACCTGGGCGTCCTGTACCGGACCCTGTCGCCTATGACGCCGATTGTTAAGGACCGGGCCGGAGATCTGTTGGAGGTTATCAAAACGGCGAAGATCGAAGGCGCCGATGGACCGGAGTGGCGCGATGTCTACGTCAAACCCACCAGAAGCACACTGGCAGCCACTGCCTCCGCTGAGGGCGTGGCGAGCTTCCTGCCTGCCGCCGTCGCTGACGATACAGATCTCCCTACGGCGGTCCGCTTCGAGACCTCGCAGTTCTGGGGTGGCGTGCTCGAAATCCAATCCCCCCTTCCATCCCCGAAGATCGCCGCTCTCGCCTCGGCCGAGGCGCTTCGTCTCTCACTTCCCCTGCCACCAATGCCCAGGACGGTCTCCGAAGCCCGCGAGAAGCTCGGCGTCTCCGCGCCCGCGGCGCCAGCCAAAGCCGCCGCGACTTCAGCCCTGGCAGCAGCCAAGCAGGAGCCCGAGGCACCGGAACCCGACAACAAATACTTCACCATCAAAGAGAAGGGCGGCCCGCGCAAACGCAAGGTCACCCCGGTTGAGCCGCAGTCAGAAGCTGAAGCGGCCGAGGACGTGGTCAGCTCCGCGGCGGATCTGGATTTGGATCTGAACGACAAGCCATCGAAGAAGCAACGACGCAAGGAGAAGAAGAACAAGGCTGCGCAGAACCAACAGCCCGAAGCCAAGGAAGAAGCCAAGGAAGAGGAGGCGCCTTTCGACTACGAGGGTGCGGCCTCCATGCTCAATGCCAACCCCATCGAGGAGGCCTCCAGACCTCGGAGGAAGAAGCAGTTCAACCCGTACGCCAAGGCGCTTGAGGCCCCGTCCGGGGTGCGCAAGCAGAAGCGTGAGACGGCCGGTCGTACTGCTACTTTCCGGTAGTTCGTTGTCTCCCGTCTGGTATGTTTTGTTTTGGACGAGTGTATGAACGATTGGAGAAGGGTATAAAAGTTGGAGGGAGGTTTTGGGGTCCTTCAAAAAAATTAGACTCGATTTATATGCATAGCGATACCCGGTTTTTCACATCTGAATGCAGAGCATTATCTGTGTCGTTGTTGTTGTTGTTGTCTCCTCGTCTACTTACTTCATAACATCAAACCAAAACTACGTGATGGTGATGATATGTAAAGATATCTGTAGAACTGGTAGAGATCCCAATGTCTCGTGGAATCCCAATGATCAACATACCCTCCCCACGCCCACTCTCAGTAATAAGAGACGGAGAATCAAGCAAACAAAACCTTCCGCCTCTGCTTAACCATATACTTGTACATCATCACCGAACCTACCCCCGAGAGTACACGGTCTTAGCCCACCGCCACCTACCACAACTGTAGTTGAAAAGAGGGGGAGACACTCACCAGGCGCATATAACCCCAAGAAGAACACAAAGATCGCCTTCACCAGAATATGGTCCGCCACCAGGGTCGCCCTGAACATCAACACCCATTCACTGGCGATGCCGATGGGGTAAAGACCCAGGAAGAGAGAGTATCTTTATTTCCCAATCCACGGATGGTGGGGGGGGGGATTTGTTAGCCAACTGAAGCTCTGGGTTGGGGAAACGCAAAAGTAACTAAGAACAAAACAGAACCCTCAAGACTGGACTGAAAGGAATGCCAATGACTAGCTATTACTGTACTGTACATACCTCAACCACTTCACCGACCCCGGCACGGCCTGCGGGCCCCCCCCGGAGAGCACAGCGAAGTACGTGTAACGGATTGCGTCGGCGAGGGACCATGCGAATAGCATGGCTGGGTAGACGAGGCTGGATGCGGACCAGGTTGACATGGGATTGGTGGCGGAAATGGTGGCCTCTGGGTAGGCGTAGTTGATGGCCCAGACTTGGACGGTGCGGGCGAAGATCTGGGTGAAGGTTGTGAAGATGGGGGCGCGGGTGAGGTCTTTCGTTTGTGTTAGTGGAATTACTTTTACTTAGAGAAGGGGGGCAGGGGGTGAGAGGGTGGTCACGACGCCTACCAAGCGCAGAGTGCACAATCTCTAGCGCAGCCAAGGTCTGCGTCCATCTTGTCCAGGGCTCGAGGGTGGTATAGATCGTCTGGGAATCTGGAGGTGCAGAGAGAAACAGGGCTGAGAGGAGGGTGAAGAGGATACGAGTCCAAAGTAGGGCGTTGATGGTGTTGTAGATTAGGAGATAGGAATTCTTGAGCGACATGTTTGATTTCTATTTGACTCTGGGATGAGGTATGGTATCGGGGTTTGTGGAAGGTAGGATTTTGGCACGATTGAGTAGCGGGTTTGGACGAGGTGAATTATTTTGTGCCTATGGGTTGGGATTTTAGTGGGGGTTTTGCAGGTGGATTTCGCATGTGATCCGAATTATGTGGAGGGCTTGTAGGAGCAGTTCAGGTCAAATAATCTCTCTAGCAGCAACGAGTCATAAAAATTAGTATGATGTGTGTAGGTATACTGTGTATGCTCTCGCGTATGGTGTTTTTTACAGTTATGGTCCACTCGAAACCAAGTATCTTCTGATTTAGAGTTTATGGTTCTAAACCTCCGGTTTACAGGCTGTGATTAGAGGATGTGGACTGAGATAGACCCCTCTTGTATCTGAGATGATATCGCATGGTCCAGCTTAGCACAAACTGATCTGACACAGAAGCATCGCCGGTGACTGAGCCCACTGCAACAGTCTGCAGTCTGCAGAGGCTCGGCTGCATCAGGTACCTAAGTTACCTACTTAGCGAGTGAAGTACCAATCGGTAATTGACTTCCGAGGGCCAACCACGTGTGAGCGCTGCGGTTGCCTCGGCCCGTCACCGCCCCTCCTGTCCCGGCTGTTTTGGGTCTAGCTGCCCGTCTTACTGCCGCCCCCACGGCTGCTTAACCGCCTTCCGAATGGAGTCGGTGGGTCATAAGCATACTAGTAGTATGTAGGATTATCTAGTCAAGAGGATTTAGGCAGGTATGGTGAATCTTGTGGTGCCATATACCGCAAATATGGCTGAAAGCCAATCACAGAGAGGGATGGAAGGAATTGTGTTCAAAAGTCGTTTGCACGTATGAAGTGGTACCGTCTGGTCTAAGCAAGTAGTAGATTCATGAGGCATACCTGAGCATTGTATAGCCTTCAGACTATGATCTGGCTACTAGTACTGACTCTCCCTGGCCGCTTCTCAAGAAGATGAACTGGGTCAAACATTATCACAGAAGTTGTGCTCGCGAGTCTAACCAGCAGGCTCCGCGGAAGAACAAGTGAATCCCTCCAAATCCTGCTCAAAGCCTAAGTTATACCTACGTAGTACGTAGCGATCACCTAGAATTCCCGCGTCGATCACAAACCACCCAGCGAATGCAGAGATGCTGCAGATCATCTGATCAGTGCTCTATATCATCAATCTCAATCCTTGTTTTTCTTGTGATATGATGTCAATCTGAGGTCCAGATACCACCGTGGCCCCCGTCACACAGAGTAGGATTCCCAAATACAGATACCTGACCCACGTCACAAAGTATGTGGTGTGGAGCCCTTTGAGTCCCAAGAGTGTAACAACCGGCCTGGGACAAAGAAATCAAATCATCGGAGCGGTCCGTGCTTGGTTTGCTACAGAGTAAGTACTACTACTGTACAATGCCGTCGCATGGTGGGAGAGACAAAGGGTCGTACAGCCTTAGACATGCATGCACGTCTGCACACCGGGATGGCGCTTGCAGCTGCAGCTGTGTTGAGAAATAGAGTTTCTTGGGTGTTGATGACCGAGTTTGTCCGATAAGTTAACTCTAGTAAACTGAATGATTGCAAGCATACTCTACCTGGTCAAGTGGGTGATGACTGGAGAGAGTACAGACCAGCAGAGGCAACCAGAGCCTGCTCCGTGCGTCATACTACATAGTACTTTTGGAGGAGGAGAAATGTTGAAGTCAATCTGTCAGCCACTGTTCTAGCCGCCGTGATCACTGAGCTGGACCAGCCTGGCCAGCAACGATCAACCCACTTTGTCCTACACAGAGGAATGTTCGGGACCTGCAATGGATGGTTGGAGGGAGACTGGATGATTGAGGGTAGCCCGCCAGCGTGGATTGTTCGCTATTGTGCATGCCTCATCGAATTCTAGGTTTTGAGGCATCCACCCACAGCTGGAGCTGCTAGTCGCCTATAATCAGCACCTAATGTGATAAGTAGACTCCATTGTTGGGTGTGCGGCTGGAGTCATGATGTAATGGAGGCTCTTACCTCCGTCAAGCGATTGAACCTACTGTGTAGTGTGTATACACCTTGTATCATCTTGTACACACTACGCCGACGAAGTGACCCGGAATCAAGAATAGCATCAGAGGTGAAACGGGGAGGGAAGCATCAAGTGCTAAGTTTAGTAGTGCCTAAGTGCCTTAGGCTGAGCGGAGGACAGCGGCAGTAGTTAGCCACAGTGGCCAGTGACCAGTGGTTTTTAAAGTTGACGCAGGTACCAGCCTTGGGTCCCTCCCGATCTGATCAGGCGGACCTTTTAGCTTGCCGCGCTAAACTGTATGCAGTAGGTGCCACTTGCAGGTGCCGTGCACTGAACAAATTCAGGGGAACCCGCTGGGTTTCAGCCCCGTGGCTATTCTTGCCGACTACTTTTAACGGAGTAAGTAGAGTAACTAAGTTACCGTGTAAGTACGTCTGCAGATGCATCCTTGGTGGCACAAGGCTGGTTACTACAAAGGCCAGAGAGGATGAACAAGAACAGTGGGCCTCTGAGATTCGCATCGGTTGAGCAAAAGAAATTCCGGCCCTCAAACGCAATCTTGAGAAGATCATCCTGGGGATTTATTTGTCAAATGTTTCTCAGTGCGTTCCGCGTGGACCTACAACTGCGTGGCTTTGCTCACCGGTAGGTTTGTTTGGCGCGGACAATCCATACGACTACGTTCTGATCCATGTCTCGTATCTGAGACCCCAAAAGTTGGACTTCTCTCCCGGTTGCGTCAGTGGTAGGACTCTACTGAGTATTTCAAGTAGTTACAGGAAGAAATTCCCCCCAACCAAGCAAGCCAAAGTGGCGAGTGGCAACATCCTCTCCGCTCAGGTACCGAACTCCTGATGGCACGACCCATGGGATCATGAATGGGCGCATTGGGCCAGGGGTAACAGAGTTGGGGAAGCAAGCCCGGATAATAAGGGTTTAGTCTCGTGCTAAGTTCTAGTCAAGGTGGACATCAACTTATCTAGTCCCGACGCAGTGTCGTTGCTAGTTTCTTAGGGTCGTTCACTTAACACCCATCCAGTTTAGTTCACTCTTTTCTGCTTAACAAGTTCCCCCCTTGCGTCGTCCTGCATGTCGACCGTCTCGCTCTCTCTGCACCAGCGGTCGAATCATGATCTCCGGTAAATGATCATCCAATTATCATCATTGGTGCAACGGCCCGGAGAGGGACGGAGTCATACTAGCAGGAGAAGGAGACACTCGACTGGTGGGTTGCCAACCATTCATAGGTTACTACTGCAAGCATTCTAAAGAGATTAAAAGGCAACTGAGAACATGATGGATTCCTTGGACTCAATCAGGAAGCCTGGCACCATTCATGGTCAGCATTATATTCAAAACAAAGATGGTCATGGTTTTCTGGACAATGTCTAATTAGAAGAGTAATGACCAGACGATGATCAGTTCGGTCAATCTCCATTCTCCCTTTGCGCATAGAGCAATGAATTGGCTACTACCCGTAGGTAGTGCTGGCCCTGACTCTTCTTGATGGTAGGGGAGTAGAGAGCTTTGAAGTGACTGCTATATTAATCAATTTATCTTGTATATGCGCCTTCATACAAGTTTTAAGACACTATCTACACCGTTCACCCCCTCCTGTCTCGGCTTATCTCTGCCGAGTGGGCATGGGAGAGAGAAGACGGAGAACAGAAGAAGAAAAGGCAAAGGGGAGAGGGATGCATGCCGGTGCCTGGGATGGTCTGTACTCCGTACTGTTACTCGAGTGAAGCGCGTTGCGTACCTGCTTGGCCCTTGCCCATTCAACCCACCCACCCGTCCGTCCGTTCACTGCGTTGTTGCTGCAAGTCACGGAGACCATCTCCACACCACCCTTTCTTGTCTTTTCTGATTGTGTATTTTCCTTCGTCCGTTCCCCTTCCTCAACCCCCCTCCCCCCCTCCCATCCGACTTTCTTGTATAAAATTAATTTTTTTTTGAATGTATTTTCCCTTTTTATTCTTTCACTTTGCCCTTTCGGGACTGGGATGCCCACTTTTCGCAACTCAACCCGACGTTCAAACCCAGGCAATCCACTTTCCTTCCAGCCATCCATTCTTTCTCCCTCTCTTAGTTAAGTTACTTACTACTCGCCGACTCGCTCTACTGGCGCATGCACACAACTCCTTTCTTTCTTATTCTCAACCTACTTGGAGTAGAGTTCTTATAGAATTCTATGATTACTTGCTTAATTCCTGCCAAACCTTGTAACTTCAAATTTCTCAACCGATTTCTACCTATATACATAACGTACTCCGTACTGCGTATATAAGTACACCATTGTTACCAGTGGGATAAATACTACGGGGACTGCGATTGACTAGTACTGACTTGGGCCAGTGGTGGCCCTGATTTTCATCTGTGTCCGACCGGCATCTTTCTCCTCCTGCCCCCTCCTCCTCCTCTTCTTCTTCTTCCTCCTCCCTCTTTTCACTCCCCTCTTCTCTATCCTCCCTCTCCATCAATCTATTAATTAATTCCTGCCTATCCTTGCCTTGCGCTCCCTTCCTTGATCCGGCAGTGGTTTCGCTTCTAGTACTTATCATCCAATCCGGTCCATACCTTCGAAGCTCGCGATCACTTTAAACACGACCGTCTCTCTCTCATTAATTCTCTCGGAGGTATTTCCACCTCCCTCGTTCTCCCAACCGACCTATAGCCGCCGGAGAGTATTCAAATCGCCAACCCCTGTTGATCGCACCTTTTCGCGCCGTTATCGTCAATCCTTTATTCGGAGTGTTCAACGTCTACTGCTTTTCGAATTCCGTCCTTCCTTCTTGACCGTGCCTAGGCCTGTCAGGGCCGCTCAGTCGCCGATCCAACGGCTACTCACTTTTTTGTCCCTCGCGGTCGCCCTCGACCATATTCCGCATACGTGCTCGATAGGGGCTACAATTCCTCTACCGACCTTCTCGCATTGCGCTCCGTCAACAAACAGTTGTGTGCCATATGAGCTTGGGTCCTGATTCTTCCTCAGGCTCAGCAATTGATCGTCGCGATCCTTCACAAACGGCACTGAATGTGCGCTTGGTGCTAGCTGATAGTCCGTGCGAATCGCGATTGCACGCCCATCGTTCAAGTGCTTCACCTTAGCGCACTGTCACAGTCCTTCGGTTTACACTATGTCGGTTGCCACGATGCTACAACCTGCTTCAAGAACGTCCACTTCCTCTTCCTCGTCTTTTCAACCCATGACGCGTCAGAACACTATGTCGTCTCACGACACGCGGTCTCTCCGCCAATCGAAGCGGATGTCAATGAATGCGCTGTACATGTCAATGTCAGCGAAGGATAGAGACTTGGAAATCTCGGATGATCTAGCTAGAGGTGAGTATTTTTCGCCCCTGGTTGTCTTCGTTTCCTTACTGATATTGATCGAAACAGCCCAGAAATTCCTGCAAGAATTGAAAACGAATATTTCCTCACAATCAAAGAAGAATTTTGTTCTCGAAAAGGATGTCCGATATCTGGATTCTCGCATCGCGCTGTTGATCCAGAATCGTATGGCCCTAGAAGAGGTATGAATTGAGCAGCCGCTGATCCTTTCCGTTAATCTTAACTTCGCTGCAGCAAAACGAAGTTGCCAGCCACCTCGACGAAGTCCTGGATCCTCAGGAGGGGTTCTTTCCCAATGACGACAAAACCCAGAAATACGGCAATCTCTTGTTTCTCCTTCAGTCTGAGCCGCGCCACATCGCCCATCTATGCCGACTCGTCTCCATGTCCGAGATAGATTCCCTCTTACAAACGGTCATGTTCACCATTTACGGAAACCAGTATGAGAGCCGTGAGGAGCATTTGCTCCTGACTATGTTTCAATCGGTTCTTACCTATCAATTTGACAACACACCGGAATACTCATCCCTCCTCCGCCAGAACACCCCGGTCTCACGCATGATGACGACATACACGCGACGTGGACCTGGTCAAAGCTATCTTAAACAAGTCCTCGCCGACCAGATTAATTCTTTGATTGAGCTGCGTGACGTCGACCTGGAAATTAATCCCCTGAAGGTATATGAGACCATGGTGAAAGAGATTGAAGAAGAGAATGGGTCGCTGCCTGACTACCTTGCGAGATCGGTGACTGCGGAAGCCGCGGCCGAGAACAAGCAAGTGCAGGCTATTATCGAGCCGCGCTTGAAGATGCTTACGGAGTTGGCCAATAAGTTCTTGTCCACCATCATAGATCATGTTGACGAAGCTCCGTATGGCATAAGGTGGATCTGCAAACAAATCCGGAGCTTGTCTCGACGCAAATACCCTGATGCGCAGGACCAGACGATTTGCACCCTCATAGGAGGATTCTTCTTTCTCCGATTCATCAATCCAGCCATCGTCACCCCGCGGTCTTACATGCTAATTGAGTCGACCCCCACCGAAAAGCCCCGTCGCACGCTCACATTGATCGCCAAGATGCTTCAGAACTTGGCAAATAAGCCCTCCTATGCCAAGGAGCCTTATATGGCAAAACTGCAACCGTTCATCGAGCAGAACAAGGAACGGGTCAACAAGTTCATGCTTGACCTGTGTGAGGTGCAGGATTTCTATGAGAGCTTGGAGATGGACAACTACATCGCACTGTCTAAGCGTGATCTGGAGTTGCAGATTACGCTGAATGAGATGTATGCCACGCATGCCTTGTTGGAGAAACACAACGTGGCCTTGGCACAAGATCAACATTCCCATCTTCACGTGTTGTTGCAGGAGCTTGGTACGGCACCGCCCCAGGTTCCGCGCAAGGAAAATAGGACCATCACAGTCCCCCTGTTTAGCCGCTGGGAAACTACTGCATTGGATGATCTGACCTCGGCCCTTGATATCACGCAAGAGGAAGTGTTCTTTATGGAAGCCAAGTCGACCTTCGTCCACATCCTGCGTTCGTTGCCAACGGACTCCCCAGTCGCTCGGCGCCCACTTCGCCTTTACCGCATTGCAGAGGCGGCAGCAACCTCAAAGACCGGCGATGCGGCCATGGTCAAGAAAGGAATCCGCACTATGGAGTTGCTGAGCCAGCTCCAGGAGATGGGAGTGATTGATCGATCGGACGATTTCAGTCTTCTCCGCGACGAGGTGGAACAAGAGCTGGTTCACCTGGGATCTCTGAAAGAAAAGGTCTTGGAGGAGACGAAGAAGTTGGAAGAAGTGTTTGCCACCATCCGCGATCACAATGCCTACTTGGTGGGTCAGCTCGAAACGTACAAATCGTACTTGCACAACGTCCGAAGCCAATCAGAGGGCAAACAACGTAAGCAGCAAAAGCATCAAGAGCTTGGTCCCTACAAGTTCACCCATCAGCAGCTGGAGAAGGAAGGCGTGATTCGGAAGAGCAATGTCCCTGAAAACCGTCGAGCGAATATCTATTTCATGTTCAAGAGTCCGTTGCCTGGCACTTTTGTCATCAGCCTTCACTACAAAGGTAAGCTGAACATTGTTCATTCGTGGCGCTCTGCAAGCAGTCTGTTAACATTGTGACATTAGGCCGTGCTCGTGGACTTCTAGAACTGGATCTCAAGCTTGATGATCTGCTCGAAATGCAGAAAGACAACCAGGAGGACCTGGACTTAGAGTATGTTCAGTTCAATGTCTCAAAGGTACTCGCACTTTTGAACAAACGATTCGCACGGAAGAAGGGCTGGTAGGAAGCCCTCGGTATTCGGCCTTCACGCCGATTACCGTGACGACTTACATGAATTTGAGCGACCGGCTTGCAAGAAACGCTTCATGTTCGGGCGACCGTACTTGTGGGGCAGACGTTGCTGGTGTATCCGTTCGTTCTACGCTACGATTCAGAGATGGTTGGATGATTGACGGGGAATTACCTTCTTCGCTTATTCCCGATTTTCCCACGACGGGGTTCGACGATTGATCATCGGCAGCGTTCCGATGATTTTCAGTCTCAGTTCTGCTTCCCCTTTTTCCATTGGTGTCTGCTGGCCATCCGAGGCGGTAATGGTTGGTTGATTCCAGGGTGACAAAAGGCGCTGTCCTCGCTGGTTCGAGGGCGAGTGCTCATGGCTCTGATCTGATTTTATCTATCACTGTCCCATTTTGGCGATGGCTATATCCTGTAATGATTGGTGCCTGGATTTGGCTCGACCACTTGGCGCAGGTTTTTATTTTATTGCTACATTTCTATGCCGTATTATGTCATACTGTCCATATATGTACTTATAAACATTGGATTTAGCGTTCTCCTGCCACGATATGGCTCTTAATGAAGAGGGTAATCCCGACTTGACTTGTGCATCTGATCAGAGCCTTCGAATCCGCGGCTTGGTGGATCTGTCTGCCCTTCGTTGCGAGCAGGGTATGGGCGCTTTGGCCACGGGAATCCGGGACAGGTAGATCTCGCCAGGACTGGGTGGGATAGGTCATCGACCGCAGACAGAGACTATACCTACGTCACGCAGCATGCATAGTACCAAGTGATCGAAGTCTTAGCCAATACTTGCGGTCCTACTCGTTGGGATGGGGATGGAGAAGGATCCGGTGAACCGCCTGTTGCTGAGACTTCGGCCTCCTCTATCAGGCATCAACTTCAGGCTATCAACATCTCCCTCAGTAACTTCAAGTTAACATGGAATATTCAATTTATTGGTATTCTCTCCTCTGCTGCTCTTGTAGGACAACCGAGAGATAAGAATTGTGTTTGACCCCCTTAGAACCTACTAAAAGTATAGATTGTCTGTTTCCCCCTTCTCCTCTCTTTTTTGTCCAAATTGCGACGTCCCGCTTAAGTGTGCCTCCGTCCCCCACTCCCCTCTCCCTCTCCCTCTCCCTCTCTCCCCCTCCCCCTGCACCGCCCAATTTGTCCTCCTCTCGCCGCCTCCTCCCCCTCCCCTTTCCCGACCACAACACGGAAGTTTAGTCCTTCTTAAACCCAACTTTATCACAACTCTCTTCTTCTCTTCCAACCTACTCACTCTCCCCTCCTTTCCTCTTTCCCTCATTATCTTTTCCCTCTCACCCCCACCTCCTCTCCCTCTTCACACGTATTTCCAAGATGGCTACCTCGTCCCAGTACGACGACTACGACTTTCCGACCACGGCACCGGAGGCTCAGCCAGGCCACCCCGGCCACACCACCCCAGAGCAGGATGCGAAGGTGGAGCAACTTCGGAGCGAACTCGAACAGCTTGGCTACACTGAGAGGCTGGACACTCTCACGTTGCTGCGCTTTCTGAGAGCCCGCAAGTTCGATGTCGCCCTTGCCAAAGCTATGTAGGTGTCCCCCTTCTGTATCCACCCCATCATTTGTTTTCTCGAGCGTCGGAGGCAAACAAAGGGGAACCGCGCTGGCATCCTGCATGCTTCAATTAGTACAAACTATACCCGTATTAGACGAAAGCGCAACTGACTAACGTCATCTGTGAAACAGGTTCATCGACAGTGAGAAGTGGCGGAAAGAGTTCGGAACCGACGATTTGGTCCGCACTTTCGACTACACGGAGAAGCCCCAGGTTTTCGAATACTACCCTCAATATTATCACAAAACGGACAAGGTATGATCTCCACGGCAAAGCAGAGTGTGCAGATTGACATAGATGGGAGAACGAGTGCTAATGGTTCTTGGTATCATGTAGGATGGCCGGCCCGTCTACATTGAGAAGCTTGGCAAGATTGATCTCAATGCCTTGCACAAGATTACCACCGAAGAGCGTATGCTTCAGAACCTCGTAACTGAGTACGAGAAGCTCGCCGACCCTCGTTTGCCCGCTTGCTCGCGCAAGGCTGGCAAGCTTCTGGAGACCTGCTGCACTATCATGGACCTGAAGGGTGTTGGAATCACTAGCGCTCCGTCTGTGTACGGATACCTCAGCCAGGCGTCTGGCATCTCTCAAAACTACTACCCCGAGCGTCTGGGCAAGCTTTATCTGATCAACGCTCCTTGGGGATTCAGCGGCGTGTTCAGCTTCGTGAAGAAGTTCCTTGACCCCGTCACTGTCAGCAAGATCCACGTTCTGGGCACCGGCTACAAGAAGGAGTTGTTGGCCCAGGTTCCTGCCGAGAACCTCCCCGAAGAGTTTGGAGGTACTTGCAAATGCAGCGGCGGGTGCGAGCTCAGCGATATGGGACCTTGGAAGGAAGCTGAATGGGCCAAGCCCCCCAAGTGGGCTACGCCCAAGGAGGAACAGACTGTGGCCACAACCGAGGAGCCGGTTGTTGAGCCTCCCCAGCCTAGCGCATAAAGTCCTTGCTGTTTTCTTTCGATGGATTTTCTTGTTCGCGTTATATTGGATCAATATGGTAAAAGCTTCAGGCATGATTTTGCCAATCTATATCCCTTCTTTTGTTGCTAGAGTTGTTTGGTCTGTTCCCATTTCTTCATTTTTTGTCGGGCAAGGTCCTACTACCAAATGCCCGTTCACTTTTTTTCCCATACGTTATCCAATATCAGATGAACCTGTCCACTGGCTGATTTCTCTGAGTTTATCACACGTGGGAGCCGGTGGTGTTTTGACAAGCATAGTTCCACTGTTGCTCTTTTGATTGATCGTTGTCTTTCCGTTCTTCTTTGTTGTCTGTTGAGCTTTGCGGTTTCGACGATTGTCTGAGCGTGGCGAAGTGCATTTATATACACTGGAGTGCAGGCGGGGAGTAATGCCCGGGTGGCCGACGAAAGAGTCACACGGAGTTGGGATAGAGTTACGTAGACTGGAGTACATAGAACCGTTGCAGCAGTTGACGACGGCTTTACAAGCAGGTGAATTGCCTGTCTATACCAGACAATCTTCAAGCCCAAGACCGCAAATCTTCAGTGGTTTAACACAATGCACCATAATTCAAATTTGGTATCATCCCAAGCCTACCCAGGCTGCCAACGCCAATAATGAATAAAGCAAAAGAGATAGCAGCGTCCAACCCCTTACTTCTTCTTTTCAACCACCTCGACCGCCCGACCCGCGCGTTCGGCCTTTCCCACCGTCGATGCGAGGGCGTTTCCGTCTGCGCCCTCAGTGTCTGATGCAGCGGCCTGCCCGGCCACGGCTTCCCCCTGCAGCCGGAGTAGAGTCCGCAGGGCATCCTCGTAGACCTCAGCCATCTCTCCACTTCGCCAGCGCTCCGCCTCATGCTCCGAGCCTAGCGGAATCTGTAATTTGGCGCGGCGCGCCAATCGAGGCGACCTTCTTTTCGTTTTCGTCGTTGTTCCCTTATCCACTGTCCCAACCCCAGCATCTCCACGTGCATCCACCATCTCCGTGTCTCCAGCCAACAGCCCACTGCCGTCCGCTCGAGACGCTGGCGGCCCGGTCTCCATACCTGTCATTTCTTGGTCCTCCCCTGTTCCCGCATTGCCACCTCTCTCCTGACTTGATCCCTCGCTCTCCTCCTTGAGTTCACCCTCGTTCTCCTGGCTCACAACAGTGTTTGTGATATCGTCACCCTCTTCCTCCACCTCTCCATCCTCCTCAACATCCTCCGCCTCGTCCTCCGCCTCTTCCTCCTCAATCACCCTCCTCAATTGCTCCGCATACGCCCGCGCCGCCCTGGCCGGCGCGTCTCGCCGCAACTGCGCCACCGTCGTCGTCAACGACTCCAACTGCGCGTACAGCGACGTCACCCGCGCTGCGAGCTTTGCGTCATATGCCTCGTACTCGACCTGCTCCGAGGGCGCGGTGAACGAGGCGGGAAACGGGAATTCCTTGGACGAAGAGTCGAGCCCGTTGATTGTGATAGAGGAGGAGGCGCTTGTGAAGGTGCGGAGGATGTACTGTTCCACGGGCGATGGGTGGTTAGCTGTTGTTGCCCTGCCTTCTTTTGGTTCTATTTCTTGCGGGGTCGGGGCGGAAGTAGTATGGAGTGGTACGGAGGAAACCACCGAGTAGACTACAAAGCGCACGTACCTCATCGACTAGTTCGCGGACACGTTCGCGCATAGGGTCAGGACCATCGTTGGAGTTGGCTGAGGGGGGCAGGTGGAGGTCGAGCTTTTGGCGGGAGAGCGCGACGGTGTTGCCGTAGAGGTAGGTTAGGTCGGCGGGGGATTGGAGTTCGATTTTGCGGTGGTGGGGGTCTGTCATCTTCCTGTTGCTGCTGGGCGTTCTTATGATTGATGGTTGGGGAGGGGGTATCCGAGTTGAGAGTCGGAATGAGATTTGGTGATGGGATCGGATTGGGTTTATTGTTTTGTTTTATCGGGAGGAGTGGATGATGGGCGGAGATACGCCGCAGGGCGCACGATAGTCTCTCACGGTCTTACCAGTTGGCGGTTAATGCCTGAGGCTTGTTGTAATGATTGCCTCAGGCAACTTATGCCGATCGGCGGATCCCCACATAACGATGTCATCGATATTAGAGGAACTTGGTTGCAGTTGAGTTTCACTTAAAACACTCCCAGTCACGAACTACTCCTATCTCTCTGTCCCCATTATGCCGTGGTCGATCATCCTGCGATACACTCTTTGGTTCCCCCCCCTGGCCTTATGTGTGATGCTACCTTATTGTTCCTTTACTCCCTACTAATTTATTCTTATACTCGCTCCTAGAATTGATAATTCGGTCCTGCGGAGGGCTATTCGACCTTCAAATTCCCTTCCCCCCTACTGCTCGCCAATAGCTCCACCTACCACTTCCTCTTCGTTTCACTTCAGGTGCAATCAATAGTATAGACGGCTGCGATGAGATTACTGTTGGGCTGCGATTATCTGAGCTAGTATTTAACGAGACCATTCCCACAAGAAATGGAGGGCCATCTCAAGATCAGTCTCCTCGACAAGACCGCTCCCCGTCGTCCATCTGACGATGCGCTGGCGCAAACCCACACCGCTACCGATCTTTCTCATAACATCTCGAGAAAGTTCACCCGTGCTTCGATTCGCAGCGGACTCGCCAAACGCAAGTATGCCAAATGGCAGCCGGAACGCCTTGGTCTGACCGACGATGAGGACACTTCCGACCGCAGAGCGTCCGACGGGCGAGATCTTTACACGACTGAGACGCGAACGGACACACTGGCCAGAGAGAGCCGCTTGACGGCCACCACTACGGGCCCCTCCTCGACGCAATGCTCCCCGGAGGATCAGTCGGATGTCGATAATGCGACTAACGCTCCTCGTGGTGACGGGGCCGAGCATGATGGTCACAGCCACCCGAAGCTTACAGGGCTCAAGCCGGGCACCGAGCTGGACATACTGTACGAGAACCAGCGCGGCTGGTTCTTCTTCGGCATCCCTCTCTACTCGCAGAGCTCCCTACTGAACTTCGACCCCGCGGCTTGGACAACGCCCGACGGTCGCGATAGCGCCGTCAACATTACCAACGCCCAGCTGCCGGATCCCAGCTGGGAATGGGTCTGGAAAACCTGGTATGTGGACATGTCGGGCGATGTGGACGATCAGGGCTGGCAGTACTCGTTCTCGTTCGGCTCGTCGGCCTGGCATGGCTCGCATCCCTGGTATCATTCATACGTGCGTCGACGGCGGTGGGTGCGGCTGCGAGTGAAGCGCGTGGCGGAGCGCAGCCGTCGGGGTCGTTCGGGCCTGGAGGCGGCGCACATGCTCAATGAAGATTACTTCACGATTCATTCGGGTAAGGCGAAGACGAGGGCGTCCAGTGTGGATGGTCTGTCGCGTGTCACGTCCGGGTACCTCAGTCGGGTCGCCACGAAGGTTGAGGAAGAGGAGGAGCATGTGGAGGAGATTGCCAGTATCCCTGCGTTAATGCATGCGTTACGAGTGGCACGAGTCGATCGCGAGAAGATGGATGCTCTGGAGAAGTTCTTGCAGGAGGGCGGGGACGAGCTCTTCTATTTGGATGGGAAGGTAAGTTTGTTCCTTCGCTGTACTCTCAATATTGGCTCGGCTGACTTGAATCATGTTAGATCCCGGAGATCATGTCCATGTTTGTCTTCCAAGCTTCGCGGTGGCAGTACTACACACGCCTGTCCGATGTCGTCGACGAATTATCCAGGGAGAGCTCTGAAAAAACGGGGAAGGAAGCAGCAGAGCTACAGCGCCAGCGTGATCATCTCCAAAAGGCCGCGGAGGTGGCGCGGCGTCACCTCACGGGACCCGAAGTGCTACAATCCGATGATCGGCATCTCGAGGCGGACATGTTGGACTTGACTCCAGCGCCGAAGAGAGGTAGTCTTTTATCGAGGTACTCCGGCAAGTTTACCTTCCAGCCTATGGATGATGGGGGTGAAATCAAGGGTATCCCCCAGGCAGCTGAAGTCGGGCGCGAAGGCCATATCTACCAGTATACTTCTTGATGGCTTGTTGTGTTTGCATGTCTACTAGCATGGTGTTCAGTTTTGGGATTCATTATATCTGGGATTAGCTGGGCGTCACGGAGCATGAATGTATTATATATTTGTATCCCTAATCGAATTGTTATTTATTGCTGTCCTCTTCGTCTTTGTACTTCTAGATGAAAGTAGGGCAAATCGGGTGTTGACAGCGGAGATGCTGGCGGCGGGCATAAAACCTCGGACTGACTGCTGACCGCCCTGGCCGACAAAAACATTTTCGAAGTTCCCGCAGCGGAGCGGCCACCGGAGCTTTGATCTTCTTGCCTTTCACCTCGCCCTCGAAAGAAACAACTTCCACATTTTCCTCCCATCCCCTGTTCTCCTGCCCCGGTTCTAGCCCAGGGGCAATCCCTTCGGGTGTTCGTCAATGCTCTCACGCAGTCGCCCGTATCTCACAAGGCGCAGATTACCTGCTGTCCTGGAACACGTCGCGGCTGCCCCCGATGAGCCACTCCTCTTTCTCTATCCTTCCTGGTCTGCGTCCTTGCCCACGCACCGGAGATCTTTCTCCGCAATTAATCCGGCTCTTGATCCCACAAAGCAAACGCACCGCCCTCGCAAGCGGGGACTCAGTGCCCCTCGACTTTCCCCGCAGGCCTCGACAAGGATTCCCTCCAGACAATTAACCTCCGCGACCTGTACCGGGGTCGCGAGACCTGTCCCGAACAAAGAACCCACAAAATGTACAGCAAAACCTCAAGCCCTGCGGCACTCATCCTTTCCTCGACCGCGGGCCGATAGCGTCTCGCGATGGAAACAACTGCAGCTGAAAAGTCACGTCGCGCTGTCCTCGATCTCGCCCCGCGACAAGAAGAAGTTAGCAAATCGACAATCAGAGCTCGGAACCACCCGCAAAGGCTATCGAGAAAATCTACAAAAGAGGTTGAAGGATCAAACTGGAGTTTTCGAGAGGTTGCTTCGGATGCATCAGACAACCCCGGCAGGTGCTCCGCGGAAGCCCGGCCAGCTAGAAGTATATATGCGGGAGGAAACGATTGCCGAGCTCGCAGGCATGGTGTCTCGAGGCGAGAACATCTTCTATCGCGAAGTATATCATGGGTGCAAGGTGCATGTCCGGCCGGTTTCGGAGAGCGTGGGGCTGTGTCGCCGGGTGATTCTCGAAGGGCGACCGGCGGCTGTGAAGGAGGTCCAAAAAGAGCTGCTTGAGATCAGCACTTTACAGGACGAATTCGACCCGGTCGTCAGCATACATAAGCCCGTGGTTCCCATCTATCCATCGGTGGACAGACGCATACACAAAGATATACCCCTAGTGCGCGGCACATGGGATATGCCTCAAGAACTGAATGAGTTCACTGTGAATCAAATTCTTCGCCAGGGAGAACTTGTAGCCACGGTGAGGGATTTCACCCATCATGTGGAGGATCTCGTCACATCTCGGCCCAATACTGCGGGGCAGTGGAGTAGGCATGCTACGGATGTGGCCGATGCTCTCGAAAGGCTCTTTCTGGGAAGTCCTACGGCGAAATTAATATCCACCGCGTCGTTGAATCTAGCTTTGTCGTACTTGCTGCGACATAAGCAGTATTGGGTCGCACATCAGATCTTCAAGTCTGCAAGCCACGTTGCGACGGTAGAATCCTTCAATATTATGCTCAAGTCCTCGGCCCTCGAACAGAACCTGACACGATTCAGGAACCTCTTGCATGGTATGGAAAAACTGGGCATCCGCGCAGATGTCGAGACCTGGCTTGCATATGCTGACTGCTTTGTTTCTCCCAACAAGAAGATGGCAGTAGTGAACAGTCTACAGCAGCAAGGGATGTTACAGCGGACAACGCACGTGCGGACAGCGTTACGAGCAGTCATACACGAACTACTGGTTAACCACCTTCGTGACGGGGGAGACATGAACTCTTTCCTGGAGATGCTTGCCAGGGACTATGACACTGCGTGGTGGAGCTCGAGTATGGTCAATCAGATGATGTGTGCCGTCATGCGCGTGAAGAATCCGCAAGCTAGGGACCAATTATTCCAATTCTGCAGGCAGAATGGAATCCGGATAGAGCCCTACACCTTTCTTCTTTTCGTGAGCACATGTAACAAGGGCAATATCATTCAAGCGTTACGATACTTGCATCAGACCATGGATGATCCGATGAGAGACCTCAATGTCGCCGGCTGGACGCGACTCTTTTTGCATGCATGGCACGGCGGGTACTTCAACATCAGCCGTGTCATTTGGCGTTATGCTTGTATGAGAGGACATGCCCATCGGATTGCCGAGAGGGTCTATGGATCCCTGTTGTACGAAGCTGGGCCGGAGACAACCTTCCACAAGGCCATTGCGGCGCGGCTCATTCTCGGGATTGATCTGGGAATGCCCAGACCCACCAAAGCCGATGTCTCCTATGACTTGGCAGGGCTGCCGACTGAGTTTTCCGACGACCCCATGAGGTACATTTGCACCAAGGTGGATGCCAACGATCGTGACAACCAGCTAAATGTCAGCGAGGCGATCCTTGCTCGCGATCAGAAAGTGGCGCGCGTCTACGCACCTCGCGTGCCATTTCTAACGATGCTTGATGCGGCGACATTTGTGGATCTTGAATGGAAGGAGATGTCTCGCGAGGCGCCTCTGACTCTCGAATGGATGCGAGACAATATCGTCTCTGTCGAGTTGGTCGCCCGGGGTGCCAAATTCAAGAACAGGCAGAAGCCGCGGCAGCAGCGGCCGTGGCGGCGGCGGTGATGTGCGCCTTGATCTGGAACCGCGTCGTTGTCTGCTTTTGCCTTCTATATTGCCGTGGATCACCTTTTTGTTTCTGATGGTTCGTGGTGTTGGCTTTTCTTCTTGTCTGTATTATTAGGGATACCCTTTGCCTACGAATGTCCGTACTGTTCTATCATACCCCCTCCTCGACCTCCTCACTCCTCATCTCTTGGCCTTTGGCGACCATGTATATAAATAGTGTACACCACTGAGTGGCATTGACAAGCCATGATTGTTTATATAGACATCACTAGAGATAGATAAGAAAATACCAATTGGGATGTATATCATATGAATGCACATTCTGCTTTCAGATTTGACAAAATGTATCTACATAGCTTTCCAGACAAACATCTAGCAAGGTCAGGCCATATCCGAGGGATGATGTGCAACGAACTGCCAACCCCAAGCCACGGCATCCGACTCTAAAACAAAGGGAAATCAATCATATTCATCACATGGCGCATACACATAGTCGTTAGTTGGTCATCGGGTTTGTTGCGGTATCTAGTATGTTCAATCCAGTATCGAGGGAACGAGGCAAGGCAATTCAGACGTTTTTCGACTTGTCCGTCTCCTCGATGGTGGTATCTTCTCCAGAAGAAAAAAAAAGAAAAAAAAAAAAAACAAATACTCCTACCACCCCGAATTCCCATTCCCATGCAACAAGGCAGGTTCCGGCGCCGCAAGCGCACCGGCCATCTCCGCTCCTCCTCCACTATCATCCCCTCGTGGATCCGCAGAACCACCCGGTGGAAGTGGATAAGGGGGAACAACAGGAGCCGCACCACCTCCACCACCATACGGGTCCATCATGCTCGTGCGCATCAACCCCACGCCTTCCTTCAGGTATAATACCAGCCGATACGCTGAGTTGCCGTTCAGGTAGTACCGGTGAAGTCGCTTGCTGCGCAGGAAACCCAGGCGCTCGTAGAGTTTTATGGCGGCCGTATTGGTGATTTCGGTTTCGAGGGCAATCTGCATCCGTAAGGGGGACTCTGTTAGCTTGCGCTCCTCTCTCTGTTTGTGTTGTTTGGCTTGTGCTTGTGCTTTTGCTCGTGCTCGTAGGTGTAGGGTTGTGGTTGTGGTTGTGGTTGTGGTTTGTAGGGGGTATATGTGTAGGGGTTGGGTTCGGTATGCATATTGTGTGGGTGCATGTAGGAGGGGTTGTGCTTGCTGGTGTGACCTTTTTCTATAGCTATAAAGGTGTATTATATGTGTGTGTTGGGGAAAAAACCTACCTCATCCGCATCCCGCTCAATCATCGCATCGATCGCCATACGTGCCAGCTTTGTCGCGATGCCTCGCCCACGGTACTCCTCCTTGACGGCCAACATGGCGATGTAGCCGCGCAGGGGCCCCCCGCGGTGGGGTTCGAGCTTCGAGACGACGACGCCGACCATGGCGGAGTCGGGTGGGCGGGTGTCGTCCATGGCCATGAAGCAGAGCTCCCCCCATTGGTACAGGAAGTAGCGGTAGACGTAGATACTGTAGGGCTCGGAGAGGTCTTTGGAGATTAATTGGCGCATGGCGGGGACGTACTCGTCTTCGCGGGCGCCATCGTAGCGGACGTAGCGGAGGGGGGTTGTTGATGGTGTTGTCGTTGTCGTTGTTGTTGTTGTTGTTGTTGTTGTTGATTGTGGTTGTGGTTGTGGTGGTTGTGTGAATGTTGTTGTTGTGGGTGTGGGGGTGGATGATCCCAAGGGTGTTGGTAATGGTGGATTCGAGGTCATTGGAGCAGTGGGTGATGGTGGTGATGTGTGCTGGTGATGATTGCTGGTGTATGTACAGTCCAGTAAATGGAAGAGAAAAAGTTCGGGATGACGTCCGATTCCCGCTCCGATTCCCCCCCAAACATGTGATTTTCATCCTTTTTTCGACTTCTGGAGGTTCGCTTTGGCCGCGGCTCTTGCACTCTATTTTCTTCTCTTTCTTTCCGCTACTTTTGTTCCCTTTAGCCTGATCGTGCTGTTTCTCTGTCCATGCCAGTTCTCATAGCTAACTGCTCGAAAAGAATCTGAATTGTCTTTCTGGCGGTGATGCTCCGCCGTCGCCAGCCCAAGGAGGAAGAGCGCGATTCGCCTGCGTCTGCTGCGTCTGCTGCTACTGCTGCTGCTGCTGCTGCTCCGCCTGCGCGTCCCCCTCAATCCAAACGCTCCGAGTCCTTCATCCATAAGCCGCGCAGCAAACGTCGCAATGGCTTGATCTTCGCCCTGGGCGGGCTCTTCGGAGTCCTAATGGCCGTGCTCTTCGCCAACCAGCAGGATGTCATCAGTCTGGACAATCTCATGGACTTCAACATCGAGTCCTTGATGGAAGTCATGCCACATGGGCTCTTGAATGATGCGAGAGAGTTCACGGTGCGTTTTGGCTTGTCCGGTCGGGGCATATTCCGATAGGCAATTACACAGTGCACATGCAAAACAGAAAAGGCTGACCGTAAATCACATGTCGATAGCAACATGAGCGCGACACCGTCAACTACGACCCATTCGCCGTCGGACTACATCTCCAATCGCAAGGATTCAAAGCGAAACACCCGATGGTCATGATCCCCGGGGTGATCTCGACTGGTTTGGAGAGCTGGGGTACTGAGCCCGCCTCCCGGCAGTACTTCCGCAAGAGGCTCTGGGGCAGCTGGAGCATGATGCGGGCGCTGGTGCTCGACAAGCCGGGCTGGAAGAATCATATCATGCTGGACAAGGAGACTGGGCTGGATCCCCCCGGGATCAAGCTGCGCGCGGCGCAAGGGTTCGACGCGACGGACTTCTTTATCACGGGCTATTGGATCTGGAACAAGATCCTCGAGAATCTCGCGACCATCGGCTATGACCCGACCAATGCATTCACGGCAGCCTACGACTGGCGGCTCTCCTACCCGAACATGGAGGTGCGGGACCAGTACTTCAGCCGACTCAAGTCGTACATCGAGACCGCCGTCCTGGTCCGGGGCGAGAAGGTCACCCTCGCCTCCCACAGCATGGGCTCGCAGGTTGTGCTCTACTTCTTCAAGTGGGTGGAGAACCCGGAGCACGGCAAGGGCGGGTCGGACTGGGTCAACAGGCACGTCGCCAACTGGATCAACATCAGCGGGTGCATGCTCGGTGCTGTCAAGGGGCTCACGGCCGTGCTGTCCGGCGAGATGCGCGACACGGCGCAGCTGAACGCTTTCGCTGTGTACGGGCTGGAGAAGTTCCTGTCCAAGGAGGAGCGCGCCGAGATCTTCCGCGCCATGCCGGGCATCTCCAGCATGCTCCCCAAGGGCGGCGAGGCCGTCTGGGGTAACTCGACCTGGGCGCCCGACGACCAGCCGCACCAGAACCTGACCTTCGGCAACCTGCTCAACTTCCGCGAGAGCGGCACCAGCCGCGTCATCAAGAACATGACTATCACCGAGAGCCTGAACTACCTGCTCGACGAGGGCGAGGACTGGTACCGCCACCAGGTGCTGGCCAGCTACTCGCACGGCGTCGCCCACACCGCGCGCGAGGTTGAGGCCAACGAGCACAACCCGCGCACCTGGCTTAACCCGCTCGAGACCCGCCTCCCGCTCGCCCCGGACATGAAGATCTACTGCTTCTACGGCGTCGGCAAGCCCACCGAGCGTAGCTACTTCTACCAGGAGGAGCGCGACCCCCTCATCAACCTCAACGTCAGCATCGACACCACCGTTACCAACAGCGACGGCGTCGACCACGGCGTCCACATGGGCGAGGGCGACGGCACCGTCAACCTTTTGAGTACTGGCTACATGTGCGCCAAGGGCTGGCACATCAAGCGCTACAACCCCGCCGGCGTCAAGATCAAGGTCTATGAGATGCCCCATGAGCCGGACCGCTTCTCGCCCCGGGGTGGACCCAACACAGGTTCGTTCTTCCTTTTTCCTTCTTGCCTTGGTTCCTTCTCCCATCATCCACCCCCCAAACCCGCATTCCCACAACCTCTAACGAACCAACCCCCCAAAAAAACAGGAGACCACGTCGACATTCTCGGCCGCGCCTCCCTCAACGACCTCATCCTCCGCGTCGCCAGCGGCCAAGGCGACGACATCGAAGAAACCTACGTCTCCAACATCCGGAAATACGCCGAACGAGTGCAGATCTTCGATGAGGAATGAAAAACGAACGCGCACAATCAACCCGAAACTTAGCGAGGAGGCGAAAAGACATATCAACACCCCCACAAGAAAAAAAAAAAAAAAAAACAAATTGAATCGCCAAAAAAAAAAAAAAAAAAAAAAAAAAAAAAAAAAAAAAAGAGAGAGTGGAAGCTTAGACGATGATGATAGATGAAATGCACACCACTTCAAATGATCTCTCCCATCATGCATCATGTAGTGGGCATGACCATGTTATATATTTACTACGTCTATATATACGCCTTTGGCTTTGTTCTTGTTTTGTTTTCTTTTACTTGCTATGCTTCTGGTACTGCTATTAAAAGATGGTGGTGCATTACTGAAAATGCCAGAGGATGGGTCAATGTGTAAGGTGGAATGGACAGGACTCACAGCATGCATGCCACAAACGAGAGCGCTCTCAACTGGATTGACTGAGCAAAAACAAGAAGTAACTAGAAAAGAGAGCCATGCACTGCACCAAGTCTAGAGATCAGAACTCAGTAGCAGTAACAGAGAGAGTTTCCCTTAGATATGGCTACTAAAGCTATCTGGAGATATTATGTACAACCTTGTGCGAACTATATACTGGAGTAGCTAGTTCTAGCATTCATTGAGAAGGCTAAAGGCGGTGCCTGCCAAACCTTGATTCAATCCTCCTTGCGCGCTGCGACTGTGGGGGAATGCGGATATCAAAGCAATATTGTCATTCATATGGAGTAAAAAAGTTGCTGAGGGGGAGGACTGCCTCTAGGGAATGGGAAACACTTCCCTAAGGAATTTAATGGCAGCCAATTGACTGTGGTCGGTGAGGCATAACTACTGGTGATCGCGGCCACCGACAGCCTCCTAATCTATCTGATCGCAAGGTACTTACTGCAAACTGATCCTAATTTACCAGTAGAAAGAAAAGATGTTCTTGTGATGTAGAAAGAAAAGATGTTCTTGTGATGATTTCCAGGTTTTTTTTTTCTTTTTTTATTCTGGAAACTCGAATGTGTTTTATTCCCAGTTTTCATATGGTTGGTATGAAAGTAGTTGTTCTAACGTACAGTCAAGGGACGAATGAAAATTGAGAATCACACATAAGCCGGCGCGGTCACCGTGAACAAGAAAAAAAATTCGAAGGAGGCATGACGGGGAGAGTATCACTTTTTTTTTGTGCGATTTCCTTCGATATTGGGGAAGGGTGATGGAACATTCGAAGTTGCAAGGAAAAATGTCATAGAAGAGGAAAGAGAAAAATGAACATGGTATAATGTACAACCAAGAGTAGCTAAGCCCTCACAGCCGAGAACGCGCCACAGCGGCTGGTAGTGTCTGACTCCGGTCGTGAAAAGAACAAATGGCTCAAAGAATCTGTTCGACCACAGCAGAACAATGCAAGGAGCAGTCAAAGAATAGAACCGAACGGAGAAAAGGTATTAACACCCCCAGAGTCAAGCAGAAGATGGACAAAAAGAACAAGGTGCCAGTATCCTAACTCAACCAGGGTCAAATAAAGAAACACTCTATGAGGAACATTGCCAGATAAGATGCCCAAATCCGAAGAAGATAAGTAAGAGATCAAAGAGACGCGAAGGCGGAAACAAAGCACAACTCGTGCAAACGCGGAAGTAAACAATCATAATTGTCGTGACTCCTTACCCCAGGGTTCCATGCCCAGGATACCCCGGCAGTAGTAAGATGGAAAGATGGAAGACTCGGCCGGGTGCGACCGTTTCGAAGAGAGAGATTTTGTCGAGGTGGTAGAAGAGTGTCAAATCATTAAAAGCAAAGAAGCAAGGGCCGATAATGGAAGATCGAATCGGTCATCGGCGCCCCAGTTGAACACTTTTTTTCGATTTTTGCTTTGGGAGGCATGGCCAGGATGACTGACGGCGGGTACTTTTCAGCGGATAACACAAGCGGAACCGACTCAAAGAAGAAAAAGGGTAATCATGCAAGGAACACGAATAAAACACGGTATCATTAGCGAGAAAGATGATCGACGCGAACAGCACGGTCTAGTGGAAAGGCGAAGGCAATAGTCGAATTAGGAACCAAATAACTTTTTCCCCACGGCGCGATGCGTGAAGGGAGAGAGGGTCGTGACAGCCCTTAAGCGACGATTGGTTGCATCGAAGCAAAGGGGTTGGCGCACAGGTAGTGCTCCGCAGGTTTGATGCAATACAGGCAACCACAGGACGAGCCGTGACCGGTCCACACACTCTGCGCGAATGGTAGAGCGTAGGCCGGAGTGTGATGGTACGACGGTGGCTGTGACTGATGGGCTGTGGGGATATACTGTCCCGGAGTATGCACCCAAGTCCGCGTGTACGGCGGAGGTGGGTTGGTGTACGCCCAGGGCCCAACAGCGAAGTAGTCCGGCGTGTTGGGGCCACTGTGCGGCGCAGATGGGGGTGAATACTCGGAAGCGGTCGGGTTGAGCCACGAGTTTTCAAAGGTAGCACTGCGCTGGTACTGAGGAGGGATCGGGCCCTCTGGGGAGAGTAGCGGCTTGGAGACGCGATGGGGCCGGGAGACGTTGGTGTCGATGGGAGCCAGAGCGTGGCGAGACTCCTGGGCACGGGCAACCGTCTTGGCACGCCAGTTTTCCCAGTGCTTCAACCATGTAGCGAACCCATCCTGTTTGTCATAGATACGGTCGTGGATCTTCCATTCGAAGGCGAAGAGCCAGTCCAATTCCATCGAGTTCAATTCGCTCACCGGGATGTTGCTGACCTCGGCCCAAGACTTGTTCTGGAAGGTGTTGTCATCCAAGAACTTACTTCCCAGGAGGAGTGCAACAGTCAGCATCCGGTAGACCTGACCACTCCCCGAGGGGAAGACCTTGGCTGATGAAAGCATGCGCATCCGGCTAGCGAGGTAGTAGAGACCCAGGAGAATGGTCGAGCTCGGGAGTCGAGTCGACGACAAGATCTGATAGACGTATTTGCGGAACTGGGGGGTGACCGACGATCCTGGGTAGACGCTTCGCGCTAAGTCAATATCTGCTAGGTTGATCTTGGTGATGTACAAAGCATACATTCCCTGGGCCATTTCAGCCACATAGTCGGACATCTGGTCCATCTCATAATCCAAGTGCGCCGCAACGCCTCCAGTAGCCTTTTCCTCCTTGCGTGGTTGCTCCTGCACCATCATTTCCTGACGACGGTACTGGGGTGGAATGCCATTGTCCATTGGGGGCAGCTGAACGTTGTTGCGAAGTGGCGGCAGAACGTTGGCGGGGGCCAAGTGACCGTACATGGGCTGATTCATCGCGGAGTGTGCAGCGTTCATCTCGCGGCCATTGCGTACCCCAACATGAGACTGAGCGTTCATGCCGACAGCCGACTTGGAATAGCAGTTAGCCTGAGAGTACTGTTCGATGAACTCGCAGCCGTTCTGAGAGTAACGAGGCGGGAAGGCAGCGGACGGGCCCAAGACGTAGAAAGGCTGCTCGTGTTCCATGCGACCACCACTCACAATGTGAGGCGGAGTTGGAGGAAGGCCCTGCAGGCCGGGGGCGTAGAAAGATGGCATGATGAGGTGGAAGTAGAGAAAACGACACCGGTTCAGGAGGGGGAAGGTAGACTGGAATGCTGTAGCCAAGCGCGGAATTAGCAAAGTGGCTCGGAGGACGAGCAGGATTCGAATGAGTAACAAACAATCGGGATCGAAAGAAACTATAGATACGAACCGTCTACACGTCCGCCACGCCCTGATCCTTGGTGGAGGAGAGGAAGGAGAGCGGTTGCTCAGCGAGCCGCGGGCTCTGTGCTTTGGTGTAGAAGGTGTCTCTTAGTTGAATGACATAGAGAAGTGGCGGTCTTCAAAGCACGAGGCAAGAGAAGCGGCAATGAGACAGTCGTGACTTTGGGGCGATTCACGCGAAGTGGTCTGACAAGTTGCTGCTGCACGAGTGCGACGATCGCTGGGAAGGCGCGCTTGCTTTCGAAAGGGGGACAGTTGAGCGGACAATTGCTCGAGCACGAGGGAGTCCAAGAACCAGACGAGCTAGTCAATGGCTTGAGTCGATTGTGTTTTTTTTATTTGTAACCGAACGAGAAGAATGAATAACCGATGGGGTCAAGAAATGTGTTAGGGGGGAAGTGGATGCGGATAGGGAAGGGGACGGTGGAGATCTTTTTTGATGTGTTTTTGCGCTTTTTTTATGGAGAGTGTAAAACGACCAACACCAATTCTCGCGTCAAGGGGAAGGATCCCAATCCGGGATGAGAACGATACTTAGTGAAAAGCTCGTTAGGTATAGGGTAAGATGGAGAGAAGATGGTAGGGTTATAGGTGGTGGACAAAGGAGGGAGGGAAGAGGGAGAGAATATAGGTTTGATGATGTAAAGAGAAAAAGAAAGGGAAACGGTAGGAGGAGGGATGAAGAGTGGGATAGAAGGAGAAGGGAGGGATGGGGGGGAAATAGAAGAGAGAAGACGGAGTAAGAGAGGAAGCAAAAGAAAGGAACAGGAGAATAGAACAGAACTAAGAGAGAAAGAGAGAGAGAGATACAGTAAGTAAAAAAAGAAAGGGTAAAAAAAAAAAAGCAGCAACAGCAGCAGCAAAGCAAATTGATTGGGACTAGTGGGCAGGAGGTGTCAGAGGCGGCGGCGTTGGGAGGGGAGGGAGGGAAAGCCTGGGAAAGTGACGATCCCCGGCTCAACTGGCCTGGCCTGACTAACCACTTTCTTCTTTTTTATTTTTTTTTTTTCTTTTGGAAATTAAATTTTTCAGATTGAAGTTGAAGTGATGATCAAATTGATCATGGACAGTGAGTGGGTAAAAGGTGAGTGAAACGGGAAAGGGAGACAGAAGGGATTTTTGGTATGGTAAGGAGACTGTCAGCCAATATTCATCCAGCACGGGTGGAGATCTCGTCCATTGTGCAGTCAATCATTGTTGCGGAATTCATTAGATAAGTCGGGTGGTTGTTAAGTTAGTAGTTACTTCCCAGTTGTCCTCAGAATACTCGATACCAGTCAGTTGGTAGGAGGTAGGTATTGCGGAGAATTAGATCACTACTCTCCAGCATACGGAGGAAGTCAATCGGTTTCCTTTACTGCTTGACGAAAAAATTACTCTATGAGAAGGACATTACGGGACCTCATGCATACATTGAGAAGTCCGTTCGTAATGATTCTCCGTAGGCTCCGTAGGAGTTCGGAATACCTGAAGCTAAACATTAGATAGGCCTTCCTCATCAGCCGCCAGCATCAATTCTCTCCATACCTTTAGTTGAATGTCAAATAATTAATAAGAGGTCAGCCGCAACATCCGAGCAGATGGAACGATCCTTTAGAGTTTTTCCGAGTTTTGAATGGCTACGATTACGGGAGGGAGAAGACTACCTAGGTAGGAATAATCCAGTAAAGCTGATTAATTGAATAAGTTCCGTTGACGCTTCGTGCTTCTGGTTGGTTGATCTGTTGGTGTTTTAAGGGGGAAAGTGGTTGAATGGGAATGAGAGAGAGAGGAAAAGGGTTAGTCAGAATGGTGGTCGGGAATGACTGCTGAGAGAGAAAGAGAGAGAGAGAATAGAAAGAAAAGAGAGAGCGAAATCCTTTTCCCTGTCTTCACACCGTAACATCGGAGTCACTAGGCAGGCTAAGACAGAGGCTAGAACAGTAAGAGAATACCCATTTCCATGGGTTTAGGGGGGGAAGATTTGGGGGGAGAATCCGTCTTTCGACCGTCGGCACCGAGACTATGGACGGGAAACGAGGGCAAGAGCCTGTCGGTTTTAGTAACTATGAATTAATGATGATGAGAAGGAGGAGAAGGTGCAGTCGGATTCATCCTGTGATGCTCTCTTTCTACTGTTTTATTTAAAGATTTTTATTACTTCTTGCCGACACCCGCATCGTGTAGATTGATGGTTGACCCTGCCACCCACCACCCTCTTTCTGCTGGGATTGATACTCCGAGGTCCCGTGGCCATAGCAGTAAGTGGGAAGTAACTGTACAGTAAAATTGATTCAGTTTACCTGCCGCCCGCCTGACTGTCGAGCAGTGGCCGCAGTGCTATCCAATAATAAGCTGCACGACCAAGACCGAGCCAACCTGCCGCAACCACTCCTTGAGTCCCTTCTAAGCTCTAGCGGTTGGCGGTGGGCAGCATCGGAGAGGTTAGCCAAACGGTTCTAGGTTAGTTCTCTTTTTAGTGGTTAGTTAGTTAGATGTTGAGTTTAGGGAGTTAGTCAGTCGGTCTAACTAGGGGTTCGAGAGGAGGGAGGACTGGAGTCATCGGCACTTGGGGTTGGTCACCGCAGTGACCCATTCATTACTGCTTCGAGAGCGCTTGGCGACGGCCGGTCTGCTTTAATCGCCTGAGCTAAGAGGCCATATGGGAGAGAGAGGAGGAGAAGATGGAATTCCTCGAAACCCGCTATACTCCGTAGGTTGGCATCTCACGAACCTGGGTGGGTGGGTGATTCAACCATCTACTAGTCATCTACTCCGTAGATGAAATTGATTGTCGGGCTTCGCCTCACGAGGACCACCGTCGTTATCCTACCGCCCCCTTCTACCCTAATTCTTCTGTGTCCATACAAAGAGAAATTAAATCGGCTGGACACAAGAAACAAAATAGGGAGGTTTGGTTGATGAGGCCGACCCCAATCAATCCCAGACAGGGCAACGTCCTACCTGTCCATTGGGCTTGGTGGAACAGGCGGCGGTACGGAGTACGTGTACTCTGGATTGGAGAGAAGCATTGACTTAAGGTTCAAAACTTCACGGGATCTTCAGAAAACTGAATACTAGAGTAGAGGAGAGGAGAGCAACGCAGCGCAGGTGCCTAGCCATGGCCAATTCATAAGCCGACAGGCCAACCCCAAGAGCATTTCCGTCACTGCCTGTCTATCGGAGGCAAATTTTGAAGTCACACCTCGAAAAAGAGGGCGAGGAGAGCGCTAGTGGTACGGCTCGACAAAATAACTGGGCCGTGCGCCCCCCCGTGCTAAATTAGCGAATGATGGGCAACAGAAATTAAAAAGAAAAAAAAAATCTCAAGAAAAAAAAGATCCAAGACAAAAACGTGTTGTGAGCAAGACTAAACTGAATCAGGACATTTGAGTCGTTCACCCAGTGTGGCTTGGCTGGTCACAGAGAGTGCCTTACCTAATCCATTCTGGCCAGATATTTATAACTTCTTTTTTTGTTTTGTCCAGGCCCCCCAGTCACCGTTAATCCCAAAGGGGGCAGGCGGAGGCAACGTTTGATTCAATCATCGATCAATCATGGATCCATCATGGATCATGGATTGATTGGGTCCCTTTCCATCAGAATGGATCCAGGTGGATGGTTTATGGGGAGGGAGGAAGGAAAGGGAAAAGAGGGGAGCCAGTTCGGCGTCTAGTCTAGTCCGTCTAGAAGGGATGATGGAAAAGCACAGAAAGAGCATGATCTCAGGGGAGGGGATCTCATCATCACCAGTCTGGTCGCGACAAGTCGACGGTGGCGATGGGTGATCTCAAGGCGGAGCCCATGACACCATGCCATGTTATGTCAGGCCCTGCCCTGTCCTTGTCCAGCAGAATGAACCCTGAGTCTGGAAGCCTGGGGTCTGCCTGAACAAGTCTGGAACTACTGTACTGTACCTCAACTGCCTCATTTTCAACGATGATGGTCGAGGTCGCTCGCTGTAGGTCACCACATCTGCATCAGCAGGTACTGCATCTGGATTACTTACTGTAGACTGTACCTTTTCCGGGCAGACTGGCAGCAAGGAAGCCATCAATCATCATTGTACATGAATAATATCTACCTTAGTAGTCCTTCCTCCGTACTAGTCCTCTGTAGTCTCTGTACTGTACCTCAAGGTCGAATCTTCGACAAGGGCACACATTCCAGCTCCTTCCATTCTTTCGACATTCCTGCCTGTTGCTGCAGCTTAGCCATCATCAAACATAACTAAATCCAATAATTATCGCGTCCCACAACCCTGTGGGTGGGAGTGACAGATCTGGTTGGGGGAAAGACATGTGCCTGGTCTCTCTGTGGCTCGGAGGCTGGCCAGGAGAATCAGTATCGTCAACATCATCATCATCAGCAGCCATCAGCCATCAGCATCTCAGCATCTCAGCATCGTCGTCACCCGGAGTGTTGCGGCTGTTACCTGCCTTCATTTCTGGTGTTGTGACTCAGAGCTGCATCGGAATGCATCCAATCAACGCTGGAAGGGGGGTTAGACAGGCTGAGAGATTTTCATTCGTCTTGATGGTGGTGAGTTGCCTGGAGGTTGCTTACAAAGATAATAGCTCCATTTAGATCAGTCCCGAAAAGGCATTTCCAACGATCTTGTCACAGTATTGATAAGTTGCAGCAGTCGTGGTTGTTTGATGTTCTGGGAAACAGCCAGTCCCTGCAGGCACCGTCACCACATAGAGACCTGGATATTCGCTACGAGATACCTCTAGAAACTCACGGAGGAGAACTACCGGTACAATTCATTGTGGTTTAGACCCGAGGCAACTTCAAGACATCTGAAAAGAACCGATTCTCTTACAGATTGACTTAGTAGTTAGTGTTGCGACTTGCCCGACCGGAGCAGATCTATCACATCGGGAACCCATCACAATCGATAATCCGTGTGAGGGTATACACAGGTACATACCTGGCTGGCTGTTGTACCACCGTCCTTCCTCCCTCAATATGAGTAAGCAGATACATACCACACACACACACCGAGAGAGAGAGTGTGTGTGTGTACTCCCAGTCTCCATCATCCATCCTGTTGAATCTCTGCTTGCCGTGGCCAAACCGTCTCTCCCTCCTCCACCCCACTCCATCTGCACACAACAAGATCGAGTAATGGGAAGTGGGGTGGAAGGTGAGCCTTTGCCTTTGCCTTTGCCTTGACCAGATGCTTCACTTCTACGGAGTACGGAGTACAGACTGTGTAGTGCCCTGCCTGCCCATCTGACCCAGCCATCGCTGCCCGAAGGCCCTCCTGGAGAAGTTTAATCATCGGCGATAATTCACTAAGTTAACTTAATACCGCACATCGCGTATGCACGCCCTCGAATCCATCTTCAGCTTTTCGGCAGAAACGCCTGCCCCCACCACCATCTCCTTCTTTTTCTTGCCGAAAACCCCATCCTCATCTCCCGATATCGCCCTGGTTGGAGGGAGAGGGCTCAGATCGGGGGCACTGGTCATCCTCACCTGGCATTTGACACGGACTGACACATTTGACAAGCGAACAATCAACCAACCTCTGAGCCCGGGCAGACGGATATGCGAGCAGCATTCGCCTTGCTTTGAATTAAAAACCCCCCGTGCGTGCCTTTTTGCAGATGGTCTGACATTGACATCTTGGGAATCTACCGCTATATCCAGCTTAGAGTGAGAGATGTTACAACTACCAAGTAAGTATCCAACAACAACAACCCTCTTCAACTCCGTGACCCCTCCATCCCCACCATCTACACAATCTTGCAGGTCAATTTTCATTCACAGGCAGAATCGACTTCCAGTAGAACTTTTCACGAGATCGTCCCTTGCCAAGCTGTTAGTTTACACAATGTATTCAACTATATCCTAGAAAGCTCCTACACACACATTCTCTCTCTCTCTCCATACCTATTCACCTACTCCGTATATCCATACCTACACCCGACATGGGTCTACACTCCACACTCCACGCTCCCGTTAAATTTACCCGCCCTCCTCCTCCTGCTCCCCTCACACCAAACCCAACCTCCCCAACTCGGGGAGTCGGAATAAGACGAGATTCCAGGCACAGGAACATGCACAGGACTTCAAACACCCGAAAAAGATTTTAAAAAAAACAAAGCCTCAGACCTCGAGACCTCAGACCTCAGACATCAAACCCCTCTATCCTCTCTTCCTGTCCATGCCCCTCCGCCCTTACCCCACTCATCACCTTTCCCTACTTAGAAACATATAGTATTTGGAGAAACACGGGAAGCAACCCGCCAGTGTTTCTTGTCTACTAATACAATAAACAACCCAAATCAAAGAAACAGGGTCAAAGCCCATAACAGCAGACAAGGCAATCCATACGAAATGAAATCCAGAGATTCCGAATGGATCGATATTTCCTATAAGGACCGTAAACCCAAAACTAGCCTGCGCTGTGGGATGTTTACAGTAGAGTATGGAGTAACGCAGCATGGATAACTAACTAGACATAATTACATATTAAGTTGTACGTAGACGGGCGAGAGTATCTCCGGAGTAGACGCAACTTACAGCATCAACTTATCTCCTAGGAGATAATTTCCCTACTTATTATGATACCTCGTAGAAACTCCTTGTGGAGCTGAACCCGACCCTGACCCGGAACCTGAACCTGAACCTGAATCTTGAACCTGCAAGTGAACTGTGAATTGAACTGTGCTGTGCTGTGCAACTCAACGGAGCCGCCGTACCTGGCCGGAATAAAGACTCCGCCCGGTTAAGTTACTCTAGCCAGGCAGGCAGGCAGGCAGGCAAGCAGGAAAGGAGGAGGAAGAGGAGGAGGGGCAGGGCGAAATCCTACCCGCAATCGCAAACAATAAAACAAACCCACGCCATCACAAGAACAACGCATATCGGGAGTTTCGGATAAGCAACCAGCCAGAAAGCAAAATTCCTACTTGTCAATGGCAACCATGTCCGGCTGGTCGGACCTATTTTTTCCAACCATCCATATCCAGCATAGAATGTTGTAGAGGAGGGAAGGTGAGGGGTATTGTACGTACGTGTAAAAGGGAGGGGGAAGGGGAGGGGTGGGCTTCGGGAGGCCTCAGGTACAGTACAGACAAACCCCCCTCATTGTCTCCAAATGCTTTGGGGGTCAAGATGTGTCATTCTGACATCTACTTCATGCATCATTCTCTTCAGCACTACTAGGGCCACAAGTAAGAACAGAAAAAGCAGGTTTGAGGTGTCTCTTGGTTCGGGTCTGACATGTTACATTTACATTTCTCCCTTCAACCCGTCGGATTAATGGCTCCCTGTGAGTGAGTCATGGACGCAACATAGACAGTGTCTAGACACCAAGCACCATGCAATGCAGGATCGGATTCTTGCTTTTCTTGGTGTTCTATCGGCTTGCGGCTATGCAACAGGATTCCTCCTCTCCCCTGCCACTCCCCTCTTCCACCACCTCGGGATCTTCTCCGACTGATTCCGCTTCTATGTCGTGAGAGAGAAAAATACAAAAGGCCAGGAGACAAGGGCAGGGGTTGTTGAACTCAAGACACAGCCCTCCCCCGGAAAGTCCTTGCAATTCGTGCATACGGCAGACAACTGCACACGGTGGGATGCTGAAGGAATACAAGTGAGGTAGATGGTGGTAGCCGGCGGTGTTTAGAAACAAAATCCTCGAAAAGCAATAGGTTAGGACTCTCGAGGTCCCAGAACAGAGTGGATATCATTGATAAAACAATCAGTCAGTCAGTGATAAACCGTGCTTGTGTAGACACGGATGATGGTAAAAAAGGTTTGTGAGGACACTCAAGAAAATATCAAGAAAATGAGAAAAAAATGTATCGTATCGTGAATGCTGTGAGTCTTTCATACTCATTAGTACCAACGCGACAAGGGAGGATCAAGACCGGCTTCTTTTTGCGCTAGCGCTTGCTGACCATAATCAAGACTCCCTTTACCCTCAAACACCAGAATCGATTTGCCATGTGCCAACTGCATGCAGATTAGACAAGACATAATAAATGTAGTAAATGCAGAATCCCAAGTCGTTAAGTCGTCAAGCCAAGGCCTTCAAGTTTTCCCTTCCTTTGTCTGCCACTGATCGATCCCCAAGCGCTGCTCGCTATTCTCCCTTCAAGCTTCCAATCAGATTACGGAGAGCATCCACAATGACCTCCTCGTCTTTCGGTTCACCACCAGGGAACGAGCTGTCCGTGGCATTGCCGAGTACACGGGCTCGTGCACTCTTGAGCACCTCTCGGATGTAATTCTTGTCTTCGTAATCTTCCATAAGAACAGCCTCAAAATCGTCAATGGCTTTATTCGCACGGTCATTGAACGAAGATGCATCTGAGTTGTCCATATGGCCGTGGCCAGGTCCAGGACCGAGACCAGGACCGGGGCCGACGCCCATGTTTGGCTGATGCTGCATGGGAGGCCCTGGTGAGGGCCCCGGGGGTGGCGGCGGAGGATGCGGAGGATGCGTCGGATGGGGTGCATTGGACGGAGGCATTGGTGAAGGGTTTGGCGGTGGATAAGGTGACTGATGTTGAGGCGGTGGAGGCATCGATTGCGATTGCTGCGCCTGCTGCAGTTGGACCAGCTGCGGGGGCGGGTCGGATGCATAGGGTGAGGTGTAGGTGGAAGGGACGGTCTGGGCGAAGGCGGGCGGAAGGTTGTTGCGGAGCGGACTGGGTATCGGAAATGGGGTTGAGGCGGCGGGCTGAGAAGGCGGAGGATAGGGACTTGCATGATGAGGTGCCGGAGGAGCAGGAGATGGAACGGGAGCAGGAGCGTGAGTGTGAGGGTGGGTGTGAGTTGCGTAAGGATTGGATGGCATAGCAGGGAATTGGAAGTGCGGGTTCGCCATGCTGGGCTGTCCATTGGGCTGAGTGCCATACGTCGGGTTCAAGGCAGGCATGTACGAGGGAGGGGCGGTAGGCGGAGGAGGAGCCGCTGGCGGAGGAGGTGATGGGCGTCTCTTCTTCTCTTTCTCGACAGAAGCTCCAGGACGGAGCTGCCATGACCATCCCTTTCCATCTCGCTCAGCATGCATGAAAAGGTGGCTATTCCCGTTGAGGTTATGCCGTACACTGGACGTCCAGCCTTCGGTTTCGCACTTGAACCGGAAATATGGATATTTCAACTTCAACGCTCGATATATCTGCTTGAGTGTCATTGGAGTACCAGCCTCGGTGAGAGCATCGAAGATGAGAACGGCGTAGTTGTAAGGTGGCTTGGCCAGGTCCTCCGGCGTATATGCAGATTCGGGAGGATAATTTGGAGATGGCGACCGTGAGGGCTTGCGCTTCTTGACCGGGGGTGCTTTGATAAACTCCTCCGGACGATGCTCCATGGGGAAATGCCCGCCTTCGGTGGAGGGTAGAGGGAAATCCATCGGAGTGCCATCGGGCTTCTTCCTCTTGGTATACTTGCGCTTCTCGGGTTTCGATCCAGGCGACTCTCCGCCCATCTCTTTAGGGGTGACAGTCACGGTCGTGGAGGCTGGGGCCTTGCCAGCCTTCGCTCGGTTCGCTGGCGGAGGCGTGACGCCTCCGTTTGCCTCGCGCTTCGCTGCCAGCTTCTGCTCTCGGGCTAATTCTGCTCTTTCGCGCTTGGACATGATACCATCCTTAGGAGGCCGGCCGGGGCCACGACGTTTCATTGGCTGTAATGATGGATCAATAGCTCCCTCAACCGAAGGCATTGGTCGCGCCGAATCGGGCTCTCTGGTTTTCAAGATGAGCTTCGTCGGCCTAGGAGTGTCCTTGATTTCTGTTGCTTCAGATGTGCGCTTCTGAGCCTCAGCTTCGTTTTCTGCAGCAGGAGCTGGGGTTTGTGAACTCTCCTCCCCAGTAGCCAGAGGCTCCTCGACACGGTCAGCACCAGTCTCACCGATTGGTACATCTGGTAGTAGAAAGCGAATGCGAACACCTCCTATCTGGATATAATCGCCGCTATGTAATGGTCTGATCTGGCCAGGCGACAGCCAGTCCGCGCCGATGAAAGCGCCATTTCGCCCCATGACTTCCATTTCAAACAGATTCTTATCAAAATTGTAGGCGATTTTGACGTGCTTGCGGGAGATACCGCGATGGCCAGCGGCACTGCCGTCAACGGTAGCGGGAGGATGAATGGGGATGGTCGGACATGCGTCTGGCGAAGGAAGCAGCGCAAGAGCGTCGACGGGCTTTGCATCGCCGTGTTCATCGTTCAAGGACTGCATTGCCAGCGCATTATAATCGGTAGTGTTGTTGTCGGTCGACTGGAGCTGAGCCGGGGTGGCATGTAATGGAGCGCCAGATTCCGCATGGGAAGAAACCGACGAACGACGACTTAGGCGAGGAGGCAGGTGTGAAACATCCGGATCAAAGCCCATAATCCCGCCACGGTCACTGACGACGCTGCCAATCACGCCACTGCCTTCATGCTTCACACGAACGGGAGTATGGGACATGTTTCCGCCACTGGAGCTCTTCGCCCGCGATGTCCTCATTGCTTGTCGAACTTGTATCTCGCGCTGATGCGCAGCCCGCGCGGCACGTACATCACGACCCAATATGAAGGAATAAGTATTGCAGTAAAAGTGACCATCGTCGAACTCGAGCTTCGCAAATGCCTGGATCCGGGGTTCGGAGCCGGCGACAGATCCCGGGCCATCATGCGGTAAACCGGAATACCCGAGCGCGGAGAGATCGGCGCTCTGCGACAGATACGCGTCGGTAAGCATCTCATTATGTTGCAAGGCATCGAACGGATTCTTGGGGGAAGTCGGGTCATCAAAAGGCTTGAAGAGATCAGCGTGACCAATGCTGGTTTTAAAGAGCAAAGGGTCTGTCAGGCCATCAAAGGGATCGTTCGTTTTGACCGTCGCTCCTGAGTCTTGTTCAGGATTCGTTAGGGACGTATCGGGTTGATGGTCGAATTTTTCCTCCTGGTGGTGCTGCGAAGGCGGCAAATCAGTCGAAGCCGGCGGGATGTGATCTGCGCCTCCGCCGGTCGAGTCGGCAGGCGCAGCGGGCATGGGCTCCGACGTTGAATCCAGCGTCCATTGAAAATTGGGTTCTTCGTCGATCTGCTGCGGTAGGTCCGTCGCTTGCGGGGCTAGCGGCATTGCATGATCCTCAGATGGTGAAGGACCAGAGGAGGGCTGATTGCCAAGGAGCTGGGCCAGCAGCGCACTGGCGGCGGACTGTCGACGGAGATCGGATTGAAAGTCTTGCGGTGCAGGAGCAATTGAAGGTTGATCGTCAGGTTCGGATTTGATCGTGGTGGAGGAGGGAGCGGGTAAGCCATTGGGGGAGGAGGTCCCGAGGGAGTCGGGGGCAGGATCGTGCAAAGCGCGGATTGCGGAGTCGGGCGGGGATGAATGCGGTTGAGGATCAAGATGCTGCTGTTGCTGCGGGTGTTGCTGCGGTTGTTGTGATCGAGGATAGTCGTACACGGACGACATATCCGGGGCAGCATCCGGAGGACGATGGCCCACCGCTGGCGCTGTCATGGTCTGCGACGACGACATGACCGGCGGCTGGTCTTGACGGAGGGTCGAGTAGGAGAGGATTGGGGGTGGAGGAAGACAAGACGAAAGAGGAGGAGGAGAGAAGTTCAGGGCGGTGAGCCCGTCTCCCGGTCCAGGACGGCCTCTGACTGGTCGGCGAAAAGTAGTGCCGGCGATATTTTTTTTTTCATGGAGTTTTTTCTGCCGCTTCCGGTGACGGGATGGCTGGTATCTTTGGGGAAATTTGTACGGGGCTGGGGTATTATTTCGGTTCCTGGGTGTATTTGGAGTGTATGGCCTGTTTATCGAGTCTACTTGTCTGGGTCTAGCCTTTGTCCATCAGGCACCCCTTCTTCGGAGGGGATTGAATGTCTGCGCAACAGCTGGCTGGTATAGTATTCAGCGTTCTGCTCAACCCTGGGGGTAGGATGCTTGATGTCTCTGACATGCAGATATAGGCATCGAGAATCTCCTAGTGGGTCGGTGTTATGAAGAATGTATGCAGAGGTGAAACCGTGCAACACCAGCATCCAATTTATTGTCTGGGGCGACGGGAGTTTCAGACTCAGTTAACACTCCTCTAATTCTGAGTGAAATTTTCATGGCTGGAGGGTGATTAGTGTAAATATAAGGCTTGCTTTGGGTTGATCTCAAGGACACTTCGTCAAGGCTGTTGAGAGACCTTGATGATGATTCATTCGTACTGTGATTAGCCAAGCAATCACCCCGTAACTAATAGCTCTTTTCGGCCTCGACTATGCATTTGGGTATACCCCCGATATGTCGGTGTGAGTTAGACGATCGATATTTGGATTGAAGACAGCGCTTGCATGTGCGAAGGTCTCGAATAACCATCCAATTACTCTTGTGGAAGCACACGTATAAGGCTCAAATGCTACTCCTTCTGTCCCTTGTTCATCTGAGCCCAGAAAGCAACTCTTCGCACCCATGGAGATTATTCCCAAAATAGAACACTACACATTCGAGTATATTGAGAGAAATATTAGCAATGTAGAGGGAAAAACATCTTGACCTACATGATCAAGAACCGCCGACCATCTCCATTCCAATGTCCAGCCCATTGCACCCCAGATTTCATCCTGGGGTAGAAAGCAGTAGGGCGCAAGTCACCGCCTGCTAACCATCCTGCAGAAACTCATCCCCTTCCACTTTTGATCCTCACCATCATATCCGCCGTCACTGCTAGCATCTATCAGCTTATTCCCATTCAATTGTATATAATTTAACCTCCATTTTCTGCCACAAACAGACTGTACCCTTCTCACATACCCCACCCCTCCCAAAAATGCCCAAAAAACACCCCACACCCAAAACCAAAACCAAAACCACCCCACCCAACAACACCACCCTCACCAAACCAACAACCACAAACGCAACCTCTCAAATCCCCTGGCCCCCGCTCACTTCCCCCAAAACCCTTCCTTATCTGCAAGAACCACCTACCCTCACCCCCCTCATCCCCAACCAAGCCTACCTCATCCGGGACTTCTTCCCTCCACCCCTCTGCAAGACCTACACCTCCTTCCTCGCCTCCCTCCCACTGACCACTACGCCGAACAAACCCAAGCGCGGCGATGCCGTGCGCGTCAACGACCGCTTCCAGGTGCAGGACGAGGCGTTCGCGGGGCGGTTGTGGGAGACGACGGCGCTGAAGCGGTGTGTGACGCGGCGACGGAATCCCGTAGAGGAGAGGTTGTATTCCTCCTCCTACGGTGAGGCAGAAGAGGAAGAAGAAGAAGGGGAAGAAGTGGGAGGGAAGAGGGCTGCTGCTGCTGCTGCTGTATTTGACGATGAGGAGGAACTTAACCCGGTAAAGGTCTGGGGTGGGGAGCCCTTGGGCTTGAATGGGAATATTCGCATTTATCGGTACACGAAGGGGCAGTTTTTTGATAAGCATTGTAAGTCTTCCATTTATTTAAAATTTTTTTGGGGGGTCTTGGGATTTTCAGTTAGAGAGATTTTTTATGGATTTAATATGCAGCTCTGGCTAAGTAGTAGATAGACGACGACTCAAATACTCTTACTTTCAACTCGCCAGGGCAACCGGCGCGGCCGGCGCGCACGACTTGGACGCTCCTCATCTACTTGACGGCGTGTGAGGGTGGAGAGACCATCTTCTACCCGGAGCCCACGCGGAAGGACCGCAATCCCCGACCCGTCTCGGTCAGCCCCGAGCCGGGGATGGCGCTGCTGCATCGACACGGGGAGCATTGCATGTTGCATGAGGGAGCAGAGGTTCTGAGCGGAGAGAAGTGGGTGCTGCGGAGTGACTTGGTTGTTGCGCGATGACTTAAATGTCTGCATGATTTGACATATGCATACAATCCTTATAAGACTTGACATGATGAAGTCTGACTGCCATGACACTATGTATCTCCATCACTGCAAAGACATATTATGAACAAAGAAATCGACCGGACAAATCAAGCCATACCGGCGAGTCCACTATTACACACAAAACACAACAAGAGGCTGCATCTGTCTGGAAAATCCCGTAATGCCGTGGGCAAAGAATCAAATAAAAGACCAATGTTTCGCCAATGAACCGGAGGGCAGCTTTTCTTCCACCCCATCTTGCGTGTATCTCAGTCCCCCATCTCTCCAGCCAGGTCCCAAGAAAAGCATCAAGTACACACTGAACACAAAGATAATGAAACATAATCCCAGCCTATAGCACCTTCCCAGTTCGCGTATCCTCGTCTAAAAAATATGGGTATGCAAGTCATGATTGGTTTGGCTTCGACTCATACTCGGCCCGTCTCATAATATCTTCCACCGGTCCCAGTAACCGCTTGAAGCCGTCACGGCCCAGCCGAGCAACCTTGACTTCCGACCGGGCCACAATGCTAGCAGCTCGGGGCTTGTCATCCAGCAGCGCCAACTCGCCGAAGTAGTCACCACGCTTGTAGGACTTAACCACCCCCTCAAAGTCCTTCTTGAACGCATCCGCCTCGCCAGCCTCCAGCAGATAGAAAGCATCGCCCGGGTCACCTTCACTGATGATGGTCGATCCAGCCGGGTATTTGCTGGCGTCCAGCGCATCGGCGATCTTGGATCGCTCATAGGGCTTGAGGCTGGAGAGCAGAGGCACCTCCTCCAGGAAAGCCTCGTACATACGACGACGCTGGAAGGCCGAATCCATCAAAATGCGACGGAAGGTGATGCGGTCCAGCGCCCAGAGGGTGCTCTTTGGGTCGACCGAAACGACTGTCGCGGCACGAGGGGCGTTGTACATGAGAGCCAGCTCTCCAAACGAGCCTCCAGGGCCAATGGTGCTGACTTTGTTGCCCATGCCATCCGCACCAGGCTGCACCGAGCCAGAAGGATGGATAAGGACGTCAAAGTGACCTTCTTCGACGATATAGAAGTAGTCTCCTGCATCACCCTGCGAGATGACCTTGATGTCCTTGGCGGGGATGGGCTTTTCCACCAGCGCATCGAGCACGGTCTTGAACTGATCATCATCTAGATGGGCAAAGAGAAAGTTGTTGCTGACCGCAGTCTTCAACCGCGCAATCTGCTCATCTGACTTGGGGTGATGAGGTGGAGCCCAGCTGTCCGAACCCGCTGAAGTGGGATTCAACGACTCTGCTGAAACTGATGTCCTGCGTCCCAAGGCATAGTTGTTGGGGAGGCCAGGGTTGGAAAGACCCGTCGGGCGGATGTCGCCTGGCGGGAAGTCGTCAGCGGCTTCGTCTTCCTCGCGCGACCCATCGTCAAACGGGCTTCGAGTATTGAAGCGGATGGCACCTCCGTCACCGAACCCACCGCCTCCAAACAAATTGTTGCCAGTCGAAGACGAGGCGGCGGCGGGGGCATTGGCGGTGCGAAAAGTCGGATCGGTTGGTGACGTCACATCGTACTCCTCGTCCTCCGAGATCTTGTGGAAAGTGGTGGGCTTGTTCATATTGTCGTCTTTGGTGCCCACGCGAAGGGGTTGATTACCCGCAGAAAAACTGCTTTCAGCCATTCTCAGGAGGAAAGGACTGGAGAAGGTGAAGTTCCGACCTGTGTTAAGCGGGGAAATTGGACGCTCGGGCGACCACGATTGCAGCGGCCTCGACGGAGAGGAGGGGCTCGTTGGACGTAGGTCGGGAGTTAAGCTTGGATCGACTGGTAAAGAAATAGACGGATGTCGAGATTGAGAGGGAGAGGAAGGATATAGAAGAGGAGCGGTAGTCATGGGGAAGATGTAAGAAGGAAGAAGGAGGGAAAGAGAGAAAGATCAGAGAAAAGAGGAGGGAGGGGGGCGTTTGGTGGGGAGGGGAACAGGGTAGCAGCAGGCTAGTAGCAGGAGCAGCGGCAGCAGCAGCAGCACAACAGAACAGAACACAGCACAGCACAGCACAGCAGTAGCAGCAATATTCCGTAGCAGCAAGCTGCGGCAGCAAACCGAGGGAGGGAAATGGAGGGGAAGCTGAGGAGGGGCGGGTAGGGAAACCGACCAGCCCGATCGCTGAATGGGAATCAAAGGTCACGGTTTGTGGTTGAGGTGGGGAAGACTTCAGCGGCACACCACGGTCTTATTGGATCTTCTTGCTTCGAAGCTCGGGAACCTTTCCAGATCGTTTGATCTTTTTCGTTTGTTGGTTGGGTCTTGGTGTTGTAGCTTGCCGTGGTAGCTGATGCAATAGATGAGCTGAGGAAGAAGTGGTGGTAGGTTTATTTTTAAAGCTATTGCGAGAGGTGGTTGAAACAATTTAGGAATAGAACGGTAACAGGAGAGCCACACAGATAATAGAGGGCAGAGAAAGAGGGAACCTAGTACTGAGTAATTGTGGTTAAAGTGGTTCGAGGAGTGGGAGGAAATAGTAGTGAAGTCACCAGCTGCAAGCTCTGGAGAGGGGCACCACCGCTCAACTTAAATCAGGGTCGCGTGGAATCTTCCCTGTCGGAGATGAACTAACTAGTGAGGATTATTACCTACTAGAATGATCACCTAATTAGAAAAAAAGGGGCAAAAGACTGGAGATGGCGTGTGGTGTGCCGTGGTGGTGTGTGGTGGTGTTGCCGTCTACGTGATCTAGAGGGGTCGTTACAGAAAAAAGGGATTGGGATTAACCAGAAGAAGAAAAGAATTAAGGAAAACATTAATAGAAAAAGGAGGGGGTAGAAGGACACGCAACAGCGGAAAGCTGCTGCTTGCTTCATCATAAACTTTGAGTTCTTCTTCTTCTCACTCGAGACTGTGTTCGTGATGGTCAATTACCAGCTTCCTCACCCTCTCCTTCTCCCTCTTCATCTGACCTTTCAGTACAGTACATCTATCTGGGTTTACTCTTCTCATTCCATGGGTGTTACCCACTGAGTTGTCTAACAAACAGAGTGGATTATCCGATCATCAGATTGTTTGTCAGTGGACTCCTTATCCAGTCGAGCTAATGGCTTCCACCTCCCTTCTAGAACAATTCTTCTCCTTAATCAATGGGGTTTGACGAACCGTAGCCGGTTTAACTCCTTCAATAGCGGAGGAGGCCGGGTCAATAGTCTACGCCCACCCTCACAAGAGTGGTTAGATGAGGGGAAGTGGAGTGGGGAGTTTGTCTGTGACCTTCCTCTCCTGTTCAAAATCCAGAATCTAAAATAAATGGAGACTGAGGTTCGACACACACCCTTAAAAAAAAAAGGAGACGGGGCACCGAGAAAGATGGAGAGCCGGGAACGGAGATGGCGTCGAAGCTTCGATTTGGTGGCTCTAAGGGGCTTCCAGAGTCCTTCTAGAAACCTGGTGATTCATTTGCGCCACCCAAAAGAGCGGGGACGGGCAGCTTTGGCACCAGCAGGCGGCACAAAGTAAATGAATTGCAATTATCGACTTGTGATCAAACCCAGTTCCATTCTGCCAATCGTTATATTCTCTCTCCATCGTCAAACAGGGAAAACTGCTCTTCTGGTTGTTATTACTTCGAATCCGCTTGGAGGGCTGCTGGTGGCAAACCTCTCGTCGAATGCGGTGTTGGTTCCCTTCGGATGATCTGCTTGCTGAGGTCATAGCCAGATGGCTTGAGGCCATTTATTCGGTCAATCATCAATCAGAAGAGTCGGGACGGACTTCTATTTTCTGGGTTCAATTTGAACTTTGGGTCAATGGATGTCAGGATGCCATCATGGGCAGCAGACTGTTGCTTCCACTGTAGCTTCCTGTTGCTGTATCCATGGATGGTGGATTCTGGCCGGGTCCTCCTACTTTTACTCACCTTCTATTCCCGACCGAGTCAAGCGCCGACGCCGTTTGCGAGAGGGTCAGTTACGGTTTAGTGGGGAGTCCGTGCTTTCCCTCCCTCCCGAGTCCCGATCAATTGACAGAAGACTCACAATTGACACAGTACTATATACATCATGATATGATATCGTACTCATTGTGTGTCCAGTCGGATGCTGTGATCTCAGTGGGTAGTCAGGTTTATCTCCAATGCTTGCCAGTGATGCAGAATCTGGCACTTTCCGAGAAATTGGCTCTGGAATGGCTGGTGGTGGGGCCAGGAAGCTGAAGACGTTGAATACCTTGATTCCTTCTGCTGTTAGGGATGCTCAGCCTGGTTCAATCCTTGGTCGTTCTGAAAGTTCGACCCTCAAAGGCATGATGATTATGATCCCACACGAAAGTTTCCGTACGACAGACAAGAGGAAATTTGGCAGCTTATGACAAAGTTTTCGATGACTGATAAGACGCCAGCTGTCAGCACGGGTACACACAACTTAGAGGGCTGAGTTGTACAGGGCAGGAGAATTGTCCGAGTGTCGGCCAGCACGCATCTAGAACTTGAACCTGGAGGCGGTGATGAGATACGTGCCAACCACTCTTTGACCCTGCGATGGAGAAATCCATCAGGTCCCTTGATGTGCTGTTTCCCCCTGGGAAGGGTCACCAATAGAATCACCCCCAGTCATTAATCTGGTTGTCTGTGCTGGGAAGTTCATTCAATTATGCAGAAACTATGTTGAGGACTACTAGGTAGTTACAACTTACTGGTAGAGATTGAAAGAGTGCAACTGTTGTTGTTGGGTTGTGGCCGCACACCCCGCTCGCTCGCTCACTCGCTCCCAGCAATCAAAAAGTCTCAACTCAAATCCCAATTCGACCTTCCCAGCCTCCTCCACCTTCATCGTCATTTTCCTCTCTCACCCTCTCTCTCCCCCTCCCACTCTCTCTACTCTTGTCTCTACCCTGTCTATTCCATACCTACATAGCAGAACCCCTTTGGGGCTACTTAGGAATTTTATCTCTGTTTGTTTCTCACTTTTGCATAACTCTCGTTTTTTCCCCGAAGGTTGACCTGTCTGAAATATTTACTCCGACTGAGACGCTCCGATCTACTATTCACCCCCCCTCCCCCTCAAATCCACTCGCTGGGCGCAGTCTCCCCCAACCCTCATCTCCACTATAGAAAAGATGGGGACTTACACATTTCGATGGTAAGTGATTATTGCTCTAACTTTCAATGCGATCAAGGATTTCTTTTTCTCCAGTACGAAACCCTGGATCTCCAATGAGCATCACCTGGGAAGGTCTATGACAGGTTCTACCCGTGCTTCCTGCTGCTATCATCCCCCGACCCTTCCCGGACCCAGAGCGCCACTGATCTGTGCTCGCTGACCGTTGCGGCTCCTTGCATGGGGAGTCAACCAGGCCGTATAATGCGAATGAAGTCTATGTGACGGGGACGTTTGATGACTGGGGCAAAACCGTCCGACTGGACCGCAATGGGGATGTGTTTGAGAAGGAGGTTGAGCTGCCGGCCTCAGAGGAGAAGATTCAGTATAAGGTAAGAACTTTTTGCCCTCCGCCCTTTAAGCTTGTCCCCCCCACTATTACCTTATTCACTACACACTACTCTTTGATTCACCGGGTGGAGGATTACGTGCTGGGTACTGGGAAATGACACGGGCTGGGCTGATCGTCCTTATCGACGGGTAATGACGCTCAGTGGGTTGCGCAGACTTGCGCTGACGTCATTCACGGCCATTGTGCCCCGAATCCTTTCCCCCCCTCCCCCGGTCTTCTTGCCTTGAAGAAACTATAAGACTCGCACGATTGTTGGTTTGCGCCATCCTTGAGATCCACTCACTGACTTTGTTTCTTCTTTTCCTTCGTATTTAAAGTTCGTTGTCGACGGCGTTTGGACCACTGATAATCGAGTCCCCGAAGAAGACGACGGCGATAATAACATCAACAACGTGCTCTATCCCGATCAAATCCATCCAACAACACTACAGAACGGCATGGCCGGTGTGACCCCCGACTCAACCACCGCTGCTCTGGCAGCTGGGGTGCCCAAGGAGTCTAGCAGTAAGACAAATGGCTACCACTCCACCATCTCATCTGCAGCACCAGGTTCGACCACTGCCAAACTCGGAGAGGAAGTCCCATTAGAACAACGAGCTACTGTGCCAGGGTCTTTTCCAATCACACCAGCAGGCGAGACTGAACCCTTCTCTGTGAACCCCATTCCTGCATCAAGTGGGATTGGCAACCCGATCAAGCTGGCTCCTGGTGAAAAGGTGCCCGACCCGAGCACTTTCAATCCCAACACCATTCATTCCACCGCACGTTACGATAAAGGTGCATATGAGCAAGGCGCTAGTCTGTCCCGGACCCAAGACTCGTTGCAGGACGGTAGCGCTTTCTCCCTTCCACCAGTAACGAAGCACACAATCCCCGAGTCAAGTTTGCCCATGGGCAGCGATGGCGCACAGGAGTTCAGAGACCCCGGATATACGATTCAGTCTGCGGCACCGACCTCGACAACGGCGGCACTTGCTGCTGCTGTGCCACTGGAGTCGCAGAAGCAGAAACACGCGGCCAGTGGTGCTCCCTCGGAGGAGCTCCCTGAAGTGGTCAAGGAGTCACTTGAGAGGGCCCACCAGCATCCTGAATGGGCTGCCAATGAAGAGGTCGTCGAAGAGAAGAAAGAGGTCGAGGAAGAGCTTCAGCAGAAGATCAGCGTAAACAATTCTGTCGGTGCACCAGCGCCTGCTTTGAGCGCTGCTTTTGCGGAGACTGCTCCCCGCGCTACGGGCACCAAGCCCACTTCGAGCCAGCTCTCCAAGGAGAATGAGCCTACCGACGGACCAGTGGTGACTACAGGTGTTGCTTCAGCTAAGGCTCCTAAGGAGTCAGGACCCGGGCCTGTCCCAGATAATGTTGTCTCTGTTCCTGTTTCCACCGCCGGCGCTGTCGCCGCCTCGGATCAGCTCTCGCCCAAGATCTATGAGGCAAGTGAGCCAGTGGTGACCACGGGCGTTGGTTCCGCGAAGGCCCCACGGGAGTCGGGGCCCGGTCCTGTCCAGGATACCTCCGCCAATGCCCCTACTGCCGGTGTGACTGGTTCCAGCGCTACCAAGACTGCAGATTCGGCCGTCGATGTCGGTTCGACCTCAGCTGTTGGTGATGGCTCCGCCTCGGGTCCTACTGCAGGCGTCACCGGCTCCAGCGCGACTAAGACCGCGGACGACTTCGAGACCAAGAAGCCAGAGTCTAAGCAGCTCGCCGAACCCAGGAAGCCTACCTCGGAGGCCGTTGCCGCCCCGACAGCTGGTGCCACCGGCGCCAGCGCGACCAAGACATCTGATTCCACTCCAGCCACGGCCAATACCAAGGCTGCACAGAAGCTTGATGATCCTACCAGCACCAGCAAGGATGCATCTACGCCTGCACAGAAGACGGATGCGCCTACTAGCACTAATAACACAACCTCCGCCAACAAGCCCACTAATAATAACGCTGCGGCTAGCGCGGCCAGCTCCAAGGACGAGTCGAAGAAAAAGAAGAAGGGATTCTTCTCCCGCCTTAAGGAGAAGTTGAAGCATTGACTGCATTAATTCAAGACCAATTTGGGCAATGATGCGCGGGTTCCTTCTCACTAATGGTGTATAATGGGTGGAGGACTTTTTCTGCTGTTGCGTTTGCGTTTGTGACTTTCGTCTGGATACCTTTTGTGTTGTGAATGCTTCTCGGTTTGTCTGTGGCCTTAGATACCTTAGGTATGCTTCTGGTAACGTTATTATGAATGGAGTATATGATATTCTTTATTAGTTCTAGTTGCGCCTGTCGAACTCAGATAGTCAACAATCCGTTGAAACCAAAGAAATTAGATTAGATTATTTATCATGAACCCCTGCGCTTTTTCTAGACAACTCTCGCATCCTGACATATCAAATCGGTATCGCATTGCTGACAATCCCGTTTACCTTGACCGGATAGCCCAGCACACTAAACGAATGAACAGATTAGTTAGTTAGCCCTTCTACTCCCACCACAAAACCGAACAGAACACGAGGACGAGGAAAATTAGCAACATACTCCTTCCCTGTTTGCGTCAAGCAACACCCACAGAAGATCGACGCGGGATAACAAACCACCTACTCAGCAGATCAGTTTGGCGTTCAGTACGTTCAGCCACTTCCTCATCTTTCAATATCTCGAAGTTTGATTCTGGAGATGATAGAGCACGGAGCCCGGGCAGGACTTACAGCTGCTACGACCGTACAGATGAACCCTGCAGAAGGTCAGGTTAGGCTTGTAAGGATGATATAAGTGTTTTGAGGCTGTCGTTTGCGGGCGGGTGGTTGATGACTATAGTATGGACAGGGAGAGAGAGAGCAACGCACCTAAGGTCGGGCCGACGACTTTACAGCGGCAGGGGTTCTGGTCGGTGCCGCATTGGAAGCAGATGGGGAAGAATGGGATGTCGCACATTTTCTTTCTTTTTGTTTGTCTGTTTGAGATTTGGAGGGGTGGGTGAGTAGGTGGAGGTGAAGAGGAGGGAGAGGGAGAAGTGAAGGGGGGGGGGGGGGGCGGGCGAGGAGGATATGAGGGCGGTTAGGTGGTTTGAGGAAGTGGAGATGGTTCTACATTTGTGGTGGATATATTAAGGTGGTAGTAGTATTCCGTAGTACTGTATTTCTTTCTATCTGTGAATAGGGAATACAAGTGCTGCATGATGGGTGGTGGAAGTATGCAGGTTGAGGATGAAATGGTGTGGTGAGGTAATGCGGATAAACACATGATTCATGATGACGACAAGTGCAGGACGGACTTTCCCAGGACAACTAACCTGCCCAATGCAAGGTTCCTTCCTACACAACTGCTTGTCAAGGATTATCCCTGGGAGTGGTTGTATCTATTGTACTGTCTGTAATGTACCTTGCATGTCCATTCCATCCTTTCGGAACAATCCGAGGGCTATTCTTATTGAGGATCATCATGTTCGTTTGATCTCTGGGTTTGATATAAAGTTGTAGTATGTATACAACTTATGAGGAGCGGGAGTCTTTGTATATGTTATATGTACTCCCCGCAATTCCTCCCCACTTTCTCCTCATCGGGGATTCGAGTCTGCCGATAGATAGGGAGTGGTTGGCTTACTCTTCATTGCTTTGATTGGGGAAGAGTATAGAATATTACCAAGGTGATAGTAATTCGCATAGCCGCGAGCACTGTAGACGACTGGTGATAGTGAAGATATCCTAGTTCTCATGTGTATTCATCCCCCGGATAACTACAAACAGACTCAAATGGATATTTCCGCGAATCCAGGCAAGATCAGTATAATTAACCAAACCACCAGGCAGTTCCCAAAAATGACGCCACCAATTCTCACCAAATCAACTGCGCCCCCAGTTGTGCGAACCAAAAAAGAAAAAAATGGGCCAGGCACCAGGATTTCCGCAGCGCTTGGCCTCGAAGTCTTGGCCCGCAACCGGTGGTTGACCTACCGTTGGCCTTACAGGGCGGATCAATCCCCATCACTTGGCCCGCCCCCCCAGCCACTATATGAAGAGGAGAGAGAACGAACCGTGGGTTTCTTGTTTCGAGAGAGGATAGAGATTTTTGTTTTTTTCTTTTTTTAAAACTGGAGACGGACAATCTTACCTACTCTACGGAGTATAATTAACAGTATCTTCAACATCCTTTTAACCCTTCTAACACAACAAAACCCCTTGGTCTCACTGCCAGATCAAAGTACGTATTTACTGGTGTGTGTGAACGGAGGACTCTTCCCGATAACCGAAGGCGAACGAACACCTGATCGGATCTTACTCTACTATTACGGAGAAATCGGATTTCCAAGAACATTATTACATCACTCAGCGAGTCAGCCAGCAGCACCTTCTCCCCTCCCTCCTCTCCTCTCCTCTCCTCTCTTCACGACGATCGCAAGGCAACCACCCCCTTGGGAACTCTAGCATATTGAAAGAAATCGACATTCGAACACGTCTATTACCACAGTATACACATCACATCCAAAGAGTGTGACACACACCCCACCCACACCGTTGGAAGGAAAAAAAAAAAAACACAAAAGAAAAACAGACAAAATGACCACCCGCCTCACCCCCCTCTTCATCCTCTTCGCCATCCTCTTCATCCTCGCCGGCATCGGCTACATCGCCTACTCCATCGTCCAGGACGTCTCGCGCCACACCCGCTCGAAAATGGAAGGCAAGAACGTCATGGTCACGCGCGAGGGCATGAAGGTCGGCGTGCGCGAGGTGAAAGAGGAGGAATATGTGGATCGGAGTCAGAGGTTTGTTTTGTTCCCCTGTTCCCCCGGGACTTTGTGGGGTTGTGAAAGTAGCATACAGGAGTTGCCTGAATTGCAGGATGATTGCTACAAACGCCAATGCGGACGCGGATATGCTAACGTTGGTGTGTGTTGTAGTATTCTCGTGAACATGTGGAATCACACTTCTTTCCCTGCGTATAAGAGTCGGTTCTGGGATATGACGAAGCCGACGAATTGGGGCCAAGAAGCAACAGCAGCACGGCCGGAGAGTCGCAGGAGGAAGTGAAAGGATTTTTTTCTCTTGGGAGACGCAGATACAAATGCAGTGAGAGGCATTGAGATGAGGCGCGGTGGGATTGCTTTACGGGCTTATGAGGCATGCCATGGAGTCTTACCTCTTCTTCAAGACGAAGACTTAAATGAGATATGATTGTTATGAACACAAGGACTACAGTGAACTCAATATATTATTCCCAGCTGCATCCGGACCTATCCTTTTTATGTCACTCCGTTCCCCCAACTCATATATACTCATCACATGCTCACCTCATATCTACATATCCTCGTAATAATCGTAGTCCTGGTTCAGCTTGTAGAACGGATCCGGCTTGGGCTCCCAGCTGCTCCCGTACCAGGTCGGAGTCGTCAGCTTCTCCGGCGTATCCTCGCGCTTGGTGCTGCTGAACACATATTCAAACGTCTTGGCCCATTGCACCCGGTTGTTGAGCCCGTCCAAGCCCCAGAGCTCCTGCAGGAAGTGCAGGATCGACGTGTGGGTGTAGGCTGAGTTATTGGCGTAGCTGGTGCCTTGGTCGTGGATAAGGGTGTTGGCGGGGATGTAGGGGGAGATGAGGAAGGCCGGGACACTGAGAAAGAGTGTCAGCAAGTCTTCCTCACATACTGCTATATTTGACATTCGAAAGGGGAACTTACCGAACGCCCAGACGGGTGTAATCGTAGGTCACATTGTGGCCGTCCGATTCCCCGGAGAAGGTGATGCCATCCTCGGGGGCAGGGATGTTGACGGGCGTGGGGACGTGGTCGGCGAAACCACCATGTTCGTCGAAGTTGATGACGATCAGCCTGGGCTTATCAGTACTTAGACCAACGTAAGGGTGGCGGACTCCATGCTTACACGTTGTCCCAGTACTTGGACTTGCGCACCGCATCGTACAGATGCTTGATCAACTGCTCGCCCGAAGCCATGTTGCTGGTCGGGTGCATTGAATCGATGGTGCAGCACTCCGGGTTGTAGTACGAGAACTGCGGAAGGGTACCCTCCTCGAGGTCGCGGTAGAACTGGTCCGAGTGGACCAGGCGGTCCATGGCGTTGTCTTGCACCCACTGACGGGATTAGTACACTACTTGAAATAAGTGTGCGCAATTGCTTACCTTGTACATGTACGCATCGACAATGTCGGTCTCGTAGTACTGCGGGAAAGCTTAGTTGGTGTCGATGGCATAAACAATAGAGGAACTCACGTTCTTCCAGGTGACGTTCTTGTTGCTGAGCGACTCAAAGATCGAGGTGGCACACGTGGTACCGGTGTAGTTCGCATACCAGCCAGCAGCCTGGTAGGTGTTGTCGACCATGCCGCAGGTGGAGCCAGACGTAGCAAATTGACGATTGGGGTTGGTAGGTCCGGGGTGCTCGGCGTGCTGTTGCTGTTAGAACACAGACAAAGACAGTGACTCGAAAGACTCACGTAGCTATCCCAAAAGGCAAAGTTCTTGGCCAGTTCTGCCAGCGTGGCCGTCTTCTTCTCGTCGTAGGCCTTGATGACGAAGCTGGATTCGCCCGGCGTGGCACTATACTTTTCCGACTGACGCTCAATGAAGCCGCCCATATTGGGGACATCATCCTTGGTAACGTTCCACTTGCGGAAGATCTCGTAGGTGACGCCCGCAAAATTATGGTCCGGATCCGTCAGAGGCACCTCGGTCTCAAATGGCGCCGCGCACACATTCAACGGCTCGCCCCAGACCGTCCAGTTGGGGTTCGTGTACTCGTTGCAGTAGTCGATGTTGCGCAGGTTGTCAATGTCAGGGTGGAAGTCCCAGTAACCCGCAATGTTGTCGAACGAGTGGTTCTCCAACATCAGGTAGACAACATGTTTGATCTGGCCCCCATCCCTTTGAGTCAATTCCATAGTCCCAAGAAATCAAGAAAGGTAGGAACTGACATTCGAGCGAATTTGGTTCCATTGTGCAGTACTTCGCCGATGAGGGACTGCAGTGGCCAAAGAAGCCAAAGCTGAGAGGGTAGCCACGCTCAACTTCATCTTTTCTGTTTGCGATCTGCGGCGGTGTGGCTCCCAGCGTCGTTGTTCTGCGCGCCTCGTAGTCCGATTCCTTCTCCTGTCAGAGGAACAGCGAGGCGCGATATTTATCTTCTTTTTCTTCGTCTGCTGCTTCTCTCCCCACTCCCCTCACACCACCCCCCTAGCGTCCCAGAGGCATCCAGCAGCAGCGCATGCCGGCTGCTTCGGCATAGGCCGACATCCTTCGGAGATAGGCAGGTCCACACGCGACAGACATCGAGTCAGTTGTCTCGGTTCCTGCCAGAAGCAGGATTCTTGGTTTCTTTTCCTTTGTAGTCGCGATAATCGGAGGATTAGTATGACCAATGGCACAGGATGTTGGACTGCACGCTGTGGAGCTGGTTACTCGCCCGCGTGAAAGAGTCCGCATTTGTAGGGGTGGAGAATGAGAAGAGATGTCTGTGAGGGTCAACGCAAGCATGGAAGAATGCAGAACCGTGCAGTTGGAGGTCGTGATTGCGAGAGGTGCATCAGCTGCTCCATTGATTGGTCTTGAAACACGGGCAGAGGAGATTGGGGGACGGGCTCTAGCCCGGTTCGAGAAAGAGACAGCACTTCCTAGTGAGTAGACTTGCAAGGAACATGCCTCTGTAATGTGAGTAGAGAGCAGCGTGATTGCAGGGTGGTTATTGATTGCTGCAGTCGGAGTGCATCTAGACTGGATGTGGTGTAGAGCACAAGTGGACCAGTAGCGCACTGTTGTGCATCCACAGATTAGGAAATGGTTGCAGGTGATTGGTTGTCCCCTTCCAAGCTTCAGGGACTCCGCAGTCCAGTGGGGCTGACTAAGAAATAGCCTGCAGAGGTAGTTGAGGTACCAGCCAATCAGAGCGGCACGTGCCTTCCCCGCGACTGCAGATGACCGCCAGACTGAGAGGCACGTTGTCCCTCACCTCTCTTCCATAGGCCCTTCTCCTCCCCTCAATGGGCACATGGCCTTTGATAACAGCAGGCTATCTGTGCCAGGTACTGTAGAGGGAACAATTGAGAATGGGCACGAGGGAGATTTCTCCAATTTGATAGACAGCCTGTTGACGCCTGTCGCTCAAACCATACTTATCTATACCCGACCCTCCAGCCGTGCAATCTCGCTACTGCTCCCCTCTCCCCCCATTTCTGACTTAATTTGATCCCAGATAATTCCATTTCAATCTTCTTTTTGTTGCGTCTTCTGCCCACCTTCCAAGTTCAGCAAAGACCAGTCCGTGCAGCCATCACCTCTCAGTGTATATATTAACAGCGGCCTGTGGCACCCTGCGTGCAATTTATCATCGTGCCTCTCGGCCATTTGTTCTCAACGACTCCAGAAACCACACAACATGTCGATCTCCTCCATCAAAGGCCTGCTGTCCAGCTACTCCCCAGTCTCAGAATACTCCCCACAACACGACCTGGAGAAAGAATACCCCCTCTCCCTGCGCCATGAAAGCGATAGCGAGTCCACCGCCGGTTCCAGCAGCTCAGTATGCCGGGAAGCACCAGAGAAGAAAGAATCCAAACTCCTCGATGGACGCATCGTCTCCGACGCCATCATTGGCCTCTCCGACGGCATGACCGTGCCATTCGCCCTGACCGCCGGTTTGTCCGCATTGGGAGACACAAAAGTAGTCGTATTTGGAGGCATGGCCGAGCTCATTGCAGGCGCTATCTCCATGGGGCTGGGGGGTTATTTGGGTGCCAAAAGTGAGGAGTAAGTACACCGTACCCACTACATCCCGTCAATGCGTGAGGGGGTGGGGACAACGGAGGAGACAAAGCGGGGTCTGATATGCGCCAAAAAGATAAGGCACGACGTTTGAAAAATAGCAGCGAGCTAACGTTCTTGCTTTTCCTTTCTCTTTTTGTGTCTGATAGGGAGTCTTATCGAGCGACATTGAAAGAGACGAAGCAGGAAATCCGGACGGACCCCGCCTCGGTGACAGAGACCATTTCCGATGTCTTTGCTCCCTATGATCTCCCCGCGGAATTGGTTGGGGAGCTCACGCGACACCTCTCCACCTCCCCCATGCTCCCATCCTTTCTTATGAATTTCCATCACACTGTCCAGGAGCCGTCTGGGTCGCGGGCCTGGGTGTGTGCCCTGACGATTGCGCTGGGGTACTTCATCGGCGGCTTCGTGCCGTTGCTCCCGTACTTCTTTGTCGGGCCGCATGGCGCCTTCTATGCCCTGCAGTGGTCGATCGCCACGATGGTCGTCGCATTGTTTCTGTTTGGTTATGGAAAGACGTGCTTTGTGAGTGGTTGGAAGGGGTCTCAGAACATCTGGCGGGGACTTATTGGGGGCTTCCAAATGGTTCTGGTGGGAGGAGTCGCGGCTGGGTCGGCGATGGGGCTGGTGAAAGGGTTCCAGATGCTGGCGGATGCTCATCAGGGCCATGATCACCAATGAATTTGTTTTTGGTTGTTCTTCTGGCCTTTTCACTCTGTTACTGGCGTTCAAGCGGGCTACAAAATGGGCGTATTGCAATCATGCATTGGGTGATACCGGGTTTTGGTTGACTGGCCGTAGATCCAAAGATGGAATATTGTCATTCATCGGTTCGGTTATTGATACTAGGAGTATATGGAGTACAGTACATAGCTATCGTGAGCTCATGTGGTTAGGGTGAACGAGGAGTATGTCTTTTTTTTTTTTCTTCTTTTTTTTCCTCAATTGTCTGGCGCTCGAGCATGGGATTTTCATGAGGGACTACCCAGTCGACAAAAGTAAGACTGAACTGATGTACTCACTAATTAGAGTAAGTATGCCAATCATCAAACCAAAGGCTAGCTAATCCGAGGATACCACGACTAGGTGCACACAATCCTCACATAATCAACCCGTTCAACTACAACCGCATAACTCCGGACCACCTTAAACACGCATCACATTCCTTCACGCTTGGCCTCGGCTGTGCCAACAGGCTGTCCACCCAATCGGAAACACTAGCAACTACGGAGTACTACCAGTACTTACCCATAGTCCTTATTAACATTCCAGCCCCGTCCAGTGCGGAGACAAGCCCGCACTGCCACAGAACAGCTGGCGCTTCGAATGACTTCTGAGCCTCAGCTCAGCCCATCCCTCCAGCCTTGCGAGGAATTCCTCACGGGGATGGTCGGTGGTCGCCGATCTCTTGCTGATCAGTACTGAAGAATGTGGGGTAAAGAATGTTGCGGAAATGTGAGATGCGTGGGTTATGCGGCTGTGTGTTGATGAAATGTGCCCCCATGATATGTACAGACTACATGTACATACAGTACTGTCGATCTCTGATTCTCGCGTCTCATTCATGGGTGGATAGAAGCCACTACGGATTGGAATAGATTGCTGAGCAAACGATCCTTGCAGTAGCCCACGCTCCACATGCGCGCTGTCTGAGAGAAAATGAGGGGAGGCAAAGCAGGTTAGGTTCTGTGGCTTGAATCAGACCAGAGCCACTCTCCGCAACGCACATGGACAATTGTGCATGATGCAGTTCCCATGTCTTGGACTCTCATCTGAATTTTAACTTTTCTGTGCTATGACTGGAGTAAATGCAACAGAAGAACATCATTGTGATCTTCAAGACAAGGTTAAATGAGTGAGCTATGCATAGTGTTCATTCGGCCGGCAAAGCTGGGCCGAGCAGGAAGAAAGTTCAATAGATCATTGATTGGGGGGAAGCGTTGTTGCTGCAGAACAGGCATGCGGCATGACCTCATTGTCCTGATGGGTCTTATTTAACATTCTGGGGAGATCATGGATCTCGTTCTTGCTTTGTTGCCCGACGGGCACGAGGGCATCAGGTGATTGATTGAGAGATGCATATTGTAATCTGTGTATGTGGGGAACTTCTCTGTACGGAGTAGAAGTTACAGTGAGCGGTGAAGAGAATTGTTGTCAGATCGATCGAATGATGCCTATCACTGTCACTGTCACTGACTGCCACTGAGAGAACCTGTAAAGAGCATCAGGAATATGTATTGGGTAATGTCGAAGTTCTAGAAACGCCAACAGGGCAACGACCCGGATCCGGGAGATCCGCTCTTCCGGGAGGTCGCCCCGTCACTCGATGATGTCCGATGATGTCGTCGATGACCCTTTCCTGCTCTTTCTCTACCATATTCTTTGATCTTGTCAAGCATTCATGATGCAACGAGGGGTAAACCATGTATTTTGTATGTATGTATTGCACTGTTCCATCTAGGAGGGTAATCTCGTACTTCTATGCCAGCAGGCAACAAGGGGGGGTGTGTGTAAGCAAACGAATACGAGAGACACTGCTATTCTCCCCCAGAGGTAAGGTGCTGCCTGCTGTTGTGTGGCTGGGGTGAGGTAGACTGATCCTTTAATTTTATAGCCAAAGTCAACATGCCCCAAGCTACGCGTGCCTGTCGTCAGCTATTCCTAGCTAGTAGCTAGTAGCTACAGCACTGCCTCTGCGTTTTTTGCATCTCTTGTCGAGTTGAGTATTGCAGCTCGGTCAGAATCGCAAGAATCAGCCGACTGGGGGGCATTATTAAGTAAGCGGATCGGGAAGTCGGCCGCGTGAGGCAATCGAAAGAGTCGCAGTTCCGATCGTGCGCCCTCGTCAGAACGTTGCGATGGAGAGCAGTAACAGCAGCAGCAGCAGCAGCAGCAGTAGCAGTATGATTAATTGCTTTGGGGCGGAGGTCATGATGACGCTGCTACCTTCTTCTCTTGCAGCTGTGTGTTCTGCACCTCGTCAGGTCTTCTCTCATCTTGTGACCCCGCTGCGATTAGACTCCAGGAGAGCTCACGAGTAAGCAACAATGACAACAACAAGTTTCAAATCAGGCGATGTGATTTCTCTTCTTGGGTGCAAAGAATCATCACGGCAAGCCGCAGTTGAAGTGGAAAAGACAGGAACGGGTATGTATCGTATACAGCCTGTACCGTAAGAATTCAGAATGTAACACACACACCCTTCTGTGTCCACCACTAGAGACTAAGTGCCTAATAATTCACCACTAGACCGTTGCTTAAACCCTCTAGACCTGCATATCATTTCTCCTTCCCTCGACCCTATTTCTGCTTGTTTATGTTGCCTAAATCCCACCTCATGGTTCAGGTCAGGGGAAAAGGAGCCGCCCGTAGCTGCTACAGTTCAGGGGTGGCTGGAGGGGGGAGGATTGTGATAGTCAGGAGGAATTGGGGCTTTTGAGCAACCAACTCTCTCCTCATTATTTCCTTTCTCGCCATTCTCTAACAAAGAGACTCAACGCGACACGAACAATCGCTGCTGTCATCCTGGGGTTAATGCACCTGGCGCGTGGCCAAATCTGACAGGCACTTGTGTTTCGAGTTGAATGGAGGGGAAGTGGCTGGGGACAGACAGTCTTTTGCTCTTCGTATGAAAAGTGCACCCTGCAGCCTCGTTGGCTGATCTTAAGCTGGACTTGCAGCGGCGGCTATTGTCCGAGCTCTCTGTCGCTGGTCATACTGCAAGAGGTAAGCAATACGATCGAAAGGCTTTATCCATCACATTATTGTGCCCTGGCCTGGAGCCCTGTTGAGGGGAGCTTCTCCGACGCGGGAACATCGGCGGCTACGTCTCCGATCCTTATCCACCCTTTCCTCCAGTTCGTGCGTACTCCGTCTAGGGTTTCGACTCTGTCATGACCGATCATAAATTGTCAGTGTCTGTTGAGTTGAGACCCGGATGCCGATTTCCCGGGAGGAGAGGGCCTGATCCATCTGGTGCTTGATGATTATGTACTTCCCATGTGGAATTGTGGATTGCGGCTGGGCGGAGGAGAATCCTCGGGCCCCAACAAAATCAAATATTTAGTACGGAGTATACAGTTAGTTATACCCAGCAAGTCATCAATAATGATCAGTAATTATGCGTCCAGGCGGGATGATTGTGACCAACCAGACCCCATTTGACCAATTTATGAGACCGTTGTGGATTAAGCGAAATTGAGAGAGCGGAGATCCACTGCTTCCTGTTGGTTGTTCTGCCTTGGGCGTATCGCTGTGTCTCTTCTATCTCTATCTGATACCGACTGTGTATAAACCTACAAACATCGGGGTCAGATCATCATTTGCTGGTGCATGAAATTAGTGATATGTATCTTGCACAGCTCTTCTGCGCACCGCGTTGCTTTAAAATCTCAGCAGGGACTCCGCAGGAGTAGAATTTCGCATATATATCAAAATATCAAGGATGTATAAATTGAAATAGTCGTGAAGCCTGACCGAGGCGTGCTTTTGGCTTTGTAGCCTCCAGTCCGCTCCGATCCGCCCGTAGTTCGGTGTTTGCCCTTTCCGTTGTCCGAGCAGAAATTTTCTGTTCTTTTTTTTTTTTTTTTTCCCTTTTCTCATGTAAGCAGATACCCTGGTTTCTCAGGCACTTCCGAGGCTGACCAGTGAAACTAAGCACTAAACAGGTAAAGGCGGTAATGAATCATCCTGAAAGAGAGTAGACCAGGGCCAGTGGTGACGACATGATACGGGGGCCAAACGGGTAATACGAGTACGATTCTGTTAGTTACTGCCTTACTCCCGTACCCTCCGTACCCGTCGTGGTCCGTCGCCCCATCCAGTCCATCCCATCTCTAGTACTCAGTACTACTACTTTACTACTACTGATCCCCAAAGACCAAAACCAAGCCTACCTGCAAAATCCTCAGATCCTCGTCCCATTGTTCCCTTCCTCCTTCTTTCTCCTCCTCTTCTCTTCTTCTTCTCTTTACATTTCTCCTCTACCTCTTTTTCCTCCCTTCCTATTGTTTCATTTCCACCCATCTCCTTACGCTCCATCCTATTTCTCCGGCTCCGTGGCCATCTTACGCCCCTCGCGACTGTCTCCTCGTTCTCGGTCGACGGTCTCTCTATCGCCCTTACGGTCCGTCCGCCTTGCGTCAGAGAAACCCCTACCAACGTGACCACCCCGAGCTTCCTCGTTTGGCCGCTGGAGACCGGAGCCCGCGCTCCCAGTTCGTTGCTATAACTCAATTTCAATTCTCCGCTTGGTGGATCGAAACGTTCTGTTCCAGGGTCTTTCCCTCGACTCCGGTCACGTTGACGCCGAGACAACATCACCACCTTCCTCCCCTTTCCGTCAGCTCCGCCTCGAATTCTCATATTGCACTGGGGCCTTCTCAGCTGGCACCTTTGTTGGACGACAAAAGAAGAGACTCACCCGGCCAGTTCACGGAGTCTCTTCGTACCGAGACTAGCCGCCGAGATGAATAGTTCCCTTCCCACCTGGAAGGATCGGACGCAGAACCAGTTTGGCAAGCTTCAGATCCAAGTACCATGGCGTTCCATTCAGCTGCTGGTTCCGCATCGCATGCGACGGAAGATTCGTTCGAAGCTGCGCAGCAGACTTTCTCCGATTTCGTCGATTTCGACGCTGCAGACGTCTTTTTCGCCCGTCGACACCCTTCGATCACTGCAGAGCCATCGGTGGACGTTGTATGACTTCCAGTATCTGCTCCTGTTGATCATCGGGATCTTCTCCCTCAGCATGATGGGTGCTCCCGGGCCATTGGCAAAAACAGCCGTCTTCACCCTTCTCCTGATCTCGCTGCTGCTTCCGATCACTCGCCAATTCTTTCTTCCCTTTCTGCCTATTGCCGGTTGGCTTATCTTTTTCTACGCTTGCCAGTAAGTGCATCCGTGAGATGGAATTATGGATCACAGGGTCTTACATCGGGCGGACAAGGACTGATTCTCTTGGTTATAGGTTCATTCCTAGTGATTGGCGTCCTGCAATCTGGGTCCGCGTGCTTCCGGCCCTGGAAAACATCTTGTACGGTGCAAACATCAGCAACATTCTGTCTGCTCACCAGAATGTGGTTCTGGATGTGCTTGCGTGGATTCCGTACGGTCTGTGCCATTACGGTGCGCCGTTCGTCTGCTCGCTCATCATGTTCGTCTTCGGTCCTCCCGGCACTGTCCCGCTTTTCGCCCGTACCTTCGGTTACATCAGCATGACTGCCGTCGCTATTCAGCTCTTCTTCCCATGCTCTCCCCCGTGGTATGAGAATCTCTACGGCCTGGCACCGGCCGACTACTCGATGCCCGGTAACCCCGCCGGTCTTGCCCGCATCGACAAGCTCCTTGGAATTGATCTGTACACCTCGGGCTTCAGACAATCACCCGTCGTGTTCGGTGCCTTCCCTTCGCTGCACGCGGCGGACTCGACGTTGGCTGCCTTGTTCATGAGCCACGTCTTCCCGCGGCTGAAGCCGTTGTTCGTCACCTACACTTTGTGGATGTGGTGGGCAACAATGTATCTGTCGCACCACTATGCAGTGGATCTGGTTGGCGGTGGCCTGCTGGCCACGGTCGCGTTCTACTTTGCGAAGACCCGATTCCTCCCGCGTGTCCAGAGTGACAAGACCTATCGCTGGGATTACGACTACATCGAAATCGGCGACTCAGCTCGCGCCTATGGCTACGACTTGGCTAGTCTCGATGGCGACTTCAATCTCGACAGTGATGAGTGGACGGTTGGATCCTCCTCCTCGGTGTCCTCCGGCTCCCTGAGCCCTGTCGATGATCATTACACATGGGAAGGAGAATCTCTGGCTTCCCCGATTACCGACATCGAGTCCGGAAGACATATCATCAGCCCTTGATAACCGTTCCGACGTGCCACCAACACCACACTGCATATAGCATTCGCTTCTTGCATCTATTTATGATTGGCGTTTAACATTTGACGACATGCCGGGTTTATTGCATCGAGCCAATTTCGACACATATATCTTTAATATCGATCCCGTTTCTCTGTTCGGCCAAACTTATGGCTGACTCTTTTGGAGTCTGTCACTCGATGGCTTCTTCTTCGCCTCTTTGTACTATCACCACAATACTTTGGTAGCCTCTCCGCTTCCTCCAGTCTAATCTCGGAGCTCCGTCGGTAATATTAATGCGCAAGGCCCGGCAATCTCTATTCGGATCACGCCGGTGTCTTGCTCACGACGCTCGCATCTGGGAACCCTTGTCTGGAGGCCTTCCGGAACGGCCTCATTCGCTTCGAAACCTACTTTCGTCCTTCGCTTTCCAGCTGGTCGAGCCTTTACCCTTCATATCTTCTGCTCGGCCAGGTACATAGACTTTTTATCAATTCGTGTCGATCGCTCACCATTGGCGCCTGGGCTCTGAACCTTTCAATGAGAAAAAAGTTGATTGGAGGCGCACCTCGCTCGCTTCTCAGTTCGCGCTTGATTCGCTATGCATCAACAAGGATGCAATGTTGTTTAATGACCTTTCTGCATCGGCATATAGACAAAGGGGCTTTGACGATCCTCTTGCTCTCAGGCTGCTGCGACTATCCTGAGACATGTGTTGTCTGTTGTTGAGGAGACAGGGGCTGATTTGTTCCGGGATCGGATTCGGGGAAGAGATCATCGACGCAAGGAGCACTTTAATGAGGACCTGCATATGGCGGCGGAGGATAATCCTTTTCTCTTATTCGTCTGTTCCCGTCTTAAAAAAACCCCACGTGGGAGGTGGAGATGGAGGGCAATTGCGCTGGTTGTTCTATGCTGCTGTGTGGGGGAGAGTGCACAATCCAGTCGAGGTCAATTCATATCCTGACGCAACACATGCCTTACTTCAGCCCTCGTGAACCTATTCTCGAACACCTTATTCCTTGAGCCTATTGTACCCTCAGTCATCCTCATGGTCATGTGAATACGAGGCAGTGCGTCAGGAAGGAATTGCTCGAGCCGTTGGATATCTCATGCATCCCTTTTGCGCTCCTTGTCGCAAAAGCAGCGCCGAGCACCAGTTTCCGGTTGCCCAGCATTCTTAATTATAATTATTCTCTCAACCAGGCAGTGTTATGACTTATGAAAAGAAACTTGAACCTACTCTTGTTATGTGTATGATGTGTATATTGAAATACAATTTTCCCCCCAGATTGGTCCTTATGTATGATTGTATGTGTTTGAGTTGTAGCGTTACAAACTCATTGAGTAATCCTATGCATGTAGAATCTCAAGTCCTATGTGATCAACTTCGGGGTTTATCTATTTTGGAGTGCGTATAGCATCTCCACAATACCCAGGAATGGGGAGCGGGAGGTAAGGGAGTTGGGCTCCTCTCGTAGCCCCCTCCCTCCGCGGTCACCACGTATGAGAGGGCTCTCAGGTGGGAATTTTTGCTCGAAGTCAGGGGCATCCTCTTTCCAGACTCTACATTCATGGAAGCATGTTTCACCCTTTTCATAAGTCGAGTTTACCTTTCTTCTACCATACAAAGAACTGTCCAACAAAGGATGCATACTAGCCGGATTAATACGGTATACAACTTTTGATGGTCTGGGTGGGCTTACAGGCAGACTACTGTTACTATGTCTTGATACAGGCGATATATGGACTGTTCCAACCAACAGTCATCTTTCCCTCTCTGTCCTTTACGACCGACCTCTTCGTTAACATTAAGTAGTCACTTCCATCTAGAGATTACCCACCATATGTCGTTCTCCAAGCACAAACCGAACCGCTGTACTTTCGTCTTCATCCTCCTCCTCCAATATTTTGGAGAAACAGACTCAGTAATCCTGTGTTTGGTTGAAGGTGTGTTGAAAGCGAAGGAAAATCAACCTCCACTATCCAATCGATACTTGTTTACAAGAGACCAGAAGATTCTTCCTCCCGCTGTCGGAGGTCGGATTTCAGCGATCATGGAGAAATAAGTCGATTGGCTATCCTTACAATTCCAATTTCATAGAGTAGATGTGTCCGTTGGGTATCGTGCTTCTAGTGGTCCTGCACCAGCCCACTTCAGTCGGTGTACTCTATTGGCCTTCACCAGTCGGGCTCGAAGCATCCTACTCCAAGATTTACCACACCAAATGGCCTACTTACTATACCAAGGTTGAGAAGATTGGTTAGCTCTAAAGACATCACTCTGGGATCCGGAGCACTCGAATCGTCTGATGCTCGCGGCAGGTGGCGCACGTCGGGACGTCCAGGAGGGCCTTTTTTTTCGAATATAAGTAAAAACGTCTATTGCTTGCCGATATCTTTTAGATGCTATGTTTCCAATGATCTCTGATCATTCCATTGAATCATGGTCTAAAGTGCCACGCTAGTGCTTCGTGATTTTGAATACAGTCTTTCCTGCTTTAGGATGTAGTGCAGTCTCTTCGGCACGCTTCATTGAAAAAGAATAAGAGGTGTATAAGTATGCATGTATACGATCATTTGTCGATCAATTTAGACAGGGAAATCTGACGGTGAATGCTAAGATCAAGAGGTCTTGGACCGAATAGCAAAGAAAGAAAAATATTAGTAGACGCTTCCTCTAATGCTTTGGTCTTCGCGGCGTTGGGCTTCTAAGTCATCGGCTTCGACTTTAGGGGTCATGACAATGTGGTCGTTAGATTCGTCTATGTGCTCGTCGTGCTCGTGCTCGGATTCGGGTTCGGGTTCATAAGTGTGGCTGGTGTCTTCGTGGACGTGCTGACACTGGTCTGATTGACATGTAGCGCATTGCTCGGGCAAATACTCGTCACGTTCGTCGCCGCGGTGGTGTTGCTGCGGCTGAAGAAATTGGTGTTGAGTCAAGATATTGGCTACTCGCTTCGCTTGTATTGCTCGTCGACCACCTCCGGTGGTCGACAGGAGAGGGTGGCGATGGTAGTTGTGAGAGCGGGTCCGACGCGGCCGATCGCTCTGTCGGTTACTGCTTTCGTCGTCGCCATCGTTGCCGAGATCCTGGGACTGTTTGCGAGAGGAGTCGCGACGCTGGGTATGGTGATGATGATGGTGTTGTTGATGGGGGTATAGGTGGTTTGAGGTAGAGGCGGAGCGAGATCGGGCTTCTGGAGCTGACTGGGAGGACTCGTGCTGGAGTTCGTGCCTTTCGTCCCGCTCGTCCTCGGATGGTGCCAAACTGTTCGCTCCGCTCAGAGAGCCCCCGCCATCACGGCCTACAAGGTGCAGGTAAGCGTAGTTGGAGCGGGGTGGGTGGAGAAGGTGGTCTTCGCTGTCGCGGTGAAAATGCCGGAGGTCTGGCCGGCGGGGAACGGCATTCGAGCTTGGACTGGGACTGGAACGAGTCGACGAAGGGAACGGATGGTCGGAGATCTGCGTTGTCTCGTTCAAAGCGATTGCTCTGGTTCGAATGGGCAGTGTCGTTTCCGAGCTTGCGCTTGAGACCGCGAGTTCCAGCTGTGTGCCATGAAACTCGTACTTGGGCGACGGCGCGGGATGTGTTCTTTCCAAAGGGCGAACATCCCTCGACCGATCTCCGAGAGCCGGCTCAGGGGCGGCAATCATATGCGGTTCTCCATGTGTAACTGTTTCTTGCGAAGTTGTATTCGGCGAAGTATCGTGGCCAGTGGTGGTGTTGTCCGGGCACTGACTAATTTCGCTTGTCTTTCTGGAAACTGGCGACGATGTGTCAACATGAAGCTTGGGCTGTTCAGACCCGTTCGCTCGAGATACGCGCAAAGAATTTCCTCTCCGAATCCCATGATTGCACCCCTCGGGACAGCCGCCCCATTTGCGTCTCACCGGTACCGGCGTTGTCTCCGATGGCGTGGCAGGCTGCGCAGGGCTGAGACCTTTGGCTGCGCGTTCGTGCTGCCGCTCCATCTCTTTCTCCTTGCGCAAATCAGACCATGTCCGGAGCTGGTTCTGAAGGACATATTTGCCATTGTCCGGGTTGAGTTTCATGATAACAAACTCGCAGTGGTTGATGTTCCGGAGATCCTCGAAGTACTCCACGCTCCAATGGTACCACTTCATGAGGAACACTCTAGTCATCAGCCCGTGCGTAACCAGCACACAGACACTAGCAAAGTCGTTCTCTCCAAACAGGCGCCAAAGGGATTCATTAAACCCACTCACACGGTCGTACGCATCTGCGGCGGACTCGCCGTTGGGTATTCGGTAAAAAAAGTGTCCATAATCAGCCCTCTCCAGCCACATGCGCTCCATCTCGGCTGAACAAGGCTGAAAGTTGCCAAAGTCCTGCTCTCGCAACCGGGGTTCCTCGTAGACCTTGATCGTGTGGCGGGGGAACGGGGATGGTGACGGCGAGTCCGATGTCAATGATTCAAGGATGCCCTCGGTGGTTTCACGGGTGCGACGATAGGGAGATGTAAAGAAATGTATCGTGTCATCTGGTCGGAGGAGGGCGCGTAACTTGCTTCCTGCTTCCAGCGCCTGGCGGTGTCCTTCCGGGGTGAGTTTTACCCGGTGATCCGGGATAGTTTGATGGATCTCGCGGTTTTTGTTCCCTTCCGATTGAGCATGTCGGATCAGAATGATCATCTGTGACACCTGTCAGTGACTCAAGTGGGATCGCCGTCGAGGGCTGTGACACTTACCCGCGGCTTGCCCATGGTTGCTATGTCATGCGGTGGTGTCAGTTAGTGTGGGGATACGAGGGGTACAGTACGGTGCAGTGCAATCGAACACGAAAGCACAAACTGCGCCCACAGATTAATGACTTCTCTGAAATGACTGTGACTCACGGGATCTACTTACTTCTACCGCGAGAACAGATCGAAGGGAGAAGCAGCAAAGAGCGTGGGTGAGTTTGGATGGAAGAGAGAGAGGATTTGCAGTGCGGCGAGACCATTGGAGGAACCTGGGGATTGCCTGATTCAGTTTAGCGCTGTCCGGTGATGTCAGTGCCCTGGTTAGTCAGCAATGGCCAGGCCAGGCACAATTTCCCAGTACAAATTGACTATCATTCTATGGAGTATGTTGCGATACCATGAAGATATAATCATCCTCACCAGCCTTTGCTTGGGAATGAATGCCTTAGTACCTATTTGCGCCGCGGGACCTCGCTTTACGCAAAGAATTAGACAAACTGGCACCCGCTCATTCTATTGAACACGTAAGATCCCTCGTATATGGTGGTACTTAAGTAGTTGAAAGGTCGACCCTATGTGGGGGAGGGGTGGAGTAGAGATTCTTGCGTCCTCATGCTTGATATCTTCAATATTGGGGTAAGAAGGATCGTTGTCACGGTGTTACTGGTGTGGCTGACAGTATGGTGGATATGACCCGCCAAGGCGGCATGCCGTGCCAATCCGTCGCAAACCAAAGCTGGCCAGTTTCTCCTGCTTCAAGACATCTCCCACTTCCTTTATCCCTTTTGTCTCTCGACTTAGGAGCAAGCAGCCATGGCTGACTATCTTTATGAGCTTCTAGCTCCTCAGCTAGGTGCAACCCCTAATGCTTCTTCCGCTCCCCGCTCCCCGGAGCACGATACCACCACCGCCCAGTATCTCAACCGCCTCCCCACCCTCTCCCTTCAAGCATTGCAGACGACAGAGCCCCAATCCCTAACGCAAGCCTCACACTCAACACTTTTGTCGCTACAGGCGCTGTCAAACCGCTCGCACAAAGCCTTCATCGCTTCCGCAGACAATTTGTCCAACCTTCGCACCACAATACCCCAGTTGACCCGCGACGCCCAACAACTACGAAATGCTATTCCCAAACTCGACGAGGAGGCGGTCCTGTTCTCTTCCAAATATAGCAGGGCCACGGAGAATGCAGCGCTCGAGCGACGGAAGAAGGTTATGCAGCTGGCAAGAAACATTGACCGGCTTTCCGATATTCTGGAGCTGCCCACCTTGCTGGCCACAGCAGTGTCATCGGCTGCGGCCAGCTCAGGTGGGACCGGTAGTTCCGCTTCGACCACATATTCCACCGCCCTGGATCTATATGCGCACATTAAGAGACTGCAGACCTTATACCCGAACTCCCCGCTCATCAAAGACGTGGTGATGCAGGCAGATGAAGCAATGAGGGACATGACCTCGAGTCTCATTGCTGGACTTCGTACACAGAACCTGCGGCTAGCAGCTGCGATGAGGACAGTTGGCTGGCTACGGCGAGTGGCGCCCGAGTTAGAAAATCTCTACAGTGATGGAGATACTATTCCAGGAGAGGGTGCGTTGGGTGCCGTGTTTCTGATCTGTAGACTGGCGAATCTGGTTACCATGCTCGAGGCCCTGGACCCTTTGCGAGACTTGGCCGACCAGGAGACGCAGCGGCGGCTCCACAAAAACGAAAAACCCAACAGTGCGACAGGCACCTGGTCAGAGGGCCACCAGACGGAGAAATACTTGAAACGATATGTCGAGATTTTCCGCGAACAGAGTTTCGCGATTGTCTCCTTGTACAAAAACATCTTCTCTCCTGACCAGTCCGAGTCGGAACTGGCTGTCACAGGTCTACGTGGGATTGATCGTCGAGTCAAGGCGGCAGCCTCTAAATCGGGCCGGAATGAAAGCCCCTTTCAACGTCTGCCATCCGCTCTGGCTACCTTTCCCATGCAACTGGTCGAACTACTCGCGGATACCTTGCGCACGTATCTTCCCAATGTCCGCGACAAGAGCTCGCGCGAAAGTCTCTTGACCCAGGTTTTGTACTGTGCAGCCAGTCTTGGTCGACTGGGAGGGGATTTCGGAATGATCCTCACGGAGCTGGGAGACGAGGAGGACAAAGATGCTGCTGATGACCTGGCCTGCGAATGGGAGGAGATAACACGGAAACACCGAGCCTTGGCAGGGCGGTTGGAACAGCTGACTGGAGGCAGTGCAACAACAGGGCCTGCCAAAACAACAAAATGACAAACAGACAAGTGACAAAGGACGTACTCTGTAAGGCTGTTTTTTTGGGTGGCCAGCAAAGATGCCAACAAACAAACATATGACATTGTCAGTCTCAAGATTGATTGAAGGGATGAAGCAGTGAGCGTCTTTTGTTTCCCATCAATGAGGGAGAAACGGGGGGACACCCGGGGGTTACTAACCCGATAAGGCATGGCATCCGCCGTCCAATGCTGTCTGGACCATCCGTCATCCTCTCCAGTCGCCCTCTCTCCTCCCTCTCTCTCCCTTCCTCCCTTTATCCCCCTCCCATCTTCCCTCTCCATCTTCCCTCTCTTTCCTCTTGCTCAATGATTGCATAACCTGTACTATCCATACTCCAAGTTTTGAAACGTACTCGAAGCTGTGTTTTGTGACTTACCGGTGCTGGTTTCCGGTATCTCACTTTGCCTTCACCTCCCCCCACCGCCGTCGTCTGTTGTGACGTCCTCCCTTGCATACTGTGCTACTGATCAATTCGCTGTTGAGCAATGAAGATATTCCCCCTGACCGCGTGAAGATATCCCAACATTGACATATCTCTGCGATCCTTGATTCGACCTTCTGCCCTCTCTCCTGTCACCGCAGCGACATTTCGATGGCTGCCCCCACCCCCTCGACCACTGGATTGATCGATCCCACGAAACAGGCCGAATATCCTATTGTACTGGGCGATCGCCTCGCTGGCAAGGGCGCATCAGATTCCCAGCTGTTCAACGTCCAATACAACTACAAAACCAAGTCTGCGACCGCCCGTTCCGTCATCTCCCGCTCGAAGCAGTCTCAGGATCGTTACAATCTGACGATCACAGATAAAGCACCGAATGCTGAGCAGAATGTGCTGACCTACACCTATCAAGGTAGTGTAGATCCTGCACAAGCGGCGTTGGAATCGGGGGAGCATAATCTTGTCTTGGTATATGACCCCAGCCGGAAAGCGTTCGTTCTAGAACCAGTCGCGGCACAGCTCAACTTCAACCTTCGGTCGGCCCCCGCGAAATCACGTAAGCAGGTGCTCGAACAATATGAACAACTACGAACACTACAGGAGGAAGACCAGGGATCAGGGGACGATCGGGCTTCTGACAATGCCAGCGGTAATGATGACGGTCCAGCGGATGACAACAATCCCTACGACTTTCGACATTTTCTTCCGAAGGAGAATGCCGATGATGATAAGTCTGCGTCGGACGCCAGCATAGGCAAAAGTGCGACACCCCTCATGTCTGCTGCCAAACCCACACGAAGTCCCAGGCCCGTGCTTGAAAAACAGAAGCAGCGAGAGCCACCTCTCCGGAAGAAGGAACGAGCAGAGGCTGTCAAACCCCCGAAGTTCACACCGACACAAGCGCCTCCGAAATCGCCGGTACGAAGTGAACGCAAAGGGGCCGATCGAAAAGTGGCTAGAGAGGATGAGGTGCGGAACGCCAGGGCGAAATCTCCCCCGGCTGAGACGGGCTTGGGCTTGGTCTCGTCTCAGGTCAATGAGCCTTCACCGGGGTCGAACATCATCATTGATGGTGACCTGATCATCGAGATGGGCTCGCCGCGGCCGTCAAGGATCGACACGACCTACTTCTCCGACACGCATACCCCGGCCAGTGAAGACCGCGAGGACGAAGACGATGAAGATGTTGACCATCTCCGACTTCCTTCTCCGGCCGGTCATGGGAAGGCACCTGCAGTGCGCGAGCCTGTCTCTGCCCCGCCCATGGACGAGGATGAGCTGGATGATGATGATGCATTGGCCGCCGAGATGGAGGCAGCCTTTGAAGAGAGTGCCCGGGAGGAAGAAGAGGCGCGTAGCCAACAGTCGCAGCCACAGTACTCGTCGCATCTATACCACGCTCCGAGTGAGGATGAGAGTGAGGTCAGCGAGGAGGAGTAAACCGTATCCCTTACGGCATTCGACTTCTATATATGTATTAATTCTGTAGTAAGCTACATATCGATATAAGCAGGACGCAGTGGGATGGGGTGATTGATGGCCATTGAAGACTACTCCGTAAGCTGTTGCACCGTATTTGTAAATAATCCGAATGCCGGTTCTTTTGCGGCGACCGATCTAGATCGGAACAACTGGATGATCCGGTCCGCATCGTCATTGAGCCAAAGTCCAAGTCCGGAAAATCCACCGTCTTGGAAAGGAGCTTGACCGGTTTCTCCGGCCATAATTGACCACACCACCATCTTCTTTCGTCTCTTGCAAACCACTCCGTCGCCTTCGGCTAGCATTCATTCCTACTGGCGCGACCCGTGGATTTTCACGCCAGGTGCGACTGCCATCCCGACCCTCGGCATCCGATGCGATGAAGAGCCACTCGCGGGCCATGGTTGAAACGACTCGATAAACCTCCAGGCGACGAGACAAAGTGGCTCACTGTCGCCAGTGGGCTGCAAATAGAGTGCGCCCTCATCTACTGCCCAGTTCCTTCGACAGCCTTCAAGTAGGGTGACCGGAGACTATTCGATCGAATCCTGTGCCAAGCTTGTCTCCGCCTGCGCATTCGGGCTCTCGGATTCAGTTTCATCTCACCTCGTGTACAGTTTTGCACCTTACATTTCCAGTTCCTAGACCTCACTCGCATCAACAACGTGCTGCGACTACGAGTCACTGATACTTACCGACGAAGCTTATATCGCGGCCGATGGCTTCTCCAAGTGGCCGCCGTCCGGGCCCACGGCCTGTCCCTGCGCCGTCGAATCCCGTCCTTCTCGCGTCGCAAGCTCACTGGCTTTTCACCGACGAAGAACTCACCCGTACGCCGTCGCAGCTCGATGGCATGAAGATGGAGGCAGAAAATACTTCCCGCAGCAAGGGTGTGAACTTCATCTCCCAGGTGGGTATTATGCTGAAGCTGCCGCAACTCACGCTTGCGACCGCCGCCGTGTATCTTCATCGGTTCTTTATGCGATACAGTATGGTCGATCTACCGCAACGGCCCGGAATGCACCCTTACCCCATTGCTGCTACGGCGCTGTTCTTGGCTACCAAAGTGGATGAGAACGTGCGGAGGATGAAAGAGCTAGTGGTTGCCTGCTGTCGAGTTGCCCAAAAGCAGCCCAATCTGGTGGTCGACGAGCAGTCCAAGGAGTTTTGGAAGTGGCGCGACACGATCCTGGTCAATGAAGATATCCTGTTGGAGGCGCTGTGCTTCGATCTGCAGCTGGAAGAGCCGTACCGCATCCTCTACGAATTCCTGCAGTTCTTCGACGTGACCGAGAACAAACAAATGCGCAATGCCTCGTGGGCTTTTGTTAACGACTCGATGTTCACTGTCCTGTGCCTCCAGTTCACTGCCCGCAACATCGCCGCTGCCGCGCTGTACGCCGCCGCCAAGTACTGCGACATTGGATTCGAAGACGACGAGCTCGGACGGCCGTGGTGGGAGCAAATCGATGTAGACATCACCGAGGTGCGTCGTACGGTCACGAGATTGACACAACTCTATGAAAACAATGCCATGAAAAGGAATACGTACTATTTGTCCGCCCCCACCGCGTCAGACGAGGGTACTGAGAAGACCAGGATCCCGCGCGCGGGCGGTACGGTAGAGCCTGCGCCAGGAGCAGACCCCGTCAATGGACGCAAGCGGTCCAGGGAGCCCGACGAGCAGATCCGCGACCGCGCCCCGCGTGAACCGACTACCACGCAGAATGGAGCACGGTCGCCGAAGCGGCAGCGACGGGAATCGGAAAGCGTTGCGGCCGAGAAAGACCATGCGCTTGAAAGCTCGACAGGGCCTCTTTCCAATGGAAGGCCGCCATCAACTCACGATCGACATCCTGGAAACGGTCACTCGTCTGCGGGACAAATCCCGCCTCCCCCCCTCCATTCCCAATCTCGTCATCCCCATCCGCTACCCCCGACTCCTCGCCCTTTTCCTCGCCGTGACAGTTCCAGCCGTTCGACGGGAGGCAGGCCCGGACAATCGGTGGACCCGATCCAACAACGAATCGACGAAATCGTCCAACAGAACATGTCTGCCCACGGGTCTCCGAGCTCGGTCAGGTCGGAGCGACGGCCTATGGACCGTCATGCAGAATCGGACGAGCGCCGGCGACGTCCGTCTGCTGGGGAACGGAAGCCATCGTATGAAAGCAGTCAAGAGCAGCCGAATCATTCACGAGCACCACCGCCACCACCACCACCACCACCACCGCCGCCGCCGTCGGCCCCTCCAGAAGAGGCTCGACCACCGTCGCCGGAGCCCGCGAGAGCTGCTGAAGACGATGAGGGCGGGGGTAGTGAGGAGGGCGAGCTTTAGTTATTTTTCATCTGGTGTTTGACTGTTAAGAGTAATAGACATCAACCATGCACTAAATCTGCTGCACTGTTTATAGTGCATGAGAGAGCATTTGCCCTGCGTTTGCATTGTTGAGCCTTCGTGCTTAGTGAGTTCTTGGGGCTTGGCGCTGTTGGCATGGAGAGAGGGTGTGGCTTGTATTGTACTATACCTTTTGCTTAGACTTGAAACATTCCGGTATACTTTTTCGCTTACGGAGTAGACTTGAATATTTTGTGTTCCTCTGTATAAAACCCCAAGAAGGATGTCATAGTGGAGATGCAGGTACAGTATGAGCCTAAATGCCGAGTAATGCTATTCCCGATGAAACATGGCTGGCTTCGTCTCGGATGCGGGTATTTGGAGTCCGATAGCGGGAAGTCCCCGGCCCGACGGATTTATAGACGCTTAGTCAAGGCATTGATCTAGACTTGAGGTGTATGTCATCGAAGTGTAGATCTGAAGTCTAGATCTTGGATTGGAATATCGGCTGTAGTATTCATGGGTAGGGAATAATTGATTAGTTCGGGAGATATATAGTAGGAGTCGGTGGTCTGTCTAGCCAATACTAAAGACACTACACCACTCCGATAGTGCTCAAGGGGCTATACTATCCCCTTCGCAACCAAACCCCCACAGATCAAGATGAGCAACAGTAGCAACAAGCTCTTCACCGGCGACCCCAACAAAGTCACCGTCATCCGCCAGCTCACACCAGAGATCATCACTTTCAGCGTGCCGTTTTCTCGATTTGGAGTGTTAAAGTTCGGTGGGAGGGGAACATTGAGTAAGCCTGCCAACTACCTCCCCATATACCCTCCAAACAAACTCCATAGTACAAAAGAACCAACCACCTTTAAAAAAGTCAAACTCCCCTCCAACAACCTCCTGGTCTTCTCTCCCGTGACCCTAACCTCCCAAATCCGCACCGTCATTTCCAACCTCGGCGGAAAAGTTCGGTATTTGGTTGCCCCCGACATCGAGCACCACATCCACCTGTCCGCATGGAAAACCGCCTACCCGGAAGCGCAGATCCTCGCGCCGGAGGGGCTGTATGAGAGGCGCGTGAAGCAAGGGTTACACCCGAAACAGGACCAGCATGCTACGAATGACCATCCACCGACTGACGCAGCAAACCACCCACCCCCGGCCTCCTCCGACGGGGTGGACTTCACATTCGACTACATCTTCACCCCCACCAACCAACACACTCTGACGACCCTCCCCGCGGAATTTCGCGCGACGTTCGAGATTGAATACATCCACAGCCACGCCAACCGCGAGATCGTGCTCTTCCACAAACCTTCTCGGTATTTGATCCAGGCGGATTTGTTGTTCAATCTGCCCGCGTGGGAGCAGTACTCCCTCGCTGAAGAAGATGCGGATGCCGGGGCCGGGTGGTGGAATCGGATGTTCATGGGGTGGATGAAGACTGCGACTGAGGCAGAGAGAAAGGCGCAGGCGAGGTTCATCTGGTGGGTCTTGGCGGCGGGGGATCGGAAGGCGTTTGGGGAGAGTGTCCGACGGATTGCGGCCTGGGGTGTGGGAGCGGGTGGCATGGGTATCGTGCCGTGTCATGGGGATGTGATTGAGGATCCAGGGACGGGGAAGGAGGTCTTTGAGGGGGTTTTTAGAGATTTTCTCAAGGAGTAATGTGGTGGAGTTGGGGGCAAGGGGGGGGTTCTTGTATATAGCTTCAATGGGGTCTGCCAGGTAGCATAATTCACCTTTGACAGAGAGAGATGATCCTCCAACTCCGCCTCAATCACCCTCTCCGCTCGCTACCCCCGGGATACGCATAAACCCTCGTCCCAAGAGACCCCAAAGCACGAGACAATTCAAGCTCCAGCTTGCACAAGATATCACTCAACCCAAGGTATACAACTCGGGCCTATCGGCACGATCCCAAGCCCACGGTCAGCTCCACTTCCCGCCTCGCCCCCCAAAAACCTCAACTCCAAGAACCTTTGGTCTAGCCGGGGCCGCTCAACAGCCGAACCTGCCGTCAACCCCATGCTGACTGATGAGAGGCTAACGTGGGACGCTATGGGATAGACGTATCGAGAGAGAAGGTATTGGCCGCATTGAGCTTGTCCGGAGACTCGTCAGTGGGCTGTAATGTATGTGACAAAACTTCTATTAAACAAATCTATCTAATCTATATACTCTCATAAGGCGTCCCCCAGAAATCAGCCAGCCACTCATTAAAGCCCAATGTAAAGCAAATCCACATAATCTTTCATCAGGGGCATCCTCGCACCCCGCTGCATCCTGGGGGCATTCATCCAAGCAGGCACTACTCCGACCTTGCGCTCTTCGTCTTCTTACTCCGCAGCTTCATCATCAGAAACACGAATGCATACGACGAGATACAGAACAGCGCCGTGATACCAGTCTACCAGACAGACCCAGTTAGTATGGCGCTCTCTCAAACAATAGAAAAGAAAGGCAACTCACATCTCTCCAGGAATAGTACTTCGCCTGCAAATTAAACGACTTGGCATAGTCCGCCCCGCTCGAATACTGGCAGAAGGAGCACGTGCCCGTCGCGGTGGCGTCCAGCAGGTAGCCCGTGTTGTTCGCGATGAAGTCCGCCATGTACTGCCCACAGGTCTGGCCGGAAGGAGCGCTGAACTGCACAAACTCGGACGCCTTGCACTGCACCTTGACGTCCCAGAGGACCTCGCCCATCAACCCGCCCACGAGGTAGGTGAAGGGGTCCAGGTAGTAGATCCAGTAGCGCCAGAAGGGCGTGATCTGGTCGTAGGGGACGACGACACCGCAGAAACTGATCATGCCGGCGCCGATGAGAATCGGGTTCATGATCGCGGCGAAGTATTCGTTCGGGGCGTAGGCGGCAATTGCCTGGCCGATCGAGGTGTAGAGGAACTCGTAGACTGTCATGGTTAGCTTCTGCTTGGGTCTGAGGGGGGCGATGCAGGGTGAATGCATACAGATCATCTGGAGGTAGACATGTCCCGAAATGTAAGCCGAGACGGGGAAGCCAGCAGTAAAGTACCAGCATGCGAAGTACAGCGTGGCGCAGATGATCAGATACGGGATTTCGGATACAGTCTGCGCTGCGATGAAGGCAATCCAATGGTAGGTTTTTGACTACGCATGTTAGCCAGTTATCTTCGAGGACTGGTCGATGACACATACCTTCTTTTCTCGAATTTCGAAAATGTCGCGGTTGTGCAGGAAGAACGGCTGCATCTGGTTGATACAGCCAGGAGCAACGAAGATGAAGTTGAAGATAGCAAATAGACGCAGTTGAAGTGCGAATGTGCCGTCTCCCATCTTCCAAAACGTAAAACCGCTGAACAAGGCGGCGAATACGTGAAGAATGATCTTGTTCCACATGTAATCCTGCACTCATTAGTGCCAGAGTACTCGTGTATAACATGTCAAACGTACCGGTGAGCGCCACAATTGGGTCATCAAGCGTTCAAGCACCATCTTGAACTGGAACCAGACTGGCGTGGCGAAATCATGGTGGTCCTCCTCGCCGGTCGAGTTTGCCTCGGCTGCCTTGTTCAGTGCCTCAAGATCTCGGAGGACCCGCTCACGCTCCTCAGACCTGCTCCACACGTCAACCCAGTCAATCGGCTTTTCAGTGTTGCCTTGGATGACTTCCACAATGTGCTCGGCGGGGTTGACATCGGCCGGGCAAGGGGCGCCGTTCTTGGCAAAATACTCAAGAACCTTCTGTGAATCCTGGCCAGTCTCCCCGAAGTACGTCATCTTGCCTCCTTTGGCAAGCAGAACCAGTGAGTCAAATGCGTCGAAGAGCACAGCAGAGGGCTGGTGAATGGTACACAGCACGGCCTGTCCGCTATCAACAAGTTTTCTTAGGAACCGAATGATGTTGTAGGCCGATTGACCATCCAAACCAGAGGTTGGCTCATCCAGGAATAGCAAGGTCGGTTTGGCCACAAGCTCAACACCCAAGGTCACCCTCTTGCGCTGCTCAATGCTCAAGCCCGCACCCGGGACACCGATCAAAGCGTCCTTGATATCACTGAGCTCGAGCAGGTCAATGATGTGGTCAACATAGGCGAGCTTCTCTTCGCGGGGGAAGCTGGCAGGTTGGCGCAGCAGAGCCGAGAAGACCAGAGCCTCTCGCACTGTAGCCGTGCTCTCATGGACATCCATCTGTTCACAGTACCCAGTCGTCCGCTGGAAGCTGATACCCTGGGGGCGTCCATCAATCAAGATAGAACCCACAATCTCACCGCTATCTTTTCGCTGGGCGAGAACATCAAGCAACCTAGATCATCTTAGCCATATCACATTATTAGGGCATATGGTCAAGCTTACGTAGTCTTTCCTGCACCCGAGCTTCCCATCAACGCAACCAGGTTGCCAGGTTTGACATATCCAAACACCTGATGCAAGAGCTGCTTCTTCTCGCCGTGGAAGGGTACATGGTAATCGAGATGGTTCCATGTGAAAGTGGACTGCTTGGTCGTCTGCGCAAGAGCGTTCCCCTCAGACTTGGAGGCAGCGGCAGTTTCCTCGTCGGCTGGCTTTGACTTGGCACCCCGCTTGTAGAGAAGGACGGACGAGCCCGATTGGCCGTTATTCTTCTCAAAGCCAAGGGCAGTCAAGAAGATGAAGAATGCCCAAAACCCAATCAGAATTCCGAAACTGCGCCAGATGTGGTGCCAGGAGTAGCTGTACTGTTCCCGGATGTAGGTAGCGCCATCAATCACACCGTCTGTGCTTCCTTTGACGGTGCAACCACGGTATTGGGAGGCGCCGTCCGGGTAGCCAGAACCATATGGGATGTAGTCGGGCTCCACACATGTCAGTTCAAGTCCGACAAATTCGTTGGCCATCAACGCTTCGAAGGCGTAGGCACCGGGGTTGAGGTAGAAGATCCAGCGGAACCAGACGTGCATTTGTTCGAAAGGAATGAGGTAACCTGTAATTCTGTGAGTGCAGCTCGCTAAGCCCAAATCTATGATACATACCTCCGTAGACGAAGAAGACCGTGGACACAAACCCAGTGATCTTAGATGCATTACCGAAATTCTTGCAGAGAGCACCGATTGCGCGGAACATCTGCATGAAGCAAAGGGTCTGAACGACAACAATAACCCAGTAGGTAAAAAATCTGCCGGCGTCCATCTGCATTGCACTCATAAAGTAGAGAATCAATGAGAAGCAGGAGACCTGAACTAAGACAATAGGGACATCCGTGATGGCATTAGCGATGGCAAAGGCTGTCGGCCTGTAGAAACCGAATCTCTTCTGACGCGAGAGAATCGGCCGCCCCATGAATGACGCGGTTGTCTCCGACATTGTCTCCAGAAGGAAATAGAGAACTGCGAAGAAGAGGGCACCAGGGCGCAAGAAGATCGAAGAACTGTCAAGCTTCAGGTTGTAGAACAAACTACCACAGACTAGCGCTTGAAGAATTGCGGAGACCACTTTGATAATGACCGAGAGCCTATCACCGGCTAAAATTTGGAATTGGCTGCAACGTGTCAGCACCTGTCACGGCCCATATATCCAGCCTACTCACCGAATTGTGCAGCTCACAACCTGATGCCAGAGACCTGCCGTGTAGACACTCTGAGGCCGAGGAATATGCTGGTTCCTCTTTTCCAGGAGCACCGCATTAGCCAGATTGATTTCTTCATCCACCAGCTTCTCCGGCGATTGAATATCCTCAAGCATCTGCGAACATATCGCACTCTGGCGGTAGTAGGCCTCGAATTCGGCTGCAGTACTAGGCACCTTCTTTTCCATTCCTGGAGCCACAATCCTCTCCGTAATCACGGTGACAGAGGTAAGGAAGTCGGCGATGTTGGCTCCTCGAGGACAGACAAAGCCCATCTCCTCGAAGTACGCCTTGGCCAACGCCCTCGGGCCGTAGTAAGTCACCATACCGTCTGCCAGGACCAGGACTTTATCAAACTGGTCGTAGATACCGTTGCCTGCTTGGTACATGGTAGCCACGATCGTCTTCTCGTTCTGATCCGCCTCACGTCGCAGCATGCGCGCAAACTCAACTGCCGTCTTGGAATCCAGACCTCGGGTAGGATTGTCCCAGAATTGGACCGGACTCTGTAATATCACGAGCTCAGCAAGAGATACTCAGACTCAAGATAGAATCATGACCATACCTGACCAGCCATCATCTCTGCCAAGGAAACACGCTTCCGTTCGCCACCAGACACACCCCGAATGAATTCATTTCCAACCAGGGTCTTCTTCGAGTGCGGGATACCCAGGGAGCCCAGGATGTCATCTCGCTTCTCTTGCACGTATGCCTTTCTGTCTTGCAGATGTTCTGGACGTTCGCGAGGTACCTTGTTGCGCAGGGCGAATTTCATGGTTCGATTGACCGTCAGCGTGGGGAAATGTACGTCATCTTCGTTGTTGAACAAGATCTGTTGCCGGTACTTCTTTGCCTGCTTGTGGTCCATACTTCCGTACCGGGTTTCGCCCACCACCTCGTCGAAAGCCTCACGGTCATTGGATAATACTCGAAGGAAGGAAGTGCAGCCGGAGCCGGGGCGACCCAGGACGAAGAGCATCTCTCCAGGCCGGACCTGACCGGTGATCTCCTTAAGAATGGTCCTCTTGGGCCTTCGACTCCTCTGAAACCAGCTCGTGAGTTGTCGCGGGTCGGCCACCGACAGCAGTGTGTCTCCCAGGGCGGCATCGGGCGCCGTTACGTTCACGCTGACATCACGGAAGGTGAGTGTCAAGCGCTTTCGAATCCCAGCATTCCCCGACTCCATATTTAACGTCCCTGAGGATGATGATGTATCCATTGTGGTTTATAGGTCCGATCAAATCGCTGCTCTAATCGTGCTTTGATGTGTCAGCGAATATATATACGTCGTTGCTCGGATTGGAAGCACATACTTAGGAATCACTATCCATGAAGATGGATCTGCAGACACACTTTAGCTCTGAGACTCGATGAAACTGTACCCCTTAACAGCTTGAGGAAGCCCAGACTCTTAATTATAGTCAACGTTCTGCGTGGCATATAAGGAGTGCGTGTAGTCTATATCCACATATCCGCAAATCCGTAAAACCGATCTTCGTAAAACCGCCCAGCTCCACCGCGAAGCTTCCAGACAAGCTCATTGGCTGGGAATGAAGAGTTGGGTCCACCGAAGGCGCTGTTTGTCATGGCTTAATGGTTTACGGATATGTAAATGCAGTTTTTTGATCTATAGCCGGCCGCGCTAGGTCCCCGTGCCTGGACAGGTAATCCATAATGACCAAATCTTTTACCAGGGGTGCGAAAGGTAAGAACTCCTCGGCAGGAGCTTGCTCAGCCTTATTCCGACACTGTTTCAGCCGGATTGTCTTCGATCCTGTTGAGCTCAGAGCCAGAACATCCGTGACGTTGGCAGACCTGCGGTTCTTCGGATTTTGAGTCATGATTGTCGCTGAGACAGGCCCGCTAGAACGACAGGTCTGATCAAGCTGGAGGAAGATGTGATGAAATGTCGGATATATGCAAATTGGTCTTGCTAGGTCGTTGCCGTGCATCCGCCAGTAGTACGGAGTAGAACAGCGCTGATGAAGCTGTAATAAACATGAAGTCCAGACCCTCGAACACGTGGCGGTAGCGACTGTTATCCCTTGCTTCGAAAGACATGCGAGTTTGTGTCTTTGACCGAGAAACATTGCTGTCAGAGAAACGCGACAATTGCTCCTCTAAACGAACAGGACAGTCAGCCTTCCATTATCGTCCTAGAACATGCCATCCTCTCGCTTAGACTTTCCGTGATTTCAGTCGGGTAGAACTCATTGCAATGTCTTCTTGGGACAAACACTTTATGCAGCGTACCACAAATTTATGATCATGCTATCATAAGAGACAGCTTGAAGAGCATGATCCTTTTCCTAAGCGCACTGCCTTTGACGAGAACTAGCCGAATAAGAATCACTGACTTCGACCGTCTTCAAGAGACATAGAAACACTGTAGAAAAGAGGAAGAAATGGTACTGTACAGCCGTTGTAGTAGAAGTGAAGTTTCTTGGTTTCGTGATGGGCTGCGGCGGGCGGTGTTAACTTCTTGGCTCCTCCGAACCTCCGCCCGCAGCCCGCAATTTCTCCAGATCTCAACCTCAAAACCCGATCTCGGTATCTCCCTCATGGCGTGAACAGCAACACGTTCAGTCCGCTCCCTTCCCTCGGACCTTTCCCGCTCATCATTCCAACTGCATGACAGCATACCCCTCACAATGAGCGCCTCACGAGTCGGTCGAGCCGGGCTCAAATCGGCCAAGGGAGCAGCCTCAGCAGCAGCAGCTCCGCGCCCCAGCCCAAAGCACAAGTTGCAACCTCCATCAGGGTAAATATTTTCTTATTATAAAGCCCCCCTAAAGCGAAAACCCCATTCTTCTGACACCATTCCATTCTCTCTCTATAGAACCACCCCTACGCTCTCCAAACGCGCCAACCCCCTCCTCACCAACTTCCACAACCACCCCCCCTCGACCACCACCCTCCTCACCCCGCGCATGATGACAATCATGGGCGTCAGCATCCTCGGCATAAGTACCTACATTGGCTACCTCTACGCCTCCTACACCCGCGAAGTGACACACTCGCAATCCCTCGCCGTCTCCTCCGACGTGACCGACCGCTACAACCGCACTGCGCGCACCTTCGACGCGGACGTCAACATGTCCGAAACTCTCATGCGACTCGGCAGCAAGCGGCGGGAGCTAGTACAGCGCGCGCGCGGTGACGTTTTGGAAGTTAGCTGCGGCACGGGGCGGAATATCGAGTACTATGATTTTGAGCCGCGACGGGGACTGGTCGATGAGAAGAAAGGGGTGGTTGGGATGCGGGGGTGCCAGAGCGTGACGTTTGTGGATCTGAGTCCGCAGATGGTGGAGATTGCAGAACAGAAATTCAAGGAGGTGCATCCGGAGCTGGTGAGGAGTGGAAGGGTGGAGTTCCGCGTGCAGGATGCGGCGCAGGTGACGCCGCCGAGTCAGAAACTCACAAATACGAAACAACGGCAGAGGGGGTGTTTTGATACGGTGGTGCAGACAATGGGGTTGTGCTCGTTGCCGGATCCGGTGGGGACGCTGAGGCATTTGGGGACGCTGGTTGAGCCGCAGAGAGGGGAGATTTTGTTGCTGGAGCATGGTCGTTCGTATTATGGTTGGTTGAATCGCGTGCTGGACAATCTGGCGCCCGCGCATGCGGATCGTCATGGGTGTTGGTGGAATCGCGATATTGGGGAGATTGTGAGGGAGAGTGGGTTGGAGGTTGTGGAGGAGAAACGGTGGCATTTTGGGACGACGTGGAAGTATGTCCTAAGACCGCCGAGGAAGGCGGCGTGTGAAAAATAAAGGGTTGGTAGGAAGAGCCTCTTGGGAAGGATACTTCAACGGTGATTATGATTGAGACTGTGAATTTGGATGTACGATACTATATGTATGTATGTGGTTCTTGGGTGGAGTTACGCGTGTGTGTTTATAGAATCATAGCCATAGAGTGCTAGGTAGAGCCTGAGCGGTGGGCAATGGAGTCCTTGGATTTATTCAAAACTTGAGGATCAGTGACCTTTCAGGCGACATAGGCGTTTTGCCAGTGGCTGAGAGCTTGTGTAAATCTCGTGGTGAGACTACCTTACTTGATGAACATTATACTATTACTAGGCTGGGTCCCAAGATTAGAACAGAGACTCAGAGACCCTGGCCGGGATTGGTGATAAAGGGAGCGATGGCTTCAGGCGGATAAGGCTGAGCAACAAAGGGAACCTGGAACCGATAATGCCCTGATCCAACCTTCTTGTCATCCTGCTCACAGCCTAGCCGCACGATAGCCGTTGCGTTCAGCGGCACATCGAGCTCAACAGTAAGCATCTTACGCTCCCCATCGCCGCCCTCCACAGCGGTCAACTCCCATCGGCAGGACCAGCGTCCATACGCACAGTCATGCGAAACAGCCGCATAGGTCAGAGGTCCTCCCGGTTGAGGAGACACAAGGACAGTTTTCCACCCCGGCTCACGAGGGATCAGCCCGCCAACCGTCTCGTGAAGCCATTGGACGACCGAGCCAAGCGCATAGTGGTTGAAGCTGGTCATCTCGCCGGGATTGATCGACCCATCCGGCAAGAGGCTATCCCACCGCTCCCAGATGGTCGTCGCCCCCTGGGTGATCGGATAGAGCCATGAGGGACACTTGTCCTCCAGCAGCATCCGATACGCCAAGCTGAGATTGTTGCTGTGACTGAGGGCGTGGAGGATGATTGGAGTTCCGGCAAAGCCGGTGGCCACGCGGAACTTGGCCATACGCACTAGGCGCGATAGCTGGTAATTGATGGTAGTGCGCTGGGGTTCCGAGTCTATCAAATTGTATACAATGACTAGAGCGTATGCTGTTTGAGAATCGCCGGCCACTAGCCCGCGTGGCGTCACGTACTTGGCCTGGAAGGCTTGCAGGTGTCGGTCAGATTCCTGCTGATAGTGCGCGTAATCGGCTTCTTGGCTGAGAAGCCTACTGATCTGAGCCAGGATTCTCGTAACGCGCACCAAGTAGGCATCTGCCACCAGTGCGCCGCTAGTACGCCCATCGCCTGGCTCGTCGGATGGCGCCTGAGGATCAAGCCAGTCCCCAAGCTGCCAATGATCTGGATCCCACAGCCCATCCTCACCTCGACGAACGCCTTGGTCCAGCCATGCCTTCATGCTGGGATACTGGCGGCGTAAAAGTTCCAGATCGCCCGAAGCCTGGTATATAACCCATGGCAGGATGATGACCACGTCGTCCCAGACCGCTTGCGGCATTGGGGGCCACACATGCTGGAGCACGTTCGGCACCACTAGTGGAGGCACGCCGCCATCATCATGCTGCTCTGCGGCTATATCCTCCAGCCAATCAGCCAGCATCCCTTCGCAGTTGAACAAGAAGGTGGCTGAAGGGCTGAAGACCTGGATATCGCCAGTCCAGCCAAGACGTTCGTCTCGCTGGGGGCAGTCAGTTGGAATGGACACAAAATTGCCTCGCATGCTCCACCACGCGTTTCGATGTAGCTGGTTAATCGCCCCATGTGAGCACTCGAAGCCACCTGCGGGCGCGAAATCCGTATGTAGTACCAACGCGGTGATATTCTCCTGCCAAGAGAGCGACGCGGACCGCAGGTCCCAACCATCCACCTGCACGAAGCGAAAACCGTGAAAGGTAAACTTCGGAGACCAGTCTCTGAGGTTTTCGCCAGAGGAAATGATCACATCGGTGCATTCGGCCTGACGCAGTGGACGTGTACCCAGCTCTCCATTTTCCAACACTTCCGCGTGCGTAAATCTCACCTCAGCGTCGGGTGATAGATGCAACTCGCGAACATGGAGTCTACCGACGAGATTCTGACCGAAATCGAGAATCAAGCGCCCTGATGGGGTAGTAAGCAAGCGTCGTGCCGTAACATGCTGTGTAACGCGTACAGGGGGGGCTCGAGGGACAACCAATGCCGCCGTAGGCTGCGCGAGCGTCATGACCGGCTTCCAAGTTGTCATCTCCGGGTAGTCGGGGTCGCCGTGCCAGTTTCCCAGCTCCTCACGCATATCATACCACTCGCCATCATAGATCTCGCTCCGCACGAGGGGACTGAAGTTGCATTTCCAGCTGCTGTCCGACACCACCTGCATCAGAAGATCCTTCCGGGCGCCAACGATCTCCAATTGAACGATGGCGCCGATCTGATCACCGTAGAAGCATCTCCGGCCACCATTAAACCCAAGACGACCTGCATACCACCCTTCAGCCACCTCAACACCTACAACATTGCGCGCTGCAATTCCGGTAGAAACGTCGTGTACCTGGTACGCCATTCGATGCTTGTAGCTCGTCCAACCGGGCGCCAACTCGTGATCCCCAACGCGCCTCCCATTCAGATAAACTCGATACATGCCCAGCCCTGTAATGTAGAGCCTAGCCCGGTCAACCGCGCCAAATCCAGCGGGAAGCTCGAAGGATTTGCGGAAAACTACCGGCCTGAGGGTGCGGTCGCCTCCAGTCGACGGGTGCACCATAGGGACTGCGGACCAGTCCTGCTGGGTGAGCAGAGCACATTCCACCCCAATCCACGTGGACCACGCAGTGAAGCCCGCTCGTTCTCTCGTTGGTGTGTCATTTTCTTCTGTCATCTCTATCCAGGTGCCGTGAGCGCGCACGCGGACCAGCTTCCGTTCTCGGGAGCGCAACGGAGGACCCGGCCAAGGCACCCATGTCGACTCGGAGCTGTCGACTCGGTAGATTTGACCTTCGTCCTCCGGGGGAAATTCGGGTGCTTTCACAGCAATTTCGTATGAGGTCTGAGTCCAGTCGCGGGCATTCCCCTTCGGACAAGCGGCCTTCCACGACAGACGCGGCGCGGCACACTGGATCCCAAACCCAGTAGGGAAATGCTCGAATGTGAGATTAACAATTTGTGTCATCTTGCGGTTACCACTAGAGGAGAGAATCAAGTGTTGTTAGTGTGTCTGCAAGGGATGGATCATTAGTCTTCACAGAGAGAAGTCCCGTCTTTCATATAGAAGAACTCGCGTTATTTTTGCCCCGAGACAACCGACTGCGAAAAGCTGAAGCTATAGGAGGAACGCTAGTTGAAGATTCATAATCTCAAGCCTCAAGTCTCTGGTCGCTGAATGAAAGTCTGCATCGTAGATGGAGAAAAGGACCCCGTTGCAAGGTCTTAGGTGTTGTGGTTAGAGATGGTGTCTGAAGGCATGGTTGACAAAATGGCTCTCGGGGTGAACCATGCCGAAACAGGCTGCTTCCCCGCAAACCCAGTCATGTCAGTCACCTGATGCCCAATGCCTAACGGGGAGAGTACAGCAGAGGCAATGGAGGCATGTGAAAGCATCGCAACCAGATCTGCACGGTCTACCGAACAGACTACGGTCGTACCTGGCTATCAGCACACTACGAGAACACAAAACACTACCAAGGTGTTCTACGAAGCAAAGAGGGACAAGTAATTCAGTTCTTTTTGTATGGTAACCAGGAGTTCGTAATTATACCAGCCATAACCACTGGCACAGCCCCGAATCCCTCATTCTCCCAGTATCATTCATCCGCTGCCATAACGTTCCGTAATGATCTAAAACAACAAGATAGAAAAAGTTTTTTTGGTCTTTTGCATACTGCGAGGTGTTGAAAAGCCTTCCGACTGAAACAAAACAATCAGAGGTTAAAGCCATCGCACCATTAGCGAACCAATGTGAACGGCGTTGCCCGAAGGCGAAGAACGGAAAAGCCAGGAATTAGAAGGAGGCAACCATTCGACCAGCGCACAGTACCGCCCCCTTGATCTGCGGTGTGCGACTATCTAAGATGGTGAGTCGATTTGAGTTGGAAAAAAGAGACAACCGGGTAAGAAAGTCCGAGTCGCTAGAACGCCGTGCAAATGCTAGCATGAGAAATCGTGACGTGCGCGAAGAAACAAGAAGGCATAACTAGTCGACCCCGCGAGCGGCGTGCATAAATAGGACGCGCTCACGGCGAATCGATGAGCAAGGAGAAGTTTTGTTAATACATGTCGATGAAGGGTGGTGGGGAAGAAAGCGAGCAGGCAATCTTCCTGTTGCGAGCACAAGAGCCCTTTTAAACTTTACGGAAATCTTTTTACACAGGTTAGTTAACGGATCACCTCGATGGGAGAAGTGAAGGAGTAGCAGTGCATACCCGAAAGCACAGGATAGATCAGCTCGAAAGCCTGATAGATTTCCTCACGGACCTTAGCACCAGTGAGGACAATCTTGCCACTGACGAAGATCAGGAGCACGATCTTGGGCTTCATCATGCGGTAGATAAGACCAGGAAACAATTCGGGTTCGTAGGAACTGAAGTTGTGGTGGCGACTAGCCAGACCCTCCAGGCGAATCGGGAACTTGATGTCGCAGGAGCCAACGATGTTCTGAATCTTGAAATCCGTGAACTTGGCATTGAAGCCGAGCTTCTGGATAATACGGGCGTACTTCCTGGAGGCCAGCTTGGAGTCATCTTCCGACTTGGCACCAGTAACCACCATCTTGCCGGAGGCGAAGATCAAAGCAGTCGTCTTTGGCTCTCGGATACGCATGATCACGGCCGCGAAACGCTATGAGAAAGAAAAAAGACCAGTTCAGCCACACTGTCCCCTGACAAGCCAAGCTCAGGGAGGTGTGGAAAGTAATACCTTTGGGTTGTACTCCGCATTTCTTGCATGAAGCGCAATCGTCTTCAGGTCCAGGCGACAGTCAAGGTTGACCGTGGCGACGATGTTTCTTTAAAGAGAAAAAAAAATCCATGTTCAGCAATCTGGTAACCCAGAAGGATGAGAACAGCAAGAGTATACTCACTGCAACGTAGGCACAATGCCGCTTCCTGGTGCGTTGGCACCCGGAGTAGCAGCGGGAGTTGCGGGCGCCACCCCGTTGCCGTTTGAGGCATTCGCTCCCTGCTGCTGACCATTCATACCTCCGTTGGTACCTTGAGCCATCGCCATTTGTGCGTCTTTTTCGGAAGGCGGCGTGAGATCACCAGCACCACCGGGAAAAGACAAAGAGGCAGGACCAGTGAAGGCCCGGGCCTGCTGCGCAGTGGCGGGATGAGTTGTGAGAGAATCCATCGCGACGAGAGTAAAAGGTTACTCGAGCCGAAGACCAGCCGATGCTGAGGAGATGATGAGAACTTTCGAAAGATAGTCTGCACCGGGATAATCTCAAGTCAGTCAAGAGACAGACAAGGGAAGGCAAAAAGTAAGGTGAATGAGATAAGGATCGATTTGATCTGGTGGTTGCGGAAGTGACAAAGAAAAGGCGGTCGGTCGGGTGGCAAAAAACCTGGCCGCGGCGAGTCACGTACCCTTTAATGGGAGATGGACAACTCAATGTCTCTCCAACAGCAACACTGCCCACAAGCAACGAACCGTTTCAAATGGAAGAAACAGGAGGAGCGAGGTAGAGTGCCAGAGATAAAACCAACAAGAACCCACGAGTCAAGTCAATCAGGTCAAGGTGACAAGAGTCTGGACTGACAGATATCGAAGAACCACGAACCCAGATGGAGTGATGGGTCGAAAGGCAGTGAGGATTGAGAGCTAGAAAAGCACAACCAAGTGTTTTCTAAGAGAGACCAGGGAGCAACTCGAGGCAACTTCTGCAGTTATAGCAGAAGGACAGGAACAGTAGTGAATAGGGAGTGTCAAGACAGTGCAATGCACGTGATATGAACAAAACTTTTTTTTTCCTTTTTTGGAATTGGTGATGTCTATCTGCGAATGGAGAGAAGGTGCGAATGTGGTTTTGTGTGAATGAAGAGAGAGAGAGAGCGGCGAAGATGCGAACCTGAGGTTGCAACCTTCCTGTTTCAGTAACTGAATCTGAAACAGACGTAGTAAGAAAAGAAAAAGGGAAAAGGTATAAGAAAAAACTTCTTCGACCTGTTTCCTATTTCTTAGCTTTTCCTAAGAACTTCTTCCCGAGTATCTTAGACCAGCGCGAAAAGCAGCAGCAACAGAGACAGCTAGTAATTTAGCGGCTCTGTGATCTGTACGAGTGGAGAGGATTAGGGGGAGAGGGAGAGGGGAGGGAAGGATAGCGGGCGGGAAGAGTTGTATGGCTTTCCGGGCGGTGCCAAGACCAGAATCAAAATTCCAACGACGACGCGAAAGTGGGAGGTTGGGCCTTTATATAGGCTGACTCACAGCCGCCGGGGAGGGGGGGGGAAGGGAAGGGAAGGGAAGGGCAAAAAGGAAGGGAAGGGGAGAGAGAAGTTGGCGTCAGGGGGGGCTGGGCCCGGCGGCGAAAGGCGGCAAAAGCAGCGACACTCACCCATGGATTGGGGGTGGTATTTTTTTCGAGGGAGGATTTTTCAGCATGTTCAGTGTGTCGAGTTTCTACTTTCTATGGACACTATGGAGCTAAGGCTCCACTAGCGGCTCTTGGAGGGTGGCCACCGCCGCCCACTTCTCACAGTTCTCACTTCTCAGCCAGCACGGTTAGCACAATTCCCCCCCAAGCCCAAAGCGCTGGTTTGTTGATCGGCAGAAACCAACATCAGGCTCCACTGGCGTGCACCCGTTCTCGTTGGCTGTCGCCCCCTTACTTTTTTTTCCCGACCAGCGCCGTGGTTGCAGCCACTCGACTTGAGCCAGTCCGCGTTCCTCCTGCGATCCACTCTGCTACTTTTTCGCACAGTCCATCCATTCCACTTTCTTCCAATCATGCCCATGCCCGGCTTGCTGTTCTCGGCGATTAGTTACGATACCGGGAGAGATAGACTAACAACGCGTCTGCCCGCCATATCACCACCCACCGTCCATCCTCCTGCCGCTTTAGCATCTAGCAACAACCACAGCCCGGTTTCTGTCTCTTTCCATGAGCTTGTTTGGGGGTTCAGCGCTGCCTTGATCCTAGCCCGATGGCTTGTTGTGGTTCCAGAAGGCGTGCGACCAAACATCTGCTGTGTTAAGTGTGGTCCCCATGCAGGATCAGTGAAAGAGGATGAAGGATTGATGGGTCAAGATGGGTCAACAACGGATGGGAGCGAGAAAAAAAAATTTTTGGAAAGGGTTTCAAGCCCCGGTCGCGTCATGGGGTCGATCGAGCTGGACGCGTCTTCCTGTCCTTCTCATTTGGCGTTGCCTGCCGCCCGTCGACAAGCCAGCCTGCCTTTTAATCTTACCCCGGATCTCAGACCATCAGCTTCGATCCACCAGCTCGATCGGTATTCGGTCAACTTGCAGCCTTTGATGCACTGGTCACTTTTTATCCCTCCATCTTAATCTCAAACTCGACCAGTGTTGGCGCTGTACCGAGTTCTCAAGCTTAGCATTCAACCTCTTGACTCGCATTCGCTATGCTGCATGCCTTCCGTTGCTGACCCGGCCTACGTAATTCGGACAAGTGTCCTTTTCAACGGCTTTTGGTTTCGGACTCGGAATGGTTCGCATTAGGCTTCATAGCTAGATACTGCTCGAGTTCAATGTATACGGCAAGGAATATGGATGGAAAAAAAGAAGCAGATGCGGCGGTAACTTGCAACGAGTCACTGCTAAGATAAAGTACATAAGTTAAACCACATGACCTGAAAGACGCGTTGTGCCATATCCAGATTCCAGAGTGCTGTGTATCATGATGCTTCTTTATTTATTCTGTCATTGTGGCTGCATCGCCACAATCCTTGTGTCGAGTAGTTCCCTCATCACATGATTGTCAGGAAGATAAGGCCAGGCAGGCAACCGGGAAACATCCATGACATCTCGATCGCGTGTCGTCATCGAGGGCTGACAGGGCTCTGGTTCGTTATATTCACTCTTCTGTACATAATCTCTACCTACTCAATGGTTGGTGCTTTCATGTGATTTGCAGGTCAGGGTTCCTGCTGCGGTTGTTGCCACGGCTATCTCCGGCAAAGTGACATTTTGGCCCAACTGGAAGTGTCATGACCTCTATCAGTACATGAGGAGGGCAAGATGTGCAACGCGAACCATGTTATCATCACGACGTATGTGCCAGAACAGCTACGGAGTCGATCAGTAACTCTTCAGGGTCCGACGGAAGGTGAACAGTGGGTAGTTGGGTGTATAATCTAGTAGCCTACAGCAGAAACTGGCTGTTGCTCTTCTTTTCGCATGGCCCGACGGGCGGGAGTCACGGCTGTATGAGCGGAAGTAACTAAAAGAGGTACAGTCAAAAGATTGCGAGGGAGCGTTGATTCTCATTATCCGCCTCTCCATTGGCCGCCGTTACCTCGGGCCGACCACCGAATTTTCTCCCCTCCCCCCCCCCCCCCAAAATCCCCTTCTTCAACCTCTTAGTCACACCCATTCCTTCATTGGATCAGTGCTTCAATCTGTCGGTCGGAGAGTGACTCCTCTTCTGGTTCTAGTACCTGTGTGTGTCACTGTTACTCTACACTAACTGCAAACCTCTCTTGTCGACGATATCTCTAAACAGGACCATCGCGACCATTCTATCCTCTCCGTGGGTCGCTAGAGCACTGCGCTTGCGGCTGTCTGATTCTATCTGTCGCAATCTCTCCTCTCTCTTATCATGCAGTTGGCCCCAGTATAGGAATTTGCAACCTCTAGCGCTACTGTGATCTTGGCTCCACCCCCTTCACCTCCCTCAGCCTCTTTACAACCACCTCTTCCTCGCCTTCGTAATGGCTTCTAAAGGCGCCGTGCTGCCCTGGTTGAGGCGCGAATTGCGTGCCTCTTCCTTGCGCCTTCCCAAGGCTTCCGCCTGTTTGTCATCACTCGCAACCTCCGCGCGGCCCTCGAACCGCTCCTTGTCAGCCTCCTATCGCAGAACGATACGCCCGCGAACGCTGTTCACCTGCGCTCAGACACGCGCCTTCTCGCATTCGGTATCACGAAGGTTTACCGACGACGATGGCAATTTTGACCCCCGGCAGCTGGACAGAGAATCGGATGAAGTGGATGTTTGCATTGTCGGTGGCGGTAAGGACCCCCGCATTGACTCATTCACGAGGGTGTCATCATAGCGCAAGTGGAAGAGTGTCAAGTGGCTGACCGTTGTCTGTTTCGTCGCTGGACTTAGGCCCGGCTGGTCTTGCCGCCGCTATTCGACTGAAGCAATTAGCCAACGAAGCCGGTAACGAGGAATTCCGCGTCATTTTGTTGGAAAAGGCCGGCGAGTTGGGCGCCCACGTGCTGTCAGGCAACGTCCTCGAACCGACGGCTTTGAACGAACTTCTGCCCGACTGGCTTTCGGAGGACAACCCATCCCGCTTCGAGGGGGCGACCCCGGCGAAGGCGGATAAGATGCGCTTTCTGACACAAAACTCGTCTTTCCCGCTTCCCGCGCCGCCGCAGATGAACAACCATGGCAACTACATCATCAGTTTGAACGAGCTTACGAAATGGTTGGGAGAGCGGGCGGAGGAACTTGGCGTCGAGATTTACCCCGGTTTTGCGGCCAGTGAGGTTGTCTACAAGCCCGATGGCTCCGTTCTTGGTGTCGCAACCAACGATCTTGGTATCGGTCGCGACGGTAAGGCGAAGGACAGTTTCGAACGGGGTATGGAATTTCATGCGCGAGTCACCTTGCTGGCTGAGGGCTGTCATGGAAGCTTGACCAAGCAAGTGTCCAAGAAATTCGACCTTCGTCGCGACAGCCAACCGCAAACGTATGGTATCGGGTTGAAGGAGATTTGGGAGATCCAGCCGGAGAAGTTCAATTCCGGTGAAATCACACATTCCCTTGGCTACCCCCTTCCCTCGGATACCTATGGTGGAGCGTGGATGTACCACTTTGGCGACAACCTGGTCAGCATTGGTTTGGTAGTTGGGTTGGACTACCCGAATCCTTGGCTGTCGCCTTATGGGGAGTTTCAGAAACTCAAGCACCACCCTCTGTTCAGGGAAGTCTTGGAGGGTGGCAAGTGTATTTCTTATGGCGCACGTGCCCTCAACGAGGGTGGCTTCCAGTCTATTCCCAAGTGTGCTTTCCCCGGTGGCGCCCTCATTGGTGACAGCGCCGGGTTCTTGAATGTTCCCAAGATCAAGGGAACGCACACCGCGATGAAGTCTGCCATGTTAGCTGCGGAGTCCACCTTCGCAGCTCTCCAGGGTAACCCTGATGGTAGTGTGTTCCTCTTCGACTACGAAGAGGCTTTGCGCAAGTCGTCGATCTGGAAGGAACTGTACGAGGTGCGCAACATGCGGCCATCTTTCGGCACACCCCTCGGTCTCTACGGTGGAATTTTGTATTCTGGACTTGAGGCGTATATCCTCAAGGGCCGGACGCCCTGGACGCTCAAGCACCACAAGACCGATGCTGAGGCCACCAAACTGGCCTCCGAATGCAACAAGATTGAGTATCCCAAGCCGGACGGCGTAATCAGTTTCGACATTCTCACCAGCGTCAGCCGCACCGGCACAAACCACGAGGAGGACCAGCCTGTCCATTTGCAGGTGGAAGACTGGGATAAGCACACGGATATCGCCTGGCCCAAGTACCAAGGTGTTGAGAACCGGTTCTGCCCGGCCGGTGTGTATGAGTATGTGGAGGATCCCAGCAAGCAACATGGTGTCCGCTTCCAAATCAATGCTCAGAAGTAAGTACTAGCAAAGCAACTGGCCCGTATGCATATGCTAACCATACTCAGTTGCATCCACTGCAAGACCTGTGACATCAAGGTCCCGACTCAAGACATCAACTGGCAGACGCCCCAGGGTGGCGAGGGACCTAAGTATTTCAAGACCTGATCCGACATACCCATTGTAATTTAGCAAAAGCAAAAATAGTTGATCAGATGATGTGGCACCATGTACATAATCCACACTAATTCGCCTCATTCTTTGGCACTCGGTACCTACAGGCTTACTCCGTACAGGCTACAGCAGCATCGTTGAGGCCACAGCCACTTTCCCTGAGGCGTGGTGCCAAGCCACTAGTCCGTGTATGGGCTAGCGGGGGCCGGCGCGGATCATCCGCTTGGCCAGCCGCGGTTCAGCTGTGGTGATCTATAGCATGCATGCTATGTGTACTGTGTTATACCTCACAGATGAGGAATCTCCGGAGTGGCGGACTGTCTTCCGGAAAGGTTCGTTCTCACGACTTGCAACGGATCTGTCGGCAGAGTACAGAGTATGTGCATGATTATTGACCTATTCAAAGCCTATTTTCTCATGAAGATAAGGGAGGGTGATTACCCATGAAATTGAGGTTTCATGCTATCTATACTTCTCTGCCAAGCGAAGGAGCTGTTGGTATAGTTTGTTCTCATGGTTGGTGCAATGGTAGATACTTGGACTTGATTGGGAAAACCTCAGGGCTATACTACACTACACAGTAGTGGGCGATACCTCGGACGTTTCGGACAAACTACTATTGCCTACATCTCTTATCCCAACTGCCAACTACCTGGGGCTCCACAATAAGACACCAGATGAGGCTGTAAGACAATAGCTGTGTTCTTGGTGCAATGTGGGGGATTCTTGATTTGTGTTGCACACTCCGAGTAACGGGAAATATAAATCTCTGCAACTATAAGCCAAGAACCCTTCGGAGTACTTGGTATCATATATGTATACTAGTATACTTAGTTGTGTTATATTTAGTGAGATGAGAAGCTCCACCATACTCTTCTATATATAAGTCCTACTCCATTGCTTCTTTATCACTTCAATGCTCTTCCTAAGCTGACCTGGGTAGACTTGGTACGATAATCGATACCTACTGTGTATACTCCGTACAGCAGGCAAAGTCAGGAACTGGACAGGGCGGGGCCACGTGGAACCGCAGAGTGAGGCGATTTCGGGAGCGCCGCCCGCCATTGGATGCCTTCCACCGCCAGTGGCTCCGAACAATTGCCCTGGCGGTCAACAACTTACCTTAGTTAGTAGTACTTGCCCGCCCCGGCCGCCCGCCTCTTTGCTCGTCTCCTCTTTTCGCGCCGTGACGATCGCTCTATCTTCTCTCATCTCTCTCTCTCTCTCTCTCTCCACCTCTTCACTTTTCAAACTCTTCTGCCTCATTTCTTCCTTCCCCTTGTCAAGCTTCTTGAACTGCCATTCCCATACTTCATTCCTTACTCACATCCCCATCCACCCCTAACTAGCAGAGCTCCTCATATAAACAACCCCGTTCCGACGATAATCCAGCATCAGCTGTCCCCTCCGCACCTCTCTCCTTTTCCCTCCGATTGCGCCCCAGACAGCCACACCATCCACAGCTCTAGGCCAGCGTACCTCTACTGATCTTATCCGGAACATTTCGACCGTCTTGTCCGTCTCCCGGATTATCTGGAACACCTACTTACTCGAGCCACCATTCCTTGTCGCAATTAGATACCTGGAGTACGCACCATTGGAGAAAACAACAAGCAGGCCAGTATTCTCACCTGTGGCTCGTTATCCACTCAACAACTGGAAGTATTTCTGAGGCCACCATTGGTTTGCCTTATCGATTGGATCATCCCCGCAACTTGCTTTGTTTGCTTTCGGAGTTCCAGCCATGACTGAAGTCTCGAACACCCGACTTTATCTCGGGAACCTTCCCCGCAATGGTATGCAGCCATCTATCCGTTCTTCAAGGTCTTCTTTCCATACAATCTGGATATCTTCTCTCGAATCCATTCTAGTCCATCTGCGCCATAGTAAACGGATATCCATTGGATTGCCATGGGTCTGGATGGATTTTCTTTGAATTCTCCCCTGAGCGACCTGGTTCAGTGGACCATTGTACCTCTTTCCTGCTGTCAGATTCTCTCTGTTTGGGGTTGCTAGCCAGGAACCAGGCCTGCGCGCGCCCTCCTCTCCACTCTGCGCAGGGTTCCCTCGGACCCGGACACTGCTGGGGAGGTCTTTCTCAATTTGCCTTTCTTGGATCGTTCGCCGTGCATTTGTTTTCGCAATGAGCTGACCTTTATCTGTGGCGCCCACATGGGCGCCGCAGCATTCATTCAGTAACCAAGCAGGATATTGAGGAACATTTCAGCACCCATGGCTCTGGGAAAATCACAGAGATCAAACTGATGAATGGCTTCGGATTCATCGAGTACGAAGACGCGATGGATGCTCGAGATGTCGTTCCCGGTGAGTCTCTATCTTCCTCACAAGCGCAGAGCACCTGACTTGACCGTGAACTGATATCTGATAATTCTAGCCTTTCGTACGTGATACCACTGGCCGAACTTTCAGGCCGACTGGGTTGACTCTTTCCATAGATGGCAGCGATTTCAAGGGCGAGCGACTCACTGTGCAGTTTGCCCGTGGGCCGCGCCGCAAGGAGAACTTCCCAGGCCCGATGGACCGTCCCAACATGCCTCGCCCCCGTCGCACGATCTTCCGCATGTTGCTTTCTGGACTCCCGGAAACAAGTTGGCAGGTTAGCAGCCCAAGCCCCCTCTCCTTAGGAACAGACGGACCCTTCAAACATCGGCTCATCGGCGTTTCTTGACATTCCCTGCCTGTTTCTTTCTTTTTTTCTTTGATCTTTACACCTTTGTCTGCACGTACCCAGCCCGCCCTGGTTTTGGATATTCCGAACGACTTTGGTCGACCTTCTGGATGCATACTCAATACACAACGGGCACTCTTGGCTCTCCACTGAGTTAGGATGAGAACTGGACGACACGAACCTGGAAGGAATCATCTTGCTGCTTTTGGACAACTTTCCTTGGATCTTGAATTTGGTCTTTTGGGTCCTCCCTGCGACCGGCCCCTCGCCTACACTTTTGCTCTAAGCCCATGGAGCCACTGGACTTCTGATCTGCTTCACCGGGAAATGAACTCACCAATTTATCCTCTAGGATTTGAAAGACTTCGCCCGTCAGTCTGGCCTCGATGTGGTGTACTCCGAAACTGGTCGTGAACCTGGCAGAGGGTGCGTCACCTTTCCTCTCCCCTGGATGCCCGTCGGATTGCCGTTAATGCCATGTGAAGATTTGTTGAGTTTGAGACCGCCAACGACTTGAAGACTGCGGTCGAGAAGCTCGACCAGCGCGAATTTAAAGGATCCCGCGTGACGTGTATCGCCGATGTAAGGTCTCTTGACAGAACTTCAACCAGTCCAGAATGTTCATATCTTATTTAGATCCAGAGCTTCCCTCCGGAAGACCGTTCTTTCCGGGATCCCTACCGGTCCCGATCCCCTCGCCGGAGCTTTCCCCCCATGGAGGAATACGACCGCAGATTCCCGGCACCCCGTGGCTACAGCCCGCGGGCTCATTACCGGGAAAGGTCCCCAATCCCCATGCGTCGGGAGTACTATGAGCGGGATGGGTACGGACGCCGGACGCCTCCTCGCCCTCGTATGGAAGACTATCCTCCTCCGCGTCGACCCTATGAGGATCCGTATGGCCCGCCACCTCCGCCCCGGCACTATGAGGACCCCTACATGCAAGCCAGAGCCTACCCGCGGCCCCGGAGTCCTCCACGGGGCGAGTACATGCCCTACGAGCGCCGTGGTTACTGGTAGGGGCTCATTTGCAGTGTTTTGATTGTGTTTCATTAAGTGCATGGCGGATACCCACTGTGCTTTCTGATGGATGTGATTCCTGTTGCTCGAATTGCTTCATTTTGCGTTCCTTCTTTTACCGGTCCCCAGAATAAATCGACCCGGCCACCCTCACTTACATTCCGGGACCGGATACGACGGAAAATAACATGCGGAGGTGTGTCTGTCGCCGAGACGAGGCAGCGAAGAAAAAAATAATCACGAACGAAGAGACGAAGGTGTTCCTGATCAATTACTGGATGTGGTATGATGACCCAATGATTCGACAACTTGTGCTCTGGGCTGGTCTCTTGAGGTTCCGCATGCGACCATCCCTCTGCGACGTAATATCTAACGATGTGAATTTCATTCTCTCCATGAACATTTGTACGTGTACATTGGAACTATTGAATAAGAATTCCTTTGAACATAACGGGGGAGGAATGGGTTTAGTAAACTTATCTAAGATGCATTTGCCAGGTGTAAGAGACCGCCAGGCCACTAGGCCACCAGGCCACCAGGCCACCAGGCCACAAGGCAACAAGAAAACCGATTCCCCGCGCTAAGATGGAGGATCCCCCCACCCGTCTATTATTTTGCCTGTGACTCGACTACTCCCCTCCCCCCGCCTATCGCACTGAGATAGCAATCAATAGACAGGTTTTGCCCGAGCTTCATTGAGTGCGAGTTAATTCTCCCAAAGTTACCTGTCTTCAGGTTGATTGAATTCACCTCGACGTTTTTGTGGGCTGACGTCACCGGCAGGGTCTCGAAATTCGGTAGCTTCAGCATCTTCCCGACGGTCACCCGCTGAGAGAGCTGGCTCCCTCCCTCACAGCTCGCCCACCTCTCCCTCATCATCCGCTTCTTCGAATTCACCACCCCCAGAAAACCAGAAGCTGGCATCATGGCCGATCAACGCGTGAACGTCCATATTCCATCCCATCCTCCGGTGCTTGACAGCGTGCGGCTCCAAAATATCCAGTTGACGCTCCCCGCGGCCCCCGATCCATGGCACCGTCCCAGCAAGCCGCAGCCCTGCACCGCATCGCTGAACCTATCCTACTCCTCTGCGGTGGCCGCCGCTATCGCCGACGATGTCTCCTTGTCTCTGGACTACGGAAAGCTCTACCGCCGCCTCGAGGAGGATATCCGCACGATGGGCCACGCGGGGGAAGTCTCGGCGCAGAAGATGGTCAGCATTGACGGCAGTCGACGGGACGAGATGCTGGGGGCTGCTCTCGGGGAAGATGTGCGGCTAACGGCGGGGATTGTCGCAAACTGTGGATTGGGTCTCCTCGACGAGACCGCCGCTGGGGTCCGTCGCATGTCGCATGTGCACCACGATGGCCGGCGCCGGAGCAGTGCGTCGGCGGGCTCTCAGGCGCAGGCGCAGGCGGCTATCTTCAGTCCGTCCGCGCCCCCGGCCATTGACGGGGTGTTTGGGCAGTGTGAGGTCTTGCTGCACCTACCCAAAGCGCTGCTGCGCGCGGAGGAGGGCCTCAAATATCGGAGCGTGACTGTGTGGGGTTACCGATCGCGCAACGGGGCTGCTGCTGTGGACAACCTGGCGGAGTCGGAGCGGTGCCCGGTGGTATTGGAGGAGGAGTTTCGGATTGACGGCATCCGGTGCTACTGTATCCTGGGAGTCAACTCCCACGAGCGGGTGGAAAAGCAGGCGGTGATTGTCTCGCTGGAGTTCAAGGGTCCCGGGCAGCTCCCCTGGGGATCTACGGTGATCAATACCTACCAGGCCATGACGCGGGCTGTGGCAGAGGTAAGCTTGTGGGACGCTGATTGCGGTTGAGCGACTGCTAACACTCGAGGTGTAGCGGATCGAAACCACCAGTTTTCAGACGGTGGAGGCGCTGGCTACCTTTGTGGCGCGCATTGTGACGGTGGAGTTTGGCAATGAACGAGTGACGGTGTTGGTTCAGAAGCCCAGCGCGTTGTCGTTTGTAGAACGATCTGGCGTGCAGATCACCCGGTCGCAATCATTTTTCGAGTAGGATGGATGTACTGCTGTTATTTTAGTATATTTGAGTTGTTCTTGTGATAGGATTATACTTACTACGTAGTAGTATATCATCCTCGTATATGATGATTTGCAGAGGGAGGCCTGACCAATGACACAGCCACGTGATGCAGCCCGGCGCCAATCTGGACTAGCGTCGCTTAGCACCCGACCAGTGATGATTGGCTGATTTTAGGGCGGGCATCATCGGCCTTTTTGGGTTTGTTTCGCAGAGGTCAGCTTCTTCCCAATGGAGCCTTGCCTTGATTTCTTCTCCTCCTTTAATTTCTCCCCTCCGCCTCCCTTCACCCCCTCCTTGAAAAAGGGAATCTTGTTGGTCCTTAGTCCTTAAGAAGAAGAAGACACATTTTCCTGTGTGTGTCGTGTATATCTTCTCTTCCTCATTCCTCATATTCATCTCATCATTGCCTCGTTGGCTGCCGAGCCCCGTTGTATCTCTATGTGCCTGTCTGCGCCCTCCACGCTTTTGTCCTTCGCTCAAGTCCGCTCCGCCGCTGGCTCCCCTATCGACACTTTTGCTTTCTCCAATTCTTTCTCTTCGTTGACGGTGTCTCGATATCCCACACTGGCTGGCACCCAGGCCGTGTCATCCGCTCGTTCGCCCGATTTCACTGCTGGCGAGGTGATTTGGCTAAGGGTCCAGGGTCCGTCCTGAATAAGGGCGGACGGTAATTCGGTGCGAGTTTGAGGCCTTTGTGCACAATACTCCCACAAGTGTTGGAAGCAGGCTGTCTCGGATCTGTCCTTTACCAATTGGTGTGAGTAAGTTTTACAGTCTGACCTCCTTGCGTCTTGGGGTCTGCAAACCGGCTGTGGATTACCCCGCGTGCGTGCTTGGTTATGTATCTATGCCTGATGGGACCTGACCGTTTGGACTACCACTAGGCTGCCGCTAACGGGCGTCCCTGAATTTGCCGATGCCTGAGGGCCTGTAATCGGCCTCGTTTCGATTCGTACCGCGTGTCTTTGCGATCATTCGCGACTTCACACAAATGGACTTTCCGGCACCCATGACCCCGGATGACCTTTCGGTCGGGGATGTTTTCAGCCCACAGGCTGACATGTCGCACTCTCGCCCGGACCAGACCATGAGCGATGGTCAGGAAACCGGCTTCCGAATCAGTGCCCGTAGTCCTGATCGCCAGGCTGCATTGAATGGTCCCGCGGGTGTCAATGGCGGCAAGCCTTTTCCTGCGCCGGCCTTGAACGGAAACCTCCTGGCCGGCAAGGCAGACCGTCGGAAGAAGAAGAAAAAGCAGGCCGCGCCAGCTGTGGCACCGGCCCTCTCGACCGTGCGCGGATTCACTCCTCGCGGCTCTGGCGACGAGGACTCGGATCGCTCGGCCTGCAGCTCGCGCGCTCCGAGCTCACGTCCCCCCGCGCCTACCGGGACTGGCCCTAGCAGCCCGCTGGTGCAACCTGCGACCGGGTGCGGGGTGAGCGCCCTGAAGCTCCAGCTGGATTCGATGAGCCTGTCCGGGCAGGGTGCCCGCTCGGAGACGCCCAGCAACGCTAGCGTCTGCTCGGATAGTGACCAAACGGAGGTTCTGACCAGCTACGAGGTGCCGTTGGACCACGACTACGTCAGCGCCGATGCGGTAGAGGAGGAGAAATCGCAACAGGCATCGAACGGGCGCGCCGTGCGCACTGAGCTGTGTCGCAAGATGACGACCGACGACTTTGAGCCCCTGCTGTGCCTAGGCAAGGGATCTTTCGGAACGGTCCTGCTGGTGCGTCACGTGCTGACGGGGAAGCTGTATGCGCAGAAGCAGTTTCGTAAGGCGTCAATCACCGTTCACAAAAAGCTAGTGGAGCAGACCAAGACCGAGCGCATGATTCTGGAGAGCGTCAACCGCCACCCGTTCGTGGTGAAGCTGTTCTATGCATTCCAGGATCACGAGAAGCTGTACCTCATCCTGGAGTACGCCGAAGGCGGAGAGCTGTTCCACCATCTGGCCCTGGAGCGCATGTTCGACGAGGATGCGGCTGCCTTCTACATGGCGCAGATGGTGCTGGCGCTGGAGCATCTGCACCAGACTGTCGGGGTGATCTACCGGGATCTTAAGCCGGAGAATTGTCTGCTGGACAAGGAAGGCCACCTTCTCTTGACGGATTTTGGGTTGAGCAAAATTGCTGTCAGTGATGACGACCGCTGCAACTCGTCTCTAGGGACTATCGAGTACATGGCACCGGAGGTCATTCAGGGGAAACCGTACGGCAAGGCCTGCGACTGGTGGTCCCTGGGCGCCCTGGGGTATGACTTGTTGACCGGATCGCCGCCCTTCAGAGCGAACAACAACGCCAAGCTGCAGGAGAAAATCCTGAAGCAGAAACTAGCGCTGCCCTACTTTCTGGGACCGGATGCCAAGGATCTGCTGACGCGCCTCCTCCGGAAGGAGCCGTCGAAGCGTCTGGGCTATCACATGCCCAAGGATCTGCAGACGATCAAAAGCCACCGGTTTTTCCGGAAAATCGACTGGAAAGCGCTGGAGCGGCGCGAGGTGACTCCGCCGATCAACCCGGTGGTCACGGATCCGGCGCTGGCGGAGAACTTCTCGGTGGACTTTACGCAGTTGCCGCTGAGTCCGATCATTCATGGGTTCGACGAACGCTATCAGGCGTCTCAGGCCGCTGTTCCGGCGGTGTCATTGGGGTTGGGGGAGAGCAATCCGTTTGGAGGGTTTAGTTTTGTGGCACCGAGCAGTTTGCTGGACAAGGCGATTGGGGTATGAGTGATATGAGGGTGACCCGGGTGAAACCGCTAGTTAGACTACATTCTGCATAGTTCATGGTAGCCGAATTGCATAGGAAGTTAAGATACATCGTTAATCCTACCGCCTCCTCACAAGGTCTCCTCTTGAAGCCTTCATCTGTGCAGTGATCTTAATATCCCGTCGAATATAAGGTGTTTTAGTCCCCCTACTATGCCCCTACGATAACGAACAAACCCACCAAGATCAACGACAGAACGGCTTGCTAAGCCCCCCCCCCTTCCCAGCGCGAACGCTGGAAGCAACTCTGCGTCAGCTCAAGCTACTTTTGGATGTCTGTACCCACTCCCTGATCAACTATATCTTTCGGTGTAAATGTGAGCCAATGGCCAGAACTCTTCCTTGCATCAGGCCTGCTAATAGAGTACAATCCGATACAGGATACACCATCCTCTGCATCAGCGGCTTGCCAATAGCAGTCAGTCATAGCGATAGCCTCATCAATTTCCTAATACTGGCAGCGTTATGGATTGATCTTTCACGGTCAGGTTAGCTGCAAACCCTTCAGCTGGTTGAGCACGACTTCTGGATTCTTTTCACTAGCGCTTGCCTTCTCAGCAAAAGTCCGCTATCAAGGAGCAGTATCGGTATCATTAAATCAGCATTCGGATGATCCAACCGCCCCATCGCCCAGTCCCATCAAGAACTAATTCATGCAAAAGTCGCCGGGCTTGTATTCGACTCCGTTTGGCGAGGGAGTTAGCTTGGGACATAGAGGCGGGAATGTCTGGTTGATCCTACTATTTGCCAAAGCCATTTGTTACATGGCAACCAGATTTCCTTTCGCGTCATGGGTGATGAATCTGGTAGACAGCTGATGGACATGTCGCGTAGTAGAAGGGCCTAGAATCATTTGGCGAAATAGTCTACAGTCAAAGAAGAATCTTGAAAGTCTCCCTTGATAGTAAGGTATTAGGGCTGCACAATGACAGGGCGCGGGGAGAAGGGGGATGTTGCCAGCAGAAACATGAAAGACCTCCATGGCCATATTATACTGAACGAAGAGATACCTGCAAGGTAGGATGCATTGATGTTCGCTTTCCATCTGCTACAGCCGAGGGAGTATGTATTTTCTTGTTCTCTCTCCTCAGGACAACTCAAGCTGAAAGCGGGGAATACTGATTACAAAGACTTCTTGCAAGCACTGTATATGCACGGCACTCATGCCAACAATAAACACAAAGATCAGACACGTACAATACAGAAGAGTAGTAATAGACCAACCATACACCCCTGCCTCCTTCTCCCCCGTCCAACCTCGCATACACTTGCATACTTACCACAAAAATGATCACTTCCCCCCCCCTATCCCACCAAACCAATCACTAAATATACCCCTCCATATAAGTCACAAACGTCTGACAATCATTCACCTTCGCCTCCCACGTCGTATGCTCCTTCTCATACGCCTTCCCCTTGGCCGCGAGCGCCGAGTCCTTCTTCGCCGTCGTCGTCTTCACAAACTCAATCTTGGGCGTCGTCTTCCCCAGACTCCAGTTCTTCTTCTGGTAGATCGTGTTCGGGTAGGTCGTGATGATGAGGTGGTGCATGACGGCCACAAAGTCCCGCTTCAGCTTCTTCTTGGTGGATGTCTCGGTCACCTTGCCCACCACCAGCACGATGTGGTCGAACCCGTAGTCCTTCTGCACCTCCGCCATGACCGCCTCGGTGCTGTCGTCGCCCGGCGCCGTCCCCGTCGTGTACTTGGCCGTGAAGGCGTAGTAGCCATCCTTGGTCATGCCGCTGTGCGCGGCGGAGAAGAGCTTGTAGGTGGAGGTTTCTTCGACCGTCTGCGACGAGGTGCTGCCAGCGCGGGTGCCGAGGGTGATGGTGAGGTCATGATCCTCTTCTTCTGAGTCGATGGGGTCCGGGTTGCGGGCGTGGAGGAGGCTGAAGAGCGTGTCTTCGTCGAGGCTGCGCGTGATGAGCTCCGGGCGGAGCGGGTCGACGTTGTGGACTGCCCGGCCGCTGAGGGCTTGGATGGAGCCGTGCGTGGGGTCTTCTGGGCTGGCGTTGGGGATCGGGTTGGAGGTCACTCCTATCCCAGTTGACAGGGTGGCGAGGAAGATGGAAAGGAGGGTGTTGATTCTCATGGTCTTGGTAATGCAAGAGACTAGGAACGAGTGTAGCTTTGAGAGAGAAAAGACTGTGGAAGTTGAAACGAGGGAATGAGGTTGATGGCTGTTTAGCTTGGGTAGTACTGGATTGTTTATATATGTTTCTGACTACATCTGGTGAGCTTAGCTGCCCGTTGGAGGTTCATCGGACGATGCTGCGGTTCAGGGTTCATCGAACGCAGGATGCAAGCTGAGACGCGCGCACACTCGGAAGACCTTCCTGAGTTGAAAAAGGCTGATGGGGGCCATTTTTCTTGTCGGAAATATACTTGGTTGTGGTTGTGGTGGTTGTTGTTGTTGTTGTTGTGCTTGTTGGGAGGAAGTATTTGGCCCCCGAAGGGGGAGGGAGGTCAGGAAGTTAGGGCTTGGGTTGGGGCCGATGTTGGGGGGGCGGAGGTTTCTGGGTTAGTCGCATCCGGAACCAACAGGGTCTGTAGCTGAAGTGAGACTTACTGAAACTGAACTAGACTCTGAGAGTCGGTAGAATCTGAGTCAGACCACCGGTGACCAGTGCCTGGTTCGGATTCTTGTCTTTTGCCCCTCATCTCATCTCCTCTCCTCCTCTCCTGCTCATACATAACACCAACGCAACTCACCCGCACCTCATATACCCCCCACCCAACTCACTCTACAACCACAGCAAACAAAACAAAGCAACGCCCATCATTCAATTCCACAATGTCCACGCTTACCCCCGAAGCAACCCTACAGGCTCTAACGACCAAAATCGAGGCCACCAACCTCCTCAACACCACCCACATCCACCAACTCCTCACCACGACAGCAACCACCGAAACCACCGAAGAGAAACTCACCCTAGAGGCCTTCCTCGGAGTATTTCCAGCATCCATACAAGAAGTTCACACACCCGCCCTCACCAACATCTACCGCCTCCTCTGCTACCTCTCCACCTTCCCCTTCCACGCCCTCCCCCTCCCGAACAGCTTATCCTACGCCGCCCTCCTCCGCGCCCTCGCGCTCGCCTCCCCCGAAATCGCATGCTCTCCGGAGCTCTTCGAGCAGAGCAACCTCACCCGCCGCCGGACGCGAGCAGATTTCCGGCGCCTCGTCTTCCAGGGTCTTGCGAGTGGGGTAGTACCCAAAACTGCGGAGCAGGAAGAGAGTCGTGAAGCACGGGAGCGCGAGCGGGAGCACGCCCGGCGCAATGCGTTTGATATCCCCTCCGCGGAGGACGATCCGGTGCAGTTAGAATTCTGTGCGGTGAACTATGATGAGGATGGGGATGAGATGTTTCATGACGTTCTGGATGTGTTGTATAATGTGCAAGATAAGAAGGTCTGGGAGGCGGGGGTGATGAGGGCGGGGTGGAGGGAGGTGGCTAAGCAATTGGTTCACGAGGTGGAAGTTCAAGCTGATGCTGCAGCTGGTGCGGAGGAGGTTGGGGAGAGAAGGGTCAGGGTGCGGGAGTTGGGCATTTCACGGAGTGGCTTGAAGGTGGTGGTGCGGTTATTCTTGGAGGGGTTTTTTGGCATTGATGCCAAGTACACTGTTGCTACAAGGGAAAGGGAGAAAAGAGAAAACACAGAAACTGGAGGGGAGGAGGGGCTGGAGGAAGCAGCTGAGTCTGTGGTAAAGGCCTTCACGAGAGACGAGGACGGGCTGGTGGCGTGGGAGAGGTTCGATGAGGTTGTTCGAGATATTATGGTTCGTATCTCTCTTCCCCGTTCCTGGTTCGGTTCAAGCTGTTCAATGATAATGATGATGCTAACCCGGGGTAGCCGCAATTCTTTGTCGGGTTACAGAAGCTGCTGGCCCCCCTGTACCAACCAGCAGATGACAGAAAGGACATCCTCGACCAGTTACCCTCCCCAAGCAACATCGTCACACGGCCTGTCCTGGCGCAGATGGGGATGCTTCTCGCGGAGACGGTGGCCTTCGACTCGCTATTGCTGCGCGGGGCGTACACCCACACCACCAACAGCGCGGCGACATCCGCAGAGGCGCTGACGGCTTTTTTGCGCGACGATGAGGAGCTTACGGTCGTGTTGATTGCCGGACGGTGTATGCGGTCCCGCCAGAAAGTAGTGTTCGGATTTCATCTCCCTTGGGCAGGGTTAGAGGGTGCGGCGGCTTCGTGTCTTCTGTTTCAGTTGCATCCGGTGCAGGATGTCTTTCCGGGGAGTACAGCCGAGATCCCGCGGCCGGGTTATCGGTTTGATGCGAGGGAAGGGACATTAGTTTTTGGAGAAGACGGAAAAGGCGTGCAATTGGTGCTGGAGAAGGATCTGAAGAGAATGAGCGTGCGGCATGTCGTGTCGACGAAGGGGGGGTATCAGGCCAGGGAATGGAGGGGGAACTGGACAATGGAGGTGGAGGTGCACGAGATTGAGATCTGGGATGAGGTGTAGAGGCTTGTTGAGATTGCGTATTGTCTGTTCGTCTCGTGAGGATTCACCATAAAAGCTTCCAAGGTCACGAAAGAAGATCAAGTACGCGCCAGGCTCTCGATACGTAGTGTGTGCGAGATTCAAGTCACGTAGAGAGTAGTTGGTGCCTGGGGCCCAAAAACACGCCCTTGCCGCCGCCATCAACACAATGAGCTCCCCCTCTGTCATGAGTTTGAAGACTGTATGGGCAAAGTAGGGCAGCAGATGGCATGCGGACAGACGGTGATCAATAGGAATATAAGAATATAAGATCAATAAAGACAAAATGTAGGGCTCGCGCCAGGCAGCCGCCACAGAAGTGGATGCCTGAACCGTCAGGCCCCACACGGAAGGAGAAGAAGACGAACAACAACAGAAACCACTTGGCCTCATCTTCCTTTCACCTTGACTTCCCCCTCACTATGTATGCGCGATTTCTTGACCCAGGCCCCTACACAACACAACTCCGAGAGCCCTGCAAAGAACAGGGCTCTCAGGAAGTTATTGGCCTCCATCGTGGGGACCCCGTGGTTAGTAGCCAGGCTAAACAGGGTTGCGTACGGCAATTACACTGCAGCAGCACCTGCGGACAGCAGCCCATGCAAGCCTCCTGAAGTCGGTATTTCACCTTGAACCAGGAAGCAGCAAACTGCAGAAACTGGGGAAATCGACCCGCAATCAGCCCATGCCTCGGCTATTCTCAACAACCCCAGCTTTACCAATCTGGGGACGGTTCTTCTCCAGATGGTCCCAGCTGACGCCCCACGGAAGCGCAATTAGCCGGCGGCGGACTGCCGTTCCTGTCAAGGAACTAACCCCTTCATTTCGGACTCCCACGGTCTTTAGCTGGGGAGACGATGCGGAGGTGGCTAGTTGGGTACAGCGTCTACGAAATTGCTGTCGGGATGCGGTCCGGACAGCCGTCGTGCTCTCTGGGGCTGGCGGCAATAGCTTCACGATCCATCTTCAAGAGACTGGCAGGGAAGCAAAGTCATAGGGGAGATGAAGATATAAAAGCCATGCCATGCCCATGGTTTCTTTCGCCATCATCAGCTCGATCATCCTCGCCAGTTCAGTTTCAAAGCTTCAATTCTTCTTCCAGCAGCTAGCAACCATGGTTGACTCCTTCTCCATCTACAAGACAGCTCTCCTGCTTTGCATGCTGGCCACCAGCAATGCGCAGCAGGTCGGCACTTCCCAGGCTGAAACGCATCCCAGCTTGACCTGGCAAACTTGCACCGGCAGTGGTAGCTGTACCACCACTACCGGCAGCGTGGTCATTGATGCCAATTGGCGCTGGGTGCACGAAGTGGGTGGCTACACCAACTGCTACACCGGCAACACCTGGGACACTTCCATCTGCGATACCGATGTCGAGTGCGCGGCCGACTGTGCCCTCGAGGGTGCCGAATACTCCAGCACCTACGGTGTGACCACCAGCGGCTCGTCGCTCCGTCTCAACTTCGTCACCACCGCCTCGCAGAAGAACATCGGTTCGCGTCTGTATCTCTTGGAAAATGATAGCACCTACGAGACTTTCCAGCTGCTCAACCGGGAATTCACTTTCGATGTGGATGTCTCCAACCTTCCCTGCGGTCTGAACGGCGCCCTCTACTTCGTCTCCATGGACGCTGACGGTGGCGTTTCCCGCTTCCCCACCAACAAAGCGGGTGCTAAGTACGGCACTGGGTACTGCGACTCCCAATGCCCGCGGGATCTCAAGTTTATCGATGGCGAAGCCAACGTTGAAGGCTGGGAGCCATCTGCAACCGACGTCAATGCCGGTACCGGTGACCACGGCTCCTGCTGCCCGGAGATGGACATTTGGGAGGCGAACAGCGTTTCCAACGCCTTCACCGCCCACCCGTGCGACTCGGTCCAGCAGACCATGTGTGAGGGCGATGCTTGCGGTGGCACCTACAGCGACGACCGCTATGCTGGCACTTGTGATCCTGATGGCTGCGACTTCAATCCTTACCGCCTGGGTAACACCGACTTCTATGGCCCGGGAAAGACCGTCGACACCAGCCAGTCCTTCACCGTTGTGACCCAATTCATCACCAGCGATGGCACCGACACCGGTAGCCTGAGCGAGATCCGCCGCTTCTACGTGCAAAACGGCGTGGTGATTGGCAACGGCGCCTCCACCTACACGGCTGCAAGCGGCAACGCGATCACCGAGAGCTTCTGCACGGCCGAGAAGACTCTGTTCGGCGACGAGAACGTCTTCGACACCCACGGTGGACTGACCGGCATGGGCTCCGCGCTGGGTGACGGGATGGTCCTGGTGATGAGTCTGTGGGACGACCACGCCGCCGACATGCTCTGGCTCGACAGCGACTACCCGACCACCAGCTCGGCCAGCAGCCCGGGTGTTGCTCGCGGTACCTGTTCGACCACCACCGGCAATGCCACCTACGTCGAGGACACCTACCCCAACGCCTATGTCACGTATTCCAACATCAAGTTCGGTACCCTCAACTCAACCTTCTCCGGCTCGACCTCCAGCGGCTCCAGCACGACCCTCACCACCAAGGCCTCAACCAGCACGACCAGCACGACCAGCACGACCAGCACGACCAGCACCAAGACATCGACCTCGACCACCAGCTCCTCCACCAATGTGGCTCAGAAATACGGTCAATGCGGTGGCCAGGGCTGGACTGGGCCGACCACCTGTGTCAGCGGATCCACTTGCACCTATAGCAACCAGTACTACTCTCAGTGCTTGTAGACGGATGTGAAGTATCTGGTTGAAGATATGATCGAGCGAAAGAGACTGGTGAGGGGGAGATGGTGAGATGGCGAACACATGATGGCAAATTGTCACTTCTTGCAGGACCTTGAGCTTCGTGTTAGTCTAGCAAATGGAAGACTGTTGTTCTTGACTTGGTTCTGCCTCGACACATAAAGGGTCAGGGTAGTAGTAGTAGTAGTCGTCGTCGTCGTAGTAGTGGTCCTCGGAGTGAATGTTCCAAGAGTCCAGGATTCGACGAGGTGGTGCAGAAATTCCAGGATGGCCGATGAGGCGCTGAAGAAAAGGAACCCCGCACCATCATGTGACTCTGTACATGTGGCTTCATCTCTCGTTCTCTCTTCCTCAGCCTCAGCTTCCATCAGTTCCTCTGTCTCATGCTCTTCTCTGAGCCAGTCATCTCATCGGCGTGTTGCGATGGCATACAAATGTGACTCTTCGTCCCTTTTCTCTCCATCAACTAGTACATACACATGTCGATAATCATCTAGTTATTGCGGTTTAGATAGTTACAGAGTACCGACTGCGACATGTCTACGTCCAAAGCATGAGCCCCCAGAGTGATTGAACTCTGAAGCAGCGAGGCAGAAATATCCCAACAAGTCAATCCATGAGCCAGGGACACTACTCAATCCCCACCAAGACTGTTATCAACGCCACAATCCCTGAACAATGGGATGAGGCACCTGATCACACCACGCCACCGACGTCTCGGCGCTTATTATTCACAGCTCAACAACGACAAGCACTTGCAGTAGCGCCGGAGGGCTTTTTGATGTCGGGAGGAGAATCAGGCTCGGATCCTGCAGCGCCAAGCAACGTGGGTGGACGGGATATTCTCCGCATCACGATTTGGTCCGTTTTCAGGCTGCATCGGGGGCTCTGGCACGGAGGTGACTAATCCAGTAATTTAACCTCCTTCTGCACCCCAGAATTCTCGACCCTAAGCGAGATTAGACTAACATTAGCCTTGGTCGCTCCCATCGCACCATGCCCATTCGGCAAAGGCATGCCTAATCCGTCACCGGTTCTGCAGTGGGAAAGGGGGGGGTCAGCCACCCCCGAAATGCACATAGGTCTGTGCGGAAATGAAAGTGCCGTGACGGATGTGTCTCCGCGGGAATTTCGAGGGGAATCGCGATGGCTTCACCTCCACGCTGGCTGTCATCGACAGCGGCTGACGGCCCGAGAGGCCGACTTCGTGGGGAAAGAAATCGACGATGTTCGTCTTGCTCGTTTCAGCGGTGCGGTCGATTTGGGCTCTTTGGCTTCTGTCGTGGGGTATAAATGCGACCGATGGAGCTTGGATGAGCAGGGAGAGGACCAGAGGACTTCAAATATCGTTGTCGCAACTGCAATCATGAAGCTTACTGTCTTGGCATTGCTTCTCTCCCAGGTCTGGGCTGCTCCTCAGGCCAAACGCTCTTCCAACTTTCTGTGTATGTGTCGTCGTCCTCAGTTCCTGAGAAGTCTAGCCTGACTGGAGAGATAGGGCTTGGAAGCAGTGAGTCGGGGGCGGAGTTTGGCCAGGCCAATATTCCCGGTGTGCTGGGGACTGACTACATCTGGCCGGAGGCGGACGAGATCAAGGTCTTGTTCGATGCGGGCATGAACATCTTCCGCGTTCCATTCCTGATGGAGCGACTGATCCCTACGCAGTTGACTGGGACTCCGGATGCTACCTACCTGGCGGATCTTCAGGCCGTATGTTCTAGCATCTGTGGGAATTGTGATAGTCATCCTAACCCGCGTTACTAGACTGTTGAGTCGATCACTAGCCTAGGGGCTTATGCCGTCGTGGACCCCCACAACTTTGGAAGATAGTATGTCCCATGCCGATCCTAAGACAGATCTCCACTGAAGCCGTGAACAGTTATGGGAACATTATCACTTCCACGTCCGATTTTGCTGCGTTCTGGACGACCGTGGCGACGGTGTTTGCGTCCAACGATCATGTCATCTTCGACACCAGTACGCTTCCCCGCATTCCTTCCGCTCGTTCGTACCCTGATCAGAATCACTAGACAATGAGTACCATGACGAGGACCAGACCCTCGTGCTCGACCTCAACCAAGCGGCTATCACTGCCATCCGTGCCGCCGGCGCGACCAGCCAATACATCTTCGTCGAAGGGAATTCCTACAGCGGCGCCTGGACCTGGACCACCTACAACACCAACCTCGTCAACCTGACGGACCCCTCGGATAAGATCATCTACGAAATGCACCAGTATCTCGACAGCGACGGCTCCGGCACGAGTGACAGCTGCGTGAGCACCACGATCGGCGCCGAGCGTGTCGCGGCCGCCACCACCTGGTTGCGCGAGAATGGCAAGAAGGCGGTTCTGGGGGAGTTCGCCGGCGGGGCGAACAGCCAGTGCCTGACGGCGGTGACGGGGATGCTGGATGCTCTGAGCGCCGCCAGTGACGTGTGGCTCGGCGCGCTGTGGTGGTCCGCGGGACCCTGGTGGGGCACCTACATCTTCAGCATGGAGCCACCGACGGGAACCGGGTATACCTACTATCTTTCCCTGTTGCAGAGCTATGCGCCAGGAGGCGGTTCCTCGGGGACGACGACCACGACCTCCGTGGCTACCGCGACCACCACTACGAAGGCCACGAGTACAACCACTACCACCAGCACCAAGACCACCACCACCGCTGCTACCGCCACTTCTACGGCCGTCGCGGCTCATTATGGTCAGTGCGGTGGCCTGTACTGGACGGGACCGACCACGTGTGCCAGTGGCTACACCTGCACCGCGCAGAATGAATATTACTCGCAGTGTTTGTAGTGGTGAGGTGCAGGGTCTCTCGGGATGAGGGTCTCGTCGTTTGGGGGAAGTATGACATCTGTCCTTCATTCTGTTCAGCGTTGGCTATGCACACCTTGCTAGGAGAATGAATACTTGCATGCACAAGTATGTGTATGGGGGTGATTCTGCATCATGAGACAATCTTGTCGTAGGCGTACTGTAGAATGAGTCAGAAATCACTGAGAAGAGAGTCTAAATAGCGCCATGGACCAAATGAACCTGACCACACTGCCTCATGACCGAGGTCTCCAGGTAGGTAATGTTAAATTGGTTACAGTGTACATGAAGACATATATATCAGTATCACACCCTTGGTGGTTCATAGTCTCTTGATTAATTGATTGATTCCTAGAATGGCTGGAGGCTCCAAGGAGATCGAGGTTCCTTCCACCTTAGTATCTGCTAATATGTCTTAGACTTACTGAGTTGTTTCTATAGTCTGAGGTATTAAGGTCTTAGTCAATTCTATTTAATCTTTTTTCTTGATTAAACATTAACTCTGTATATTTTTTCAATTTCTAGATATTTAAGAAGACCTCAGAGGCAGAGGAGATCGCAGCCAGGCGCGGTATTAATCAAATCCATCAACTAATATTCTAGAGGAAGAAAATGGGCAGATACTCTACTTGGTATTGTGGTAGAGTGCGACAAGTGTATAGTAGGTTATAGTGTACTCCCACCAATCATTCCGTTCATGCTATGGACCGTGCAGATGGTCTGAGCACCGGCCCTGTTACGCGTATTTTACAAATTGATGGTCTGGTCTGGTACTGTGGTATTATTCAGTAAGTATAATTAAGACTCGAGTCCGCCTATTCATTCTGCCTGACTACGCGTCAACTCATCTTGAAACATGATAATGTCGTTGCCAGAGCCCCCTATATGGTCCCGGGTGTACGTATCTATACCTGTTGAACAGACTACTATTGGTACTGACCTGTAGCCACTATTAGTAGTAACAAGAAATAGATTATATTAGCTTTAGTTAATTCTAATAATCTTTGATAGTCAGTTTCACCACGGTTGCTGACCGTGGAAAAAGTCCGTGATCAGGCTCACCTGCTCCGGACTGCCGATGGGGCCAACGCCCTGGGTATAGCCCAGATGCATGGTATCATTTTCCTGTTGGTTGGCGGGCCAGTGCACCAACGGACCCGGGCCCGTCCACGAGGATCCATTGTTGGGGTTGCCCGTCTTGACGAAATTGGCCCAGTAGCTCGACATGATATCCGCGATCAACCAATCCGCCTTGGTCCAGGGCAGATCGGTGGCATACAGATTGTTGAAGACGTAGTTGATCTCGGACATGTGGTAGGCGCCCTGTGTCTGACCGGGCGGGGCATGGTCCCAGTAGTAGGTGTAGAAGGGGGAGGTGTACGCTTGGGCCCACGCGTTGGCAAACAGGTAGGAAGACACCCGCGAGGTGTCCCGGGCGGCTGCATTCCAGGACCGGTCGGCCTGGCTGTCGTTGTTGGCGGGATAGAGCTCGAAGAACCGGGCGGAGAGGTTGGCATACTTGAAGGCGGAATAGTACTGATATTCCGCCACCGTGTAGTTGGTGGTCGTCGAGGCGCCGGACTCGTCCTTGTTGTTGCCGGTGATGAACGGCACGTCGTTGGCCGCCCCGGTTTCCAGCAGCTCCAGGTACGTGGCGGGGAATGCCCACCCATCCAGCGTGGGGCGGAATTTGGGGGGCTCGCCCGTGTCCAAGGCTGTGATCCAGTTGATCGCTTCGAAATCGCGAGGGTCCAAGAGCGCTTCCATGGACAGTGTTCGGAGCTCGGCGATCGTGCTGACGTTATGGTTGAGGGTGAAGTTGATTCCGATATTCAGCGCGTCATCCATCGTGCGATATGAGGTCGCCAGACCCGCGATCAGGCTGTCGTAAGGATAACGGACTCCACTCTCCGCAATCGCGCCGTGAATCAGCCCCTTGGTCAACGGGCTATTGACCAGATGGTAAACCCCCGCTGATCCTCCGCTCTGGCCCGCAACGGTGATCCGCTTGGGGTCGCCGCCAAAGTTGGCGATGTTCCGATGCACCCATTTGAGCGCCTCGATCTGGTCGAGGAGGCCGTAATTGCCCGAGACGCCCTGCGGGGACTCTTGCGCCAACTCAGGATGCGCGAGCCAGGCGAAAGCACCCGCGCGATAGTTGATGGTGACCACCACCACCTCCTTCTGAGCGAGACCACCACCATCGAAGAGGGGCTGGGCCGAAGTGCACTCCCCGCCATAGATCCACATGAACACCGGAAGGCCAGCATCGGTGGAGTTGGCATTGGTCCAGATATTGACACTGAGACAGTCCTCGTCCACGGCATACGTCTGCTGACTATCCGGACAAGCGTAGCCAAAGTCCTTGGCCTCCAGGGTGCCATTCCATCGAGGGCGGGGCTGAGGCGGTCGGAAGCGGTTTTCCCCGCCGGTGTCGGCGGCGAAAGGCACCCCCTTCCACGCAGTGACCGCAATATCGGTTTGATTGAAGGCAGGATAGCCACGAACCGCCCCGTACTCTGTAGGGATGGTGGTGTTCCATAAGGCGGCTGCCCCCAATTGCGCGGCCGCCACCAAGCTCAGCCCTGCAGAGTGCCAGCCTCTAAAAGACACCATCCTCACCTATATTGAAACAGTAAGAGGCAGGATGGAGTTGCCAAGATACTGATGAATAACGATTGAGAAGCGGATCGAATTGTCCTCTTATAGTGCTGCTTACTGACTCAATAAGTGCTCCAGCGCGAGCTCTTAGAGGGGGTAAAAGCAGTACTTCCATCAATGTATTGTATTGTACTGTAAGAGTTACGCGGCCGCGGCAATTAATCCCTCGGCCGTGTGGGGATCCCGCGCCGCGGTGTTGACTCCCCACCTGCCCTTCCCTGGCCCTTCTATTAGCCAAAGATGTCATCACAAAGGTAGGACACTGGTGTTTCCACCACAAGAGTTCTCCAGGAAAGTGAAACACTTCTCTGTCTTCAAATTCAGGCATTACCCAAGCTAGGTCCGCCTACCAATTTACGACAGTTTCAACCAGAAATGTTGTCGTCAGCTCTTCTGTGTGGGTCGATACTGCAATGGAAGTTAGTGCCTATAATGCTGATTGATATTGCATACTAGGTGCGTGAAACCTCCCCTTGGCATGAAGCTTGTGTGCTACAGATTGGCATGCTAGTCCTGTATGGGCCGTGACCGTTACATCGTCATGTCATGCAATCAGGCAAGAAGGGTGCTGTCTGGTCGTAGCGATGGTGATGGTGACTGAACGTGGTGCTATGGACCCACCCTTGACTGGCTAAGCAATTGTCCGGATTCAATTTCTGGGGGGGGGATGACATGACAGTGTACTGCTTGCCGATACACTAGTCATGGGGCGATGCTCTTAAAGTGACACGCATTCATATCCGTCGTCACTATCTCACGGGGGTTCAGCAAAGATAAGAACAGAGATGAAAGTGAAAACTATACGGAGGACAGAGAATACAAAACAGATATGGTGGACTCCATTGAGGAGAAAAGACTGATCTTTCAGCTTCCTTCTTCCCGTAGACATAATACCTCACCTTGCCGTGGTCCTACGATGGGTGGGGACTTTATGACGAAGATCGCATTTTTCAAGTGCGTCTACGCGTTCATGCGAAATAATCTTTCAAATCCGAACGCAGCACGTATAGAGTTGAAGAACATGTTATTAGCCTCGGTCATGGATACCAACTCTGGAAAAAATCGACGCGCATTTAGTGGCAGGATGGGCATCTTCGAGGAGGAACAATTCGGGTGGGCGGCACGATCATCACCAAATTACGGAGTCCATTCGTAGATGGGGGAAACTAAGCATAACTAAATCTTCATCGTGACTGTGCTCCGACGGAATATCACATCATCACTGCATGGCTAGACCGCGTCAGAGGGTAGGAAATCATTTGATTAAGGAGCGTGTACCCGAGGGGCATCAATTTATAATGGCACCTACCCTGAATCTCTTTTCCGAATTACATACCATTCAAGAGGAAATTGGTCCATGACAGGTTCGAGCCAGCCCTAATATCGTTCTGTTCCGAAATCCTGAGACCATGCCGTTCCTCAAGACTTTGATCAGCTGGACCACTCTGATCTCAACCATCCAGGCTGCGTTCCCTGTCATTGAGACTGCACAGGGTCCAGTGAGAGGTGTTGCTTCTCCCTACCGAGAAAATGTCACCGTATACCGGGGCATTCCATTTGCCGCACCTCCAGTCGGCAACTTGCGCTTCACCCCGCCGCGGCCACCAGCAAACCACAGCGGTGTGCTTGAAGCGGAAAAGTTTGGGCCCCAGTGTGTTCAAACAAAAGAGTCATCGCCAGGCATTTTCTACACGGGCAGTGATCAGATGAGCGAAGATTGCTTGTACCTGAACATCTGGACCCCGACCTACAAGGATGACGAAGACATCAAATCTAAGAACCTGCCGGTCTACTATTGGATCTATGGAGGTCGTTATGAAATGGGCTCTGGTGATGTGAAGACCTACGATGGATCTGGACTTGCCATCAAGGACGTGATCGTCGTCACCGTCAACTATCGAGTCGGTGCTTTTGGATATTTCGCTCACCCGGAGCTCTCGGCCGAATCGCCTCATAACAGCTCCGGCAACTACGGGACTCTGGATCAGATTGCTGGCCTCAAGGTAATACCTCTCGCTCAGCTTGCATTGCCTGGAATCTCAGCATTGACTCTTTTCCATAGTGGGTCCATGAAAATATTGCCAACTTCGGAGGTAATCCGAACCAGATCGTCACGGGGGGGCAATCCGCTGGCTCGGCCAGTTCTCTGATTATGGCGTACAGTCCTCTGTCACGCGATTACATTGCCGGAGCGATCTCTGAGAGTGGCGCGCTTTCTCCGCATGATCCTAACACTGCGAGTCTGGCGGTCAGCTACCGCAACAAACGTGAGGCTGAGCTTTTCGGCGTCAAGCTGTTCCGCGAGCTCAACATCACTACCCCAGCCCAGCTGCGCAACCTCTCCGTTGATGCTCTCAACAACTTGGATACCGAGAATGAGGACCTACTGGTTGGAACTCCGTTCGCCACTCTCGATATGGAACCACCAGAGTGGCGTCCGGTTGTGGATGGCTGGGTCCTGACGGAGAAGTACGGTCCACTACTCCGGCATAACAATCATGCCGATGTCCCTATCATGACTGGCTTCAACAAGGACGAAGGAATCGGGGAGTACAATGCTACCTACTATAAGTCTCTCTACGGGGAGGTTTTCCAGAACTTCTCCACGGAGTTCTTCAAGTTGTATCCTGCTGCGAACGATACCCAGGCCACGGACAGCTCGAACACCTGGAAACGCGACATGTCCCGTGTCACTTCCTGGAAGTATGCTGCCGACTGGGTCGCCGGGGGTGCGAACACCAATGTGTATACCTACTTCTTCACTCGCGCTCCGCAAGAAGATCTCTCGGGAGGTGCCTACCACGGCGCGGAGCTATGGTACACCTTCAACAACATTCCGTATGCGGACTACACTGCCAACTTGACCTGGCCGGCAAAGGATTACGCCATTGCGGACCGCATGTCCGATTACTGGGTCAACTTTATCAGATCCGGTAATCCAAATGGACCTGGGCTCCCGACGTGGGAACCCTCGACTCAGGAAGCCAAGAAGATCATGTACCTGGGTAACACTTGGGGCATGCAAAGCATTGCTCCTGACGCTGTGGTCAGCTTCCTCATGGATTGGTTCAGCACCCTTTACGAATGGTAAACTTCAAGACTCGGGCTGATCGGAGTGGTACGGGAGGGAGAACGGCCCCTCACCCCTCGGCTGGCTTTTCGACAAAGGAATCAATTTCTACGTAGTTGCAGAAGACAGTCCATGTCATTACCACTCATGTAGTTTCCAGAATATGCAAGGATTGCCTCTTGTCATCGGTATTCTCTGAAACATTAGATTCAGTTTAGTGTCAACCGTCTTTTGCTCCGGAGGATATGAAATTCTCTTCGTGAGTAATTTACCGTCTGAAAGCAGTCTTGAAACTTGACGGACGTGTTTGCTGGTCGAATGGCTACGGGTGGGGATCGACTGGTCAAACTGCCCTGGTTTCGCAGTCCACAATACCCGAGTACCTAATAGTTAGAACTGAATTCTTTGGACACTCCAATCTGGCAATCCGGGAGTAGAAAACTCCGCGGAAGTGATGAAACAAGGAGAATTCCGTTTCCAAGATCTTTGGGTGAAATTAGGTCGAAAATGACGTAACGCACGGAGATGAATTTAACCAGGTCTCTGCAGAGTCATATCTATGCCTATGCACGAATAGAGTCTTATCTCTCTGTCGATCACGGCTCAGGTCCGAGGAAGCTTATTCCTCTGTAGGTTTAATCCTGCCTGTTGATGCATCTTAGCGTACAAGCATCTTAGCGTACACTTGGCCGCGCCTCGGCCGCGTAAGACTTCTTAGTTTATTGACACCCCCACAAGGTTTTCAGTACAAGAACACTGCAGTTGAAATTAAACGCGCGTCTTGTTGAAGATACCATGATCTATAACGAATGACTTCATTTTCTCCAGAGCTACCTACCTTGGGAATAAAAGGACCGAGCCGTCCACTCAATATTTTTTTTTCCACACTCACATCTTCGCTCGTTCCTGGATTCTCAGAGATATGAAACAGCTCCTGTCCCTTCTTGCGGTGGCCAGCACGGCCTACGCTACTTCTCTGGGCAGTGCCTGCACCACCTCGCGCATACGCGAGTCGCTGCCCGAGGATGGCTATATTCTGGGGGTTACCTTTGACCGGGACTCGGTCACAGCCAACGCGGTCTACAACTCCTCTCACTCAGGCGAGGTCTTCTTCCCGGATGCTACTATCGATTTTTGCAACGTCACTTTCTCCTACACCCACACCGGGTCAGGGCAGACCGTCATTGTCGGCTACTATATGCCCGCGCCCGAGGCCTTCAAGAACCGCTTCCTGGCCACGGGAGGGGGTGCTTATGCCATCCAATCTGGCTCCATGTCGGCCCCGGGGGGTGTGATGTATGGTGCCGTCGCTGGTTTCACTGATGGCGGATTCGGTAGTATGGACAACGACTTCGACGACGTCTTCCTGCTCAGCAACGGCACGATCAATTGGCCATCGGTATACATGTTCGGATACGAGGCTATCAAGGAGATGACGGTCATTGGTAAGCAATTTACCAAGAACTTCTACGATGTCTCCAATAGCAGCAAGGTCTATACCTACTACCAAGGTTGCTCCGAGGGGGGTCGCGAGGGATGGTCTCAGGCCCAGCGCGCCGGGTCGGAGTACGATGGCTTGATTATCGGGGCACCAGCCATTCGCTACGGGCAGCAGCAGGCCAACCATTTGTTCTCGAACCTTGTGGAACAGACTCTGGGTTACTACCCCCCACCCTGTGAGCTGGAGAAGATTGTGAACGAGACCATCGCCGCCTGCGATCCCCTGGATGGCCGCAAGGATGGCGTGGTCTCGCGATCTGACCTCTGCCAACTCCACTTCAATATGACTTCGATTATCGGCAAGCCCTACTACTGCGCCGCATCGACCGCCAGCAGCCTGGGTCTCGGGTTTGGTAAGCGCGCCTCCAACACTGAGCCCGCCCAGAATGGCACTGTCAGTGAGAAGGCCGTGGCCGTGGCCCAGGCCATTGTGGATGGACTGTACGACTCTCAGGGCCGTCGCGCCTATATCTCCTACCAGATGGGGGCCGCCTTTGATGATGCGGAGACCTCTTACGATTCCACCACTGGCGAGTGGGGTCTGGTATGTCTCCACGAATTGCCCCGTTTGATCTGTTTGTACTACGTGCTAACTTTAGAAGGATATTGCCGGCGCTGGAGGCGAGTGGGTGGCCCGTTTCCTAGAGCTCAAAGACGAAGACAACCTGTCGTCCTTGGAGGGGGTGACCTACGACACCCTCGTGGGTTGGATGAAGCAAGGCATGACTCGTTACATGGACTCCCTCCAGACGACCATCCCCGATCTGACCGAATTCTACGAAAACGGGGGCAAGATCATCCACTTCCACGGCGAGCAGGATGAGTCAATCCCCACTGGGTCATCTGTGCACTACTACAACTCGGTCCGCCAGACGATGTACCCCGGGAAGTCCTATAACGCCAGCACCCGAGCCTTGCAGGACTGGTACCGACTCTTCCTGGTTCCCGGCGCGGCGCACTGTGCCCTGAATGATGCCCAGCCGAACGGCCCTTTCCCCCAGACCAACTTTGAGGTCATGTCCCTATGGGTCGAAAAGGGCATTGTCCCGCACACCTTGAACGCCACTATCCTCCAGGGAGAATATGAGGGCAATAATGAGCAGCTCTGTGCCTGGCCTCTTCGCCCTTACTGGGCTAACAATGGCAAGAACTTCACCTGCCAGTATGACCAGGCCTCTATCGACACCTTCGACTACAACTTTGACGCCTACAAGCTCCCTCTCTACTAAGGACTGTTCGGGTTTCGCGGCGCTCTCTTCCCTGTTGGGGACCCTACTTTGGTACAACTCGACGGGACTTTGGGGGATCGAAGCGTTGTTGATATGGAATGTATACATACACTACCTGCTGTGAGACTGCTACTTCATCTGCGGTGGATTGGTTGTACTCTAGACTACTTACTTTGGACACCCGCATTGAGATTTTATTGCACTTTCAGGGCTCGCATGTGCTGCCGTTCGTAATGCTTAATTCTGGCCTCCGGCGGCCGTAGAGACGGGTCAGTATCCCGCGGAAAGCTTGTACAGCAATTCTGAGGTTTGATAAAGGTGGCTGGCGGATGAACTGCGAGGAACGACACGTTCTATGTATGTTTATAGTTACTGCAGACTTCGCAACGGTCCCCAAGTTACCTGAAGTAAACTCAACCCCGTTCCTTCAAGCTACTGGTATTGGCATGCGAATCCTGCATGGGCTGTAACCGTCAATCTCAGATCCTATTATTAGGTCATTGAGTCTACTTGATTCTTATGATCTATAGTAGTAATCTGCGCTATATTTATTCTTGATTAAACTTTAAATAAATCACTTGAGTAAATAATCTTTTAAACATTATTACAAAAAAAAAGAATAAGCTTGATTCTAGAAGCATAGTTCGTTATCTTATTATCACTCGGGGTATATATTCCAGCAGCTAACTCTTGCATCAATTGTAAGAGGCCTAGGATATAAAGCCAACGGCTTTATACTATATCTACTATATAAGGATAAGTAGTTAAAATGTAGATAGATCCAGGCAGGTTCAGGTAGGTTTAAATAGAGTTAGATAGATGCTATAGAGTAGATTTCTCTTCTAAGGTACTAGTCTCTTAGTACTTTGGATAAGAGTCTTTAGTGCCTTTTTAGATTTCTTTGATTAAGGATTTCTTATACTGCTAGTCTTTCTGTAGCAGCCGCCCCAGCTACACGCTTCGCCATTGCTGCAGGCCGTGTCTCACCACTCCTCCACGAACACACGTCTATCAACGCGGAGGTGCGGAACCAGGAGGATAAGTCCCCGGAGAAGAATAAGGAGTATGCGCATTCGGGTTGTGCGATGGAGGAGCCATCTGCTGCTGCTGCTGCGGCTGAACTGGCTGACCGGCATAACCCGTCTGCGCTGGCGGTTGCGGAGGCTGCGCGGCATAATTCTGTTGCGGCTGCCCTGCGCCTGCATAGCCCGACGGGCCCGCTGGATACGTCCCCGGTGGTGGTTGACTCCCTGCCGGGTGCTGGTACGGGCTCTGGGGCGGCACGGTCGTTGGCGGCGCGGCATACGTCCCGGGGGCCCAATATTGGGCGACATTCAAGGTCGGCAGACCCGTCACTGCAGCTGGTGCGGCGGTGTTGGGCGGCGGGTACGCGAGAAATCCTGGCGCCGTCGGTGCTCCTGCTGGTGCTGCTGGTGCTGCTGCTGGTGCTGCTGCGGTCGTATACGCGGACGCCGCCGGGGCTGCAGTCGGGGCGGCGGCGAAACCATCAGCGCGGAGCCCCTTGCGGAGATTCTCGTACTCGTCATTGCGGCGGTGCTTCACTGCCCACAGGTACGAGTTGAACTGATTGGAGACGCTGGTGACCTGGATGAAATGGTCGCGGGTGAGCGGGATGTGGTGCTTGTCCTGCGCCTTGAACTCGGCGAGGGCGATTGCGGTCTGGAAGGCATTGCGGATCTGGCGGCCGTTCCAGATGGGCTTATACTCCGGATGCTGCGCCTGCAGGTTGAAGATCTCGCGGGCACAGTATTCCAGCTCCAAGGGGTTGAAGTTGATCTCCGGGAAGGACTGTTTGATGCGCGCCATCTGTGAGTTCCAGATGGCGACCGTCTGATTCTGGTCGAGGGGGGCGTAATACAAGGCCATGGAGATGCGTGATTTGAATGCCTCGTCGAAGGCACCGACTTTGTTGGTGGTGAGGAAGAGCACCCCTTCGTAGTACTCGAGCACTCGCAGGAAGACGGAGACCAGCGCGTTGCGGTCGACGTTGTCGGCGCTGCGCTCCGCCAGGAAGACGTCGGCTTCGTCCAACAGCAGCACACACTCCCAGGCCTGCGCCATCTGGAAGCAGTTCTCCAGGTTGCGCTCCACGTCTCGCGGCGTCAGACCCAGGTCACCTGCAGATTAGGGTTATTCGGAGGTGGTCTGGTCACCGGAGCTGCTGGAAACCTACCGCAGGTGATTGGCAGCAAAGGCTTGTTATAATACTCCGCCACCGTTTCTTAAAGACAACCAACGTCAGAATCAAGATGCTGAGGTTACTAGTGCGAACTGGGGACACGCATGCTCACCGGCTGTCGAGGTCTTGCCTACTCCTGGTACGCCGTGCAGGAGGATAATCAGACCCTTGCCTATTCCATTTGTGAGACCAGACATTGATGACAGGGTAGATGCGGACATGGATACCGACCTTTGTCCCGCACGAGATCAAATTGGCGCCGCTTGGGCCGAGATTTGGAGAAATGGGTTTCCATTAGCGACTGGATGATGTTGCGGTGGCCCGGATCGATCTCCAGGTCCTGCCAGGCTTCTTTCCGGGGCTCCACGGGCTTCAACTTGAGCTCGTTGGGGTCGTTTGGATCCTTACCCAGATCCAGGCAGGCTGGGAATTGTTAGCTGGACTCGCCGCAACAACGGTCATCAGGTTTTCTCTCTTACCCCAGCGACGCGTCCGAAAGACAAAGGCGAAGACTCTGGCAGGAAGTAAGAGCTGATCTTCCTCCGAGAGATGGGTGCCATGGTTCTCCCATCCCTGCGAGCGGTCCTTCAAATCCAAGACGCTCTCGGCAATGCGCAAGTCCCAGACTCGGTCATCTTCGATGTAGCGATCAGTCTCGTCCCCCGCCAGCTCCGCCGCCGGAGTTTTGGACAGGGTCGCATCTGGACTTTCGGGGCTCCACTCGGGGATGCTCTGCAGAGCGCGCTCAAAGTCCACCATGACTTGGCTCTCGATGTACTCGGAAGGTGTCGCCACGGTGCCCATGCTCGTCGGATCCGGGTTCGCCTGGCGCAACTTGCGACCATCCGGGGCCAGATTCAGACTGCGGCCGGAATAGTAGCGATAGCCTGGCTTCGTGTACTGCAGGAAGTGGTTGGCCCGGGCTAACAGCTCCGTGCGGTCGACCAGGTTGAGCTGCTCGGCGGTATGGAGGGGGAACACCGGTAAGGAGGTGACCGGTTGCACCTCTTGGAACTCTTGGATGGTGAATACTTTGTGCACCCGAACAAACTGCGTACCATTCCAGTCGATGTAGTAGCAATCTAACACGAACGGGTTGCACCGGTCGTTCCAGATCCCTCCCCCCAATTCAAACTGCCTATCCGACATGGAGGGCTGTTCCATGTTGCGGCGCCCTCCGGTCCCTTGGATGATTCTCCAGACCTTCTGCGGAATCATCTTGTCCGGAACATAGATCAGGCTTCCCGGGGTGAACAGATGCCACAGTTCGCTGAACAGGACCTCGGTGGTGGTCTGCAGGGCGGCTCTCACGGGGAGAACATACTCATCCATGAAGGATACCAGACAACGGAAGTCCTTGGCGGCTTCTTCCTTTTCCTTCAAGGTCAGGGAGGTCCAATCCGTTTCCGCTTTGAAAATGTCATCCAGACTATATACACTCGGAGGGGCTTCGTGTTCATCCGTCGACGACGACGCTGGGATCTTTGCCTGCGGCCCCTGACTATAGTGGGCCTGCTCCAGCTCCGCCAGTCGATTGCGGATCTCCTGCTCCAAGTGCACCAGAATTTTGAACGGACGCATGATGACCAGACCATACCCGACGTGATACTCTAGAGACCCGTCACAGAGGCCAAGCAGGATGCGCATGACGGGTAAGGATCGAATGCGGATACGATTGGGCAACGCAGGGGCGCCAGGTCGCTGGAGATCCTGCGAGGCACCCGCCGGTTGATGACGAGGGTCTACGACGCCGCTACGAGAGCGCTGCCTCGCGGGGGGCTCGTCAGCGAGAAGATAGATGGCGCTATGCGGCTCGGTGCAGGGTCCTTGGGTCTTGCTCCATTCCTTCCACGGGACCGGCTCGATCTTCGGGGTTGCGACCTGCCGTGGGGCCTCCTCCTCTGGCTTCTCAGCTTCGGGTTTGGGCTTGTGCTGCTGGGAGGCCTTTGCAAAAATCCACTGTAGAGCCTTGGCACTTTTGGTGAGCCAGCGCACTTTGTCATCTTCATCGAAGACCTCTTCCGTATAATACGCGGCCGTCTGCTCCAGGAGCGCGGACAACTCATCCACCAACTTCTCCTCCTTGTGTGGGACCTCTGCGCTTTCCATTTGCTCGACCTGCTCGGCTTGCTCGTGGGGAGGATCTGCACCTTTGGACACTCCAGCAGGGGGAGGAATCTGTGCCTCGCGGGTGTCAGTACTGACTCGTGTGGCCTGCCCCCGCTTGCAGACTGGGACTTACGGTGATTGTGCTGGTAGTTTCGGGGCTGCTGGCGGGAGTCTCGTGCTGGCCGTCCCCAGACAGCATCGACTCCCTGGACGAGGTGCTGGACACTGAACTCATGGTCACTTCTGCAGAGGGAAGTGCTAAGAGCAGCGCTTCAAGTTGCTCGCAAAGAGAAGGCGTAAAGAGCCCTCTGGGTCATATATGCGCGGCTGCAGTGGCGAACTCGGCCATCACGACCAGCCCGCTGTCACCGCTGCATGCATGCATGAGAGCAAGCATGAACCAAGGGCTTTTTGGAATCCAGCCCCCATTCGGTTGGGCATCCGGTAAGCCCGAGGCAAGGCAACCTGAATTGCGTACACCAAGAAGCAAACATGCACCCATCAGGACGGATCGATTGGCTGCGACTGATCGCTCGGACCCTCTGTCTTCAGCCCGGGGGCATCAGACTCGAGTCATGTCAGATGTCTGAACTTTCAGCCTTTCTGATATCCCCTCCTCCGCCCGCACTTTCCCCTCATCTGACCACTTGCTTCGCACAGGGCAGCAACAGTTTATGATGCGGATGAACCGCCAGCCAGAATCGACTAACTTGATCAAGTTAGTTTATGCATGTTCTGCGCGCAGATGAGGGATATCAGTGCGGCTGGCTCGATATGGGCCGTCGGAGGTACCGATACGACGATGCGTGTTATGCAAGAACCATCACACAGCCGACGAATCAACGAGAAGAAGTTCGGTCGTAGGTACAGCTCCTTGAGCGAGGCTGAGCTGAGGAAGAGTAAACGAAGGAACAGGACCGTAAACTCGATTCGTCGCCTATGCAGTGACCATAGCATGCGGGGTGTTGGTCTGGGCAAAGGGTGGGTTGTCAGGTCTATTGTTATGCAATATTAATGCATCTGTGATTCAGGCTGTATTCAGCGATATCCACCACCTGGCGATAATCGTCCGTCCATCTTCAGATTTGCCCCCCAATATCGCACCAGTATGGAATGCACAAACTATTTCATGCGGCATGAGCCTTTCCACTTCGATGAAGAATTTTCCCTCGCGGCGAGGAACCATCACGCGCGGAAAGTAGCCCGCCAGGCATCCGAACGGTATAGAGGGCAATGCATGTATTCCGAAGATTGCTGCTGACCACCTCCAATGTAGAGCAAAGTCGAGACATCAAAGCTTCAAGAAGTTTCTGGGAACTTTCACCACTTTTGCCAAGGACAAGGAGATCAGACGGTTTGATCTGGATCGCAAATTCCAATGGAATGACGTGCAGAATGAGGCCAACGCAGCGGTGGAAGCCTACTCGGCGCCAGACTCATTCCTTCGAAACCCCGTCCGATATCTGAGCCGCTCGTTCACTCAGAATGCCTCGACTCTGGAAGTGCTGCTTCATTTTGTTCCCGACGGGGAATATACTTCCATCCTCTGCGGAGCATTGACACTGGTCTTCAATGTCAGTCCTCCGCCCTCCCTCCCCATCCCCTCCCCCGAGCACGACGGGAATCGGACGACTGGATATCATGCTAATCTGTGCATGCTGTGTGTCCAGGCGGCCAAGCGAGTGGACAGTCTCCGAAAGCGAATCTTGGGCTGCTTAGCAGCTTTGCCCACCATCGTTCACGAAACCGCCGAATACCGGGATCTGTACCACGACGATGAAGATCTCTGGCAAGCCGCGGAAGATCTCTATCTCGGCATCCTGGAAGGGATCGAGGCCATGCTACAGTGGATGGACGAGTCAGCCTTCAGTATGCGGTCCCACCGTAGTTGAATCTGCCCTCTTCCGCAGAAGGACTGACCCGCTGGCATGTAGAAAAGGCAGTGAAGGCGTTCTTCCACCAGGATTCCTACGGCAAGAAGATCGAAGACGAAGCCATCAAATCCGGTATCGAGGACGCGGCCAGCAATTTCCGCGCCATCGTGGAATTCTGCTTACACAAATCCGTCCGGAGCATCGAACGGCACATGGAGATTCTGGTCACCCATGTCGCGGCGATGGAGAAGCAGGCGAACTGGTACTATTGTATGTACGCCTCCTTATGTCCGGGGGTGGATTATCGCCCTCAGCGTCTAATCTCTCTCCCTTCCCCCAGCTACGCCCCACGCCCCGATCATGGTGGTGAAAACCTGCTTCATCGACGTGTACGGCTTGCAGCGCATCATGGCGGCAGACCCCGAGCTCGTCCGCCGCGACCTGACACTCGCCCTGGCCGATGCCCTGCACGCCTGCCCGCCAGCGCTGCATGCCCACGCGACAACCCTACTCCACCGCGACGAGTTCCGCCACTGGTTCTTGGGCTCCTCCTCCGCCCTCCTGCTCGTCAACGGCTGTCTGCCCGTCACCCCCGAGCAAGAGACCGCATCCCCGCTCACCACCGTCGCCGGCACCCTCTACGGCACCCTCTCCGCCAGCCCCGCCGTTCTCCCGCTCTTCTTCCCCTGCGGCCAGCACCTCCACCCCCACGACCCATTCACCGGTCTCGCCGGCCTGCTCCGCGCCCTCAATGCCCAGCTCCTGCTCGGGGACCCCGCCGCCGTCGACACGTCCGCCGTCGACTACCCCTTCGTGCACGCCCTCGAGGCCTTCGACCTGCCAGCCCTGGGACGCTTGTTCGCCCATCTGCTGGCGGGATCCCCGCGCCGCGCCGTGTTTGTCCTCATCGACGGCTTCACGCTGGTCGAGGGCAGTGCATCGGCGCTGGAGCTCCGCGGCTTCACCGAGCTGTTGCGGCAGGTGACCGGTGCCTTGCCGGGGGTTGCCGGGCAGCCACCCCGCACCGGGCCCGTCGTGAAGGTGCTGGTGACGAATGCGGACTCTGTCGTGTATCTCGATGCGTGGCGGAATCAAGACGTGGTGGATCTGGAGCCGGACGCTGTGCTTGACGATGGGTTGGGTCTCGACATGTATGAGACATCGGCGCAACTGCTGGGGTTTTGAGCGAGAATCGGTCCGGTAAGGGAAGGATTAGCAGTCCAGACGCTTAGCTCACGCTTTTTTTTCTCGGGAATGAAGATACAAAGATACAAAGATATGATACAATATAATTGTTTTATCAAGACGTGCTCAGCGTTGTCTCCATTGACTCTTGTCGCGGGTTGCCGGGCTGTGTTCAGTGCTTGCCCTAAGTTGTACAGAATTATACTCAATGCACCAAGTGTGACCGGACCCGCTTGTACCGCAAACCAGTCACGGAATGGCTTCGTCCGAGATGTTGACAATCAATGCACACTACATCGATATAGCAATCCTCAAAAATGACCTCTTCCCCTCACAACCGGGCCTTGTCCTCCTCGCGACCCACGAGGTTCAGACTTGTCTAAAAATGTTCCTCTCATCTCCCTCAATTCTCCAAGAGTCAGAGAGCAGCTCCGGAATTAGAGCCTACTAAGCCTGCGTAGCCCCCCCGTTCCCCGAAATGACCAGGTATAGTACACGAAACCCATCGTCCATATTGCCATACGGACCTCGGAACTCAGATCGACCATGATTTCAAAGAAGCGAGGTTCGTCCAACGGCCGCACACAGATGCTACGGCTCTTTTGCAGACTATCGCAAGAGACGTGGTGGCGACACTCCTCGATTTGACAAGACCGGTGGGCAATAGGCGATCCCCCTCAGGCACATCTCGACCAGCCTATACGCCAAGATTCTCAAGATTGAGGTCGTTAGGGAGGAAGGAGATCCAGAGGAGCACTGATGACGAGTATGTGCAACTGATGTTGCCCTCATCGTTCTCCCGTAAATATTTTCCCCCAGAGGATACTCAATGCCAAAACCCTGACATACATATCTGGAGACCCCCGTTAGATACTGTCGATGTGTAAGGTCTCTGTATACTTTTCTTGCTACAGCTGGGAGGCAGTTGATTGGTGATGAGCATTGATTACTGTATGGCTACTTGGAAGCATAAAATACGCGCTAGTCTTCTTTGGATTGAATGGATCCACTCAATTCAGGCACGATACGCTTTAGCCCCAATTCTGCCTAGCCAACCCTACGAAGTAAGGTATATAGAGCCATCCACCCGCCAGCGGCGAACAATAATCTATCTTACACCAGCTGCAGCCGCAACATGATCCTCTGGAAAGTCTTTCTTGCCCTGCTATTGTGGTCTGTCCCGACCGTTGCCACCGGAAGGGGGGAGACTTGCGACAATGATGCTCTGTTGAACGAACCCATCGGCATCGACCTCGGCCATCATCTGGTCTCTGCCGCCTATGCCTACTCTCTAGACAATCTCACTTTTCTAGGCGCGGTTGGCCACCAGGGCTACCAGCAGCAGATCATGGAATTGGCCATGGATCACTTCGGGCAATCAGGGTGGATGTCATCGGGAAAAGGGTCATGGTCGACGTCGACCCCGCTGGCGCTTCTGGGCAGCGCCGTTGGGCGCCTGTTCGAGGGGTTCGACGCAAAATATCCCATCAGCAGCCACCCGTATATCGCCTGGACTCGAGATTCACTCCAATCCCTACGTGCTAGTGTCTTCCGCAGCTACGAGAAGATCCCCTCCCCCATCCGACGCCACATCAAGGCCTTCCTCGAGTCGCGCGGCCTGCTTACGCAAGACTTCACTGAAACACTCACCGAAGTCTTCACCGAGCTCCAGACCACCGTGTGGGATGAACACGGCGTCAACATCACCTGGGCTATTGTAGCCGTCCCGGACTTCTTCAACGAGGCGCTCAAACACGCCGTCCTGCAAGCCGGGCAGCAGGCGGGGATCACAATCCTCGAGGCCGCACTGCCCCCGCGCTCCTTCTGCACGCACTACCTGAATCCGGCAATTGACCAGGAAGCTCGGATCTTGATCATTCACCAGGGGCAGTTTCATTGTGGCGCCCAGTTCTACGACGGGTCGCCCAAGCGTCGTCGCGCCCGTCGCGGCCTCCCGGGGTATCGGTATATGCCGCTGATGCCGTGGGCGAGTGAACGAATCCAGCGCAAGCTCATGGATGAGCTTGTGCGCGACGACGATCATTTGAGGGCTCTGGTGGATGGGGGGAGAGAACGGGTGTTGTTGAGGAGTACGATACAGGAGACGAGGCTGGCGTTGAAGGGGTATGACTCGACAGTGGAGCTGATGTGTGGTCTGAAGGTGTCGCTGGAGAGTCAGCTCGGCGGTGGTCATAGAGGGGAAGAAGACGCGGCAATGCTCGACGAACTTCCGCTCAACCTAGACTCTTGGTGGCCGCATGGGAACGTTCCCGACCTCGTCCTCACGCGAAGCCAGATCGCGGCGGTGGAGGACGAGTATGTGGAGTCTCTGGCAGGTACTCTTCAGGCGTACTTGCAAGTTACCCAAGGTATGTGCCCCGGGGCCATAGGCTATACCGGTATCAACAGCAGGACCGACTGACCGAGTGATAGCATTCTCGGAGCCACCCCAGAGGAATGGCACAAAGAGTCTCGAGAGACTCGACTACGTGATCGTCTTGACGGATCACTTTGATGGCGAGCTTGTGCACCGTGCTGTCCAGGAGGCCTTTGGGGAGGGAATTCAAATTATTGGATCGTTGCAGGAAATTGTGATGGCGGCGGAGGGTGCTGCGCGGTTGGCCTGGAAGCGCAGGCAGAATCTACTTGCAAGTCGCAATATCGCAGGGATTGAGCATGATGAGCTTTAATGGTGGACGTATCGAAATGTCCGGGCTTATCGATGGCTGTAGTGCCAACCATGTATATATATATATATTATCCATCTACCGATTACAACTCTTCTTGTATGTAGTCATGACCCCGGGCAACATCGTCCATCCTCCTTATTTGATTTTTAATATTCAATTCTTTTGTATAGCCTCCGTGGTGCATTTGTCCGGTTCCCAAGCCAATTCCGAGTCTTCATCCTCTTTAAACAACGAGAAGATGTAACCATGTGACTGTACTAGGCATATTTTCCTCTCTTAAACGGGCTATTTTAAGACTAGACAGATCTTATTTGCACTGCTCTACGTGGACAGCTTGTAATCTTTACGAGGAACAGCTTCTGTCTGCCCTTGAATCTACGCAGTAGTTGGATGGGTGACCACCAACGAACCCTTTCATTGCATCAGTTATCGTGTATGTGATTCTAATACCATCATTTCTTTCTTCAATTGTATATACAATCCTCCTGTCATCTATCATCTCCAAGTTTGAAGATTCCAATTCTTGTTATGCACCCCTCACTAGAACACCCCACCAAACAATCCAACCCTCCCCCAACAAACGTCACGCCTGTGCACTCACCATACGATCCACCATATCCATATCGGTATCCATTTCCGCGGACTCGAACAACGACGCGGCGTCCGCCATCACGACGTCGCCGAATCTTTTCGGCACGCAGAGATCACCGGTGCCCGGGTGCGCGGCGCGCTGCTTCGACTCGGCGAGGTGTCTTTTGCGGGCGGCGGCGATGTTGTTCTGCGCCACGAAGGAGAGGGCGATGCGCAGGGCGCGCATGTAGCGGGATTGTTGGGAGGAGCGGGTGGGGTGGGCGAGGGGGACCATGTTGTCTGTTTTGGTTATTGTTTTTGATGAATTGGGGATATCTTGTAAGACAGGCGCAAGTTGGGAGCTCTTAGAAAAGGTATGTACGAATCAACAGATACAAGAATTATCGTCAGCTGTGATGATGGCTGGCTATGTTTACGGCCGGCGGGAATGTGTAGCAGTGTTTTATAATCGAGAGAGGAAGATAGGGCGAGTTAAGCTTCTTTGTCTACTCAGGAAGTAACAATGGCGAATTGTTATCTTGTATGCCAAAGATTACCTCACAAAGCCATTGTTGATTGTTCAATAAACTATGCGGTGAGCATAAAGCAGAGGAACACAGTGACATACGCGATGGGGGAAAACTCACAGGAAGAAAAGAATATTGATTGGGTCATATGATGGATTGGAGGCAAAACAGCCAAAGAAGTCAGCCGTGGACGCATTTCTTCAAGCCCACGCTGCGCCGATCTTCTCATATTGAATGCCTGATTGCCTTCAGGGCTCTTACGCAACCCATGGTCATATTGAGGGAAGCAAGACAAGGCTTCGTTACCTGTATACAACAAGGCGCAAAGGGAAAATGCAACCAAGTCTTTCCGGAAACTCCTAACCATCCATGGTAAATCCGTTGACTGCTTTCTTCATCGGTGATGTCTCCAGCATCCAGTTTCCATCCCTGACTTCTCTGGCAATTCCACCCCTCTGAGCGGCTCTCATCACCTTCTCTCCGGCCACCGTCTTCTCCCCCGTAAGCCAATCCCAAACATAGCCTTCCTTCAACCACATCCAGGTCAAATAAGCCCGTAGCTCTTTGTCTTTAGGCAATACCTTCTTCCACTCGGGCACAAATTCCGCCTCCTCCTCGCTATCATTGGCTGCACCCTCCCCCCTTTCCCTGCCATCCTCAGATGCAACCGTTGTCTTCCCTTTACAAACTCCCCGCAACTCGTCCCGACAGAAGATCCTCCAGCTATCCAACGAATAAGCACCCACACCGGGAAGATGCGCAATCTCCCATCCCACACGTTCATCCTCATCATCTAGACACTCATCGGGGCGGACATCACGACCATCATTGGTATTCGGATAGTGGAGTTTCCGATACCGACACCCGCGAGCAGGAGGACACGCGAGCCATGTCTGTGCGAGGGCAATGCACTTCTTAGCGCGTTGGTGTTGAAACCCCAGACAGCGAATTAGCTCGGTCAATTCGGTCGGATCGGCAGTCGCAAACGCTGCGATAGATGGGTAACACTCAAAGACATGAAACAGAACAGGAAGAGCGACATGGCCGCGCGTGCGGTTCAGGAAGATAGTTGCAATCAGAAGGCGGAAGGGGTCCTGGGCAAGTTGTTCCTGGACCAGGCCAAATGTCTGAGCGGAGATGGGCTGAAAGGGGAGACAAGAGGACGGATCGGTTAGAGGCTGGGGGAAAAAACGAGATATCTTAGGTGGACGGCGTGATTGGGTAGGGCGCAGTGTGGCGGTAAGCTCATTATCATCATTCGTAACGCGTTCAGGTGGAGGTCCCATTCCGTGATTAGCCGGTTCATGTGATGATGAAGGGGAAGGATGTGCTGGTGTCGAAGGGCAGGAGTCAGGAAGATCGCTCGGCACATCGCTTAGCTCGGAACAATCGGAAGAAAGGAGGTCAGATGGTACTTCATTGATGGGTGTACGTATGGAATCAATCTCGGAAGCTCCCTTCTCTACCTGCGAGAAGTATAAGGACCGTACCTCAACGCTGGTGGTTCCCCTTTGCGAATCATCGGTGTCGGAAAACCCGAGGGTTCCTTTTCCGCTGGTCTTGCTTTCGCCTTGGTAGGAGTCCTTGGAGACCAGTTTGGATTGGCATGTCTTGACTTTGCCTGTTTTATTTTGAGCTGAGCTCGATGTTGCATCTGAGCTTGACAATCTGATCCGGTTTTACCTGTCCCGGGCCTTGTTGCAATGTCAAGCTTCACCAATGTGTGAGGCTGCGAGCTTGTAGCTTTATTGGTCTTGTCGCCCTTTCCAGGCCCCGTCAGCTCAGTCACGTCGGCAGTACCGCGGGTTGTGCGGCGTTTTCTGGATTGGCCAGCCTTCTTAACCTTGCCGCTCTCCTGGATACTTTCCATTTTCTCGGACTCAACGGCGTTCTTTGAGCCTGCGCCGCGGTTGCCGCTGTATTGTCTGGAATTCGAGTATCTAGAGATCTGAACCGGCTGCGGGGCCGTAGGCCTCTCAATACTAGCGCTATTACTGGCGTTCTTCGCGTGCAGGGAGGTGAAAGTATTGGTGCTCTTCTCGGATTGCTGAGTTGTATCGGGTCTAATATCTCTGATTGGCTCAATAGAAAGTCGATTGAGCCTTTCCGTGCCAAAACTCTCGATGTCGGACCTCTGCTGGCTCTGCAAGGCATTGCTCCTTTCTGTGGTGTTCGTAGTAATGTCCTTTGCAGCTTTCTCCAAGTACTTGATATCGGGTTGTGCGTTCTTATTGAGCTGCACGGGTAACGTCGATGATCGGTTCGAGGAGTTGTGATTTCCAGATGAACGATGAGCCTTCTTCCTTCTTTTGGACTTGTCGACAGAAGCTGTATTCTCTGGATGGCGTTTTGGGATAATGATGATATCGTCGTCCTGCTTCCGTTTCTTGCCACTGGTAGCTGCATGGTCAAGAGCCGCCTCCGCCTTCGTCGCCTTCTCTTCTACACCTCCACCGCTCGGTTTCCCTTTCTGACCGACCGGCTTTCTTTCCATCCTGGGAGATCCGCTCCCGCACGAGGGTGTTTTTGGCAAACTTACATCAATCGCTGCTGCTGTTGTACGCCAATCGGGTGAGCCAAGCTTGGATTCATCTGGCAGAGTCATACATCCTTTCTCCGGCTCACCGATAGAGACAGGGTTCAGTCTCCCCGATGATTTAGAAACTGAGTGTTTCATTGCCTTGAATTTGCGTTCGTTCAGTCTGGATTCGAGGACAACGTCCCCATCTTGCTCATCCACTGAATCGGCGTGCGGCAGTGACTCAACGGACTCGAATCCCAACGCGGCTGGCTGGGTCTGACTCTTCACGGCCGAATGTTCCCCTGAATTGACCCAGAGTTGATCTTTTCCATCGCCAGTCATCGCATTTTGCCCCGCTTCTGGAGGCACCTTGGGCGCTTTTCCGGTCTTCTCGCCCCACTGGAGCAGATAGACACCTCTCAGAGCGTTCATCATGCGCGCAAATTCCTCTTCGGTCATGCTGATTTCTGAGGCTTTCTGTGAGGCATAATCGACAAAGGTGCGCTTCTCCGCCCTGTTCACTGGGTAGACGCCTTTCTGCATAAAGTCCGTCGCGCAAAGTGCGAAGCCCAGATCTCTGACCAGAGGCCTGCTGACTAAGGGAAACCGATGGTAATCTTCCTCGCAGTCAGAGTCAAACTCAAAATCGCTAGTCTCATCATCGCTGTCCTGGCTTCTTCTGTAGTCGCGCGCAGTGGAGTACGGTGGGGATTGCGGCGCCGGCGACCCCGAAAGGTCGATAGACTCAATATCCGTGAGCAACGCATTTGGCTGAGGAGAATCGGGGGGCAGCATGATGGACTCCAAGGTCGTGGTTGATTTCGGCTGAGACCGAGATTCGGTTGCCGACTCGAATTCAAGTTCGGAGCTCATCTCAGATCCAGACTCAGATGTGGTGTCATCGGCCAGCTCAAAGTCCGACAGAATGTGAGGTATGATGCGCTTTCCTAACGCCCAATCTGGAGAGCTCAGCTGGAACTCTGCCTGCAACCGTTGCTGCGTTCCCTGCGACCGGTCCGGGCTTCTACCGTAGTCCGGCGTATCACTGGTTCTCGGAATTTGGCTATAGTCGTCGAACCGGGAAGAGTGCTGGCTGGCTTCATCCGAAAGGATGTCGTCGACGGTCTTTTCGTGGAGAGCGTAAAGAAGCTCAGATACGCTACTGGGCATGTCTTTGTACCCAGCACTTTCCTTGATGTCGTCATTCGATTTCTTGTGCGTCACGTCTCCGCTGGGGCTTATCTTGGGCTTGGACTGGCCGGGAGAAGAGGTGAGGGGATCGGCGAATCCGACGCGCTTGATTCTTGGGGTGAAGATTTTAGATGCCATCTTCAGGGGAGCCGTCACTGGCCTGAAGGAATGGAGTGAAGGTATGAAGTGAGAGATGGATTGGGCGGGAGAGGATAGTAGAGATAAAAGGTACGGTGTTGAAGCTTAAGGTGTAGCGTTGAGAAGCGGCTAGAAGGATGAATGAAGACGACAGACAAGAGACTAGAGGTGATACGGTAGAAAGGTTAGTGAACCTGGAGTTCCAGTCAACATCAACTCAGGAATCTCTCACTCACAATTAATTCAGATGAGTGGATCAGCCAAGAGCGAAGGGCGAGGCGTGTTACTAGCCTGGGGTATCCAAAACAGAGACTTTCCAGAGAGACATCACACGCCTATCGAGCCAACGACCAAGATTCATCTTCAGTCTCACAGCGGCGAAGAATTGGTGAGGACCTGCATCCCCAGGGTCCTGCGGCAAGTGAGGCCGGGGAGGCAGTGAGGACGGGAAGTTGAAAGCTTCGCGGATGCGCCAACACGGGGATCAATAGATCGCGTGTCTAGGCCCACCAATGTGATCCACTTATCACAGCATTGCTTATCAACGGAAGCCGATAGATCAGAAAGACAACCCCATCTTCTGGCGACACAAAAATCCTCAGAAGCTCAGCACAATAACACAAATTTCACCGTTCATCTGCCTTTTTGCTCTCTGGTTGCAGAGCGCGCCCAGCCGTCCTTTTCTGCCACCGCCTGTTTCAACAGTTTCCGCGCCCGAATTTCCGGGACTGTTACTTCTTAAATCCGCCTAAATCCGTGGTTTTCGTTGCGAGATTGCGAGCATTCTGCCTTTTGAGGCGGTCTGACAGGCGGTAAAGCTCGACCTCCCATAACGACTATTGAGAGAGCATTGAAGCATAATATTGAATGACATGCGAAATCAACCTCGATTCTCTTTATCTTTCGAACGATGCAAACGGATACTGACGAGCTTGACATTTTTTCCTTAGTGGCATTTGGGTCATTACTGAATTGTATGTACACTTTGAAAGGCACATGAGTAATGTATGCTTATTCGGAGATATTCTGGGAGCAGCTGCTTTAACAATAGACATTTAATCACTAAAAGTCAGAGTAATTTCATCAGCATAATTGTGCGCCAGTAAGAAAGCTGCTTGTGGGTGTTGAGTGAGCGTTCCTCTATAAAATCTAAGGCTATGTTGTTCGAGTATATCCTGGAAACATGCGGCAAGCCGCGGAAAAAGGCGGTTGTCATGAGTTCGCGGAAGCGGTCCGTCTTCCCACTTCCTCATCCCGCCGCAGTCTTCATTTACGTTGCCTAAGGAAGTGCACCTGCCATCTCAATCCTGACTCTATGCCGCACATATACTCCCAAAGGTATAAGTATATCTGTGACATTTATGCATTTGCAGTGGAGCTAAGTCTCGACCATATCCTCCTCGATGCTGTACTAGATATCCATTCAGCGGAATATGGCCGCACTGGGGCCATACGATGCAGCCGGCGGGTCTTCCCCGCCAACGCCAGTTCCGCGAATTTCCCCCGCAAAGCGACTCCGGATTCCCGCGATTGTCGTGTTCCACCATTTCATCATCCGACATGTGAGTACGAGGGGGAGTTCATTAAGCCATTCGTATCTCTGACATCCTGTCACCCTCACTCAATCACATCCCGCGTTCTCCAGTCAGTCTTCCCACTCACTCAACAATATGCCAGTCACCAATTTCTCCCATCCCGACCCGTATTCTTACCAGACAGGCTTCGACTCTTACCATGAGTACGTTCCAGCTACACAGCCAGCTACGCAGCTGTCTCACATCTTGTCTGACGTCTAATGCTCTCACAGGACCGAAGCTATTGAAGGTGCTCTTCCAATAGGGCAAAATTCCCCTCAGAAAGCCCCCTATGGCTTGTATGCAGAGAAGCTGTCCGGCACAGCTTTCACCGCCCCCAGACACGAGAATCGACAAACATGGGTCTACCGCATCCTGCCTGCCGCTGCACACCAGAACTTTGTCGCTGAGGAGGAGGACTCTTACCACACTCGCATGACCACTGAAACCCACCAGCTCCACCACATCCCTAACCAGCTGCGATGGGATCCCTTCGATCTGGATGAGACCGTCGACTGGGTCCACGGCCTTCACTTGGTGGCCGGGGCCGGGGACCCGACTCTGAAGCACGGATTAGGCATCATTCTGTATGCCGCAGGCAAGGATATGGGCAAGGAAGCGTTTTACTCGGCGGACGGCGACTTTCTAATCGTGCCTCAGCACGGCGTGCTGGACATTCAAACCGAATTGGGCCGACTAGTCGTGCGTCCGAACGAGATTTGCGTGATCCCTCGCGGTGTGCGGTATGACCTCTTCACCTACCAAGCTCTGGAGACCAGACTGACCGATTCCTGGATAGATACCGCGTCACCCTTCCTGCCGGGCCAGTGCGAGGATACATCTGCGAGCTCTACCAAGGCCACTACCAGCTCCCCGAGCTCGGCCCGATCGGGTCCAACTGTCTTGCCAACGCCCGCGACTTCCAAGCGCCCGTTGCGGCCTTTGATGACGAAGAAGAACCGACTGAGTACCGGCTATACAGCAAGTTTGCCAACAAGCTCTACTCCGCGCGTCAACAGCACACCCCCTTCGACATCGTTGCCTGGCACGGCAACTACTACCCCTATAAGTACGACCTCGGGCGCTTCAACACCATCGGCTCGATCTCCTTCGACCACCCGGACCCGTCCATCTTCACCGTTCTGACCGGCCCGTCCGACCACGCAGGCACCGCGATCGCGGACTTTGTCATCTTCCCGCCCCGCTGGCTGGTGCAGGAGAACACCTTCCGCCCGCCGTGGTACCACCGCAACACCATGTCCGAGTTCATGGGACTGATCACCGGGAACTACGATGCGAAGACGGGCGGCGGGTTTCAGCCGGCCGGCGCTAGTTTGCACAATGTGATGAGTGCGCACGGGCCTGATGCCGATGCCTTTGAGGGGGCGAGTAATGCGGAGCTCAAGCCGGCGAAGGTTGGGGATGGGAGTATGGCCTTTATGTTCGAGAGCTGTCTGATGGTAGGGGTGTCTGAGTGGGGGTTGAAAACTTGTCAGAAGGTGCAGGAGGAGTATAACGAGCACAGCTGGCAGCCGCTCAAGCGACACTTCAAGAACCCGAATAAGAAATAGGAGGGGGATTCTTTCTCCAGTTGTACAAAGGATGAAATGCACTTACTGCATGAGTACTCCATCTGTATGAAAGAGAATGAACATGATTACGAGCATCCAAGTAACTCTAATTTCAGTAATCTCAAAATCTGTTTTGTGGTCAGATCCTAGTGTCCAGGCTTTGCCTTGCTTCGTCTAAGTACTGTACACAACTCTTCCTCTTCGCGGGGATTGGGCACAGTGGGTCAATGCTTGAGCTACGGGTAATATTACCCTACAGATACTCTGTTTAACTTTTGATCAGGCCGGTAGCTCCATTCTGAGGACTTGCAGATCCAATCGCGACTACACCGATGCGGCCACATAGAAACTACCGATGGTAGTGGAAAGACTTGCCCTCGGAGTCGCTCGCAGGCAGTGCGGCCAATCACGGAGCCGCTTGGATGACCCCACTGAGGAAGGCAAGTCTTTCCGTCTCGGCAGGCAATTTGGCCCGTCTTGTACCCCGCATTTTTGCAGCATCAACCATCTTCTCTCCGCAATTCTTGACAAGATCTCGACCATGTGGACTGGGGTCATGCTGCGTTCACGATTTGAGAAAGATGGTAGTCAAATCGAGGAATTATCTCCTTGCTGGTTGTGGGTCTACTACAGGGGTTCCGAAAAGGGGAGTCCGCCAATGCCAACATATATAAAGGTCTGAAGGCCCTGGGAGTAGACACCAAGAGACAAGCAGACTCAACAAAACAAAAATCTTTTCCTGGGTCGAGCATATTAGCTTTCCTTCCCCCCTTTGTCCCTTGAGAATACCGCAGACTCATACAGCATGTCCATCCAAAAGCTCAAAGTCGGCATGGCCGGCCTCGGCCGAGTAGGCAAGATCCACGTCAACAATTTCCTGCATCAGACTCCCCGCGCCGACCTGGTGGCTGCTTTCTCGCCAGACCCTGCGGAGATTGCCTGGGGTCGACAGAACCTCGAGCCCTACGGCGTGACCCTGTACGATGACTACGACAAGATGCTCGCGCACCCCGGGCTGCAGGCCGTGGTCATTGGCACGGCCACCTCGGTGCACGCGGAGGAGACGATGAAGGCGATTGATCGGGACCTGCACGTCCTGTGCGAGAAGCCTCTCTCGACGAGTGTTGAAGTGGTATGTTCTCCCTGTAGACCAGACACTCCCACTCACTCTCCCCCTTTGCACCCTACAACCCCTTACCGCATCTCCATCTGCTAACCAGCACATAAACACAGTGCAAAGCTGTTGTCCAAAAAGCCCAAACCAAGCCCCACCTCAAAGTAATGTGCGGCTTCTCCCGCCGCTTCGACGCCTCCTACCGCGAAGTCCACTCCAAAATCAGCCAGGGGCTAATCGGCCGCCCCTCCATCATCCGCAGCCAGACCTGCGACAAATACGACCCGTCGGGATTCTACGTCGCCTACGCCGCCTGGTCCGGCGGAGTCTTCGTCGATATGTCCGTGCACGACATCGACCTGACACTATGGTTCCTCGGCGAAGACTCCATCCCGAAGAGCATCTCCGCGTACGGAATCACCGCCGTGCAGCCCGAACTCAAGCAGTACAACGACTACGATAACGCGGTCGGCATTGTAGAGTTCTGGGGCGGGAAGATCGCGTACTACTACTGCTCGCGCATGATGCCGCACGGGCAGGAGGATACCACCGAGGTGATCGGCACGGAGGGGAAGCTGTCGGTGAATATCAACCCGCAGCGGGATTTTGTGAATTACTACCACCCCGGGGGGATTACGCGCGAGGTGCCGCCAAACTTTGTGGGGAGATTTGGCGAGGCGTTTGTGCGCGAGGCGAATGAGTTCACTGCGGCGTGTCTCGAGGGGACGGCGCTGCCGGTGCGTTTGGGGAATGCGGTTAAGGCGGTCGAGATTGGCGCGTATCTGCAGGAGGCGCTGGTGTCCGGGAGGCAAATTCGGTTTGATGAGATTGGGAGGAGGGTGGAGGCTGCGCAGTTGTAGATGGATTCAGCTCTTGTTCTCGATGTGTTTGGGCAGGGATGGGGCATTATTTTCTGGTGGTATCAGTGAAAACGAGTATGTGCATTTGCCTTCCGCCTTCCCAGTCTCCTGTTCCTGGTTCAGATTAGAAATTGTTTCTCTACACCCCAATCATAGATCTCTGGTGAACGGCCCGTTAAGCTACGTTTGTGGTTCTCCTTGTATGGTTGTATCGTTTCACAAGACAAAGTACTAGCTAAGGCTCATCAACCCAATCATACATGTAGATACTAAGTACTAGACTTTCAGTTGGGGAATGATACAGAAACATACAGCCCAACTGAGCTCACTCGCTCCTGCTAAACAGAAACCTATCGATCAGCAGGCTTCAAGCAATTCTATCAGGACTAAGGGTGGTTGCCACAATTGGTTTATACAGTTTCATGCTCTGCACAGCCTATGGAAGGTTATCTCGGCCCGCTCGGATCCCGCACATCCACTAACCTTATCTGGGTATAGTCTTAAATACGTGGCCCCTGGCGAACCCCTGGCCCGGAAACCGGCGGCAACAGGGACTTCTTCTCCACGACTGCCATCTTATGATCAGCTGTAAAGCAAACTAAAGCACTCTTAAGCCCATCTCGTCAAGCGGATTTACCGCATTGAGCATACATCCAGCAAGACTCAAGCAGACCTATCATCAGCCGTGTGTCCTCTCCAGCCATGCACTCCCCTGAGCTGCCAACCACACTCAAAGTAGACCACGCAGTAACACTCTCAATCGAAGATGGCGCCCTCACCGTAATCGGTATGTTCTGTGTAAAACTCACGATACCATAAATGTCAAACGGCCTTAGCTGATGAAATCCGGCCGCAGACAACCGTCCATCCAGACGAAGGACAAAGACCAAGAAATACTGCTGCGGTTTACTTACCAGACGGGGTATGCACAGTCCTCGCTAGCAATCCGTGCCCTAACTCATTCACTCTCCCCCGCAACACAAATCTTCCGTCTGATATCCCCCCACTGACCATCCTCACAGACTCCAAATCACACTATCGCATTGATCTCTACACCATAGTGAACGCCGAGACCTCCACAGATGGCCTCACCATCACCTACATCGACACTGACGGCCGCAGCAACGCCGAACTAGACGTCCTTCGCTACCTCCTCCGTGAAGACGAAAGATCGCCAGCCGCGGCCTGGACTACGCACCTGCTCGCCCGCGCCTACGGCCCGGCTCAACCCTTCAAACGGCTGAAAGTGCTCATCAACCCCTTCTGCTCCGGCGCCGTCACGAAATTCCGCACATACGCCGCACCGATCCTCGGCGCCGCGCACTGCCGGCTCGACGTCGAGGAGACGCGCCACAAAGGCCACGCAATCGAGATCGCCGAGAAGATCGACCTCGACGCCTACGACGCGATTGTGTGCTGCTCGGGGGACGGGCTGCCGCATGAGGCCTTCAACGGGCTGGCGCGACGGCCCGATGCGGTGCAGGCGCTTGCGCAAATGGCGGTGGCTATGGTCCCCTGCGGGTCGGGCAATGCCATGGCCTGGAACCTGTTCGGGACGGATAATGTCGCGCTGGCGGCGCTGGCCATCGTGAAAGGGGTGAGCATGCCCTTGGATCTGCTCTCGATCACGCAGGGGGATCGGCATACGGTCTCCTTCCTATCCCAGTCGCTGGGCGTCTTGGCGGACTCGGATCTCAAGACGGAGCATCTGCGGTGGATGGGCGATCATCGCTTCATCTATGGGGTCTTGACCACGATCGCGACGAAGACGGCTTACCCCTGCGAGCTGGCCGTCAAGACGGTGGTGGGGGATAAGCAGCAGATCCAGGAGTACTATCAGCGCCGCGCACCAGGCTACGGGGTAGCGGGTGGAGCCACCGAGACGCTCAGTGCCGACCCGGGTGGCATTCCTCTCCAGTATGGCACGGTCCGGGACCGCGTGCCCGAGGACTGGGAGGTGGTGCCCGCGGCCGGGCTGTCGAGCTTCTACGCGAGCAACATGGCGATTGTCGCCAAGGATACCAACTTCTTCCCGGCTGCGCTGCCCAATGACGGGCTGCTGGATGTCATGACGGTCGATGATTCGATTGGGTTGATCGGGGCACTCGAAGCGACCGTCAAGCTCCCGCAGGGCAAATGCTTTGAGCTCGACGATGTGCAGATGCGCAAGGTCGCGGCATATCGTCTCACGCCGAAGGACAGAGAGGGGTGCATCAGTGTGGACGGCGAGTGGTATCCATTCGAAGCCTTTCAGGTCGAAGTTCATCAGGGGTTGGGGCGGGTGCTCTCGAAATCACCCAATGCATACCAAGCATAAGACGATCGGTTGGAACAAACGGGGGCGGCAAGATGCAGCACGTCTGGACTGCAGGGAGCTTGTACAATAATGCAAAGTAGTTTAAGAAGAAATCTTTCTCGGGTACCCCAGTTGACGTAGACTATACTTTTCATTCGACAGATCTTAGGTTATGGCTTTCCGGCGCGCATATGACACAGGCATCATTATCCAGCATATCAGCACACATGTTGGCATCCTGTTCAGCGATGACCGTCGAGCTTACTGGCCATGCGAGAAAACAGAGAACCACCTGTGTAATCACCCATCCTGACGCCGTCCAACACACTTGTGAAGGCGTAATCAAGACTTTGCGGCCAGTGTCTGACTGACTCGGCACGTGGCGAATATGCCCTAAGCCCCTCTGCTACTGCGAACACAACCTGCCCATTGCTCTAAACACCCTCTATGACGCTGATATACAGGACTCAAACATTCATCCTACCACCACCTCCAAACCCATCATCTCATCTCATCGGAGGATGCAACCACCTCACCTCCCACCCCAAAACTCCCCAATCAACCCCGCCACCTCCGCCACCCTCTCGCGCACAACCCCATGCCCGACCCCCGGCACAACATGCACATCCCCGAACCCCAACCCGACCAACTCCTCCACCGAACACAGATCATCCCACTCCCCCAACACGACCCGCGCCCTGATCCCCGTCTCCGCCGCTGTGCGAAACGCCTCATGCATATCCATGATCCCTCCGTCCCTGAAAATCCCCACCACACTGGCGGCGTGGCCCGCATGCTCGCGCATCTGCCACTCCCGCACCGCCTCGGCAACGAGCTCCCCGCGCGCCACCCTCTCCCGCCAATCGGGGGGAACCACCAACGCGCCCCCTTCCAACCATTCTATCACCCAGTCGCGGGCCTCTCTTTCAACCGCCTCACCATCCACACCATCCACCCCGTCCGCCGCACCACCAGCACCAGCACCAACCAAATACCCCTGCTCGCGCGCCGAGAACTGGCTGCGACGCAACAACCCCGCGGGCGCAACCAGCACCAACCCCTCCACCCTCTCCGGAAACCGAGCCGCGAAACTCGCCGCCGTGGAGCCGCCGAACGAATACCCCACGAGATGCGCAGCGGGCCAGCGCAGATGGTCGAGGAGGGCGAGAAGCAACCGATGGAAGAGGGCGGGCTCGTGGGGCTGCAGCGGGGTGGCGGAGAGGCCGTGGCCCCAGAGGTCGAGGAGGACGCAGTGGGCGGAGGGGAATCGCGCGGCCACCGCGCGGGCGAGCGGGAGCAGGCCGACCGCGCTGGTTTGGACCCCGTGGATGAAGAGGATCCGGGCGGGACCAGCAGGAGAATCGGGGCTGTGGCTGGGAGATCCGGTCGGCGCGGGGAGGGTGTAGTAGGCTGCTTGGCCGGCGGGGGTTTGCAGGTACGAGGCGGGGGGGAGGCGGAGGGGGCCGAAGGTGCTGGTGAAGGCGGCTTCGGGGGGAGCGGGGATGGATTGTGGTGTGGCGGGGCGGACAGTCCCGGGGCGGGGGAGGAGGATCAGTGGAGGACTTGGCATTGTGAGGGGAGGGGGGTTGTGTTTCCGAAGGGATGCGCTGGGTGGTGTTGTGCAGATTGTTGAGGTCGGTGTTCCTGCAGCGAGCAGGTATGCGTCAGATTATTTGACTAACTTCCTTATCGGGCGTCTTCTGCTGACTAATATCGTGATAAGAGAGATAGCTAAGATGGAGTCTTCTGGGGTAGTGACGATCCTAGAAATAGATGGATGATGGGGCTGATTGTTATGCTGGTGGCATCCCACAGGATGCGGAGATAACATCAACTTGAAGGTCCTTCGAAGATCACGATGGACGTCGCTGAATTTGAGAAACACTGCGCAGCAGCTCTCGTCAATCAGGGGAGTTCTGTTGGACCCGCATGCAACTTCAGAAAAAGAACGTACGAAGTACAACAAGGATCTGTCCGGAGTGTTTCACATAGCTTACATTCTGAGGAAAGACAAGCCCTGGTCCACACTGGTAGAAAGAAACCCTGATCCTATATAAGAAAGAGTATGCATAGACCATCCGACCCATTTCTCACCTAAACCTCATACGTACAACCGGCACCTTTCTTGTTCCATATCATAAAGAATGGCAGGTACACTGCGCCTCAAGAATATCCACCGCAGCACCCCGCAAGCCCCAGCGGCCAGAAAAGCAGAGATTTCCACCTTATGCGGCGCCCAGGTCAACGTCGTGGTGCTTTACCTCACAGATGCCAGGATGTTAGCTGAGGATTGGGCGCCCGCCATCCAGATGCTCCAGGAGCAATGGCAAACGCACCGGCAGGCGCAGTCCGAATTCGCTGGGAAGCCGCTGGGTGGGATCCTCTTGACGGCGAAGGGCCTTCGATTGTATGCGCCCGCCTCGGCGGACGATGGCCAGCCGCAGGGTTTTGAGCATGAGGGGCGCAGCGAGTTTCCGCCTCTCGAGCTCGAAGAAGCCCCAGAGATCTTTTTTGCGTTTCTGGACAGGTGTCTGCATGGCCTGGGTCTCCGGCTGGATTGTCCCCACTCTATAATATCCCGTGAGACGAAGGAAAGTAGGGAGGTAATGCGATAGTTTCGAAGTGGTTGCATCCAGCGATTTTCGTATTCGACATGGACACTTGATACCTCACGGAGCCGGAGTCCACTGAATGAAATCACTCACTGCGTATTATAAGTTGAATGATTAGTCAAGGCAAAAATCTCCTTCACATTATAATTAATCTTCCTCTACTCTGCTTCGTTGGTTTAACGAAGGCATCACATACAAACCTCAGCAACTACGGACGCTGTTACAAAGAGACACAAGACACGAGATACAAGTCACCAGTCGGCACTTCAATGCATTGCTCATCGAAACAGTCGCTGACAGGACCGAGAGAATCCGCAGCAACATCATTCATTGCATTACAGCAGCTATACCAAGCTGCCAAGAATCCATTTCCATCGTCATCATCAAGTGGGTTGTCCATTCAGATTTTCAAGCCGATTTTGAATGGCTTGTGGGTCATACTGCCCTTCTTCCTCCTTGTACTCCTTCAACACCACCGTGCGCATCAACCGTCGGGGCGCACGGCGACCGGTAAACAGCTCAAACTGAGCGAACCCCTGCTCCGGAAGCACATCCAATCCGTCCAATGCCACCCAGCCACGGTGGGAGAGAGCGCGGATTTGCTGAATCAGGGGCGTGTTGAGGGACTTGTAGGCCAACTGGATGACTGGTTAGCTCTGTTTGTTGCGACCACATAATTAAGACCACAGTAGCAGCGGGACTGACCTCGACAACTACACCACCGGTTGGGCTTTCAAGCCACTGCGGCGGTATCTCATTATTCGGCGCCGGTGCACCCCCGATACTATGCGTGGGAATACAGGAGCAGATGACAGTCGGTTGCTTGTACTTGACAGGCCAGCTGTCTTGTTGCGATCGCAAAACGTGCACGTGGGGGCGGGTCGTCGACCCTGCTCGGCCCGGAGACTGCAGGTTCTGTTGGTTGTAGTGCCGGGCCAATTTTTCTGCGTTGGCAACGGTCCGGTTGTACACGAAAATATTCTGCACCCCAAGATGGATCATCGCGTAGACAGCAGCGCGAGCCATACCGCCTGCCCCAATGACCAAACCCGTGGACAAGGGTCGCACGGCGTTGGCCGGCGATAGACCTCGACGGAAGCAATTGCCTATGCCGATCCAGTCGGTATTATCCCCATGTAGAGCTTTCACGGGCCCCGCACGGCTTTTGCCCATAGGTAAAGGGGAAATGTCGGAATTGAAGGCTTTTTCGTCATGGTCGCGGATTGGGATTAAGGTGTTCACAGCGCCGATTGCGCGCGCATGCGGAGACATCGAATGGAGAAGCGGTATTACTTCGGTCTTGAACGGCAAGCTGACACTCGTACCTCCAAAATGGGGATTGGAGACCAGATCGTTCAATCCACGCAGGGTAGACGATTGGTGGATCCGGTACACGTGAGGCATGCCACAGAGACTGTAAGCCGCATTATGCATGGCCGGAGACAGACTGTAGGTGACGTTGCCACCAAAGAGGAAGAATTGCATCGGATCCAGGGTAAACGAAGAATACAGAGCCTCTTGGGCTTCGCGCAGAGTGATGCATGGAACTCCCTTGAGTTGTGTTTCGGATAGAAGAGATGGATGGGTCACGGGCGTCAAGATCGGATTGAAACAACACGACAGCCGACCGAGCAGACCGGAGTTGTATGCTATGACGGGGAGTTGCGGAGTGGGAAGGTTTTTGAAAGAATCACGAAATCGTTGAACGGCAAAATTGTCGTCTATGGAGAGCGCAGGTTGAGTTAACCGTACAAGATCACAGCCCAGCCGCTTGGCTCGCTCATAAAGATCCATGTACGTGGGATCGTCCCATCCCTTCGGCGGGGGCTGGGTGGCAGCATAATGTCCGATGACACGACTTGAGCCTTTGGAGGCGATGATTTGGGACAGGATCTCATCGCCGTAGGACAGGTCGACCGTCACAAACTCCGGCGCCAAGCGTAGTCCGTGCTGGATCAGGTTTAAATACTCGTCACTGGACCGCCGCGAGCGTTCGTTGTGCTCGCCATTATGACTACCGAAACCTACATTACTCTCCACGTGATAGACGAGTGGGACTACCGTGTTTCGTCGCATGTTCGCAACCGCATGGCTAATCTTGTCGGCAATGCCGGAATCCACCGCCAGACGGGAAGACGGTGGTTCCGTGATGTCAATTTCCAGTTCGAACGCGTCAGACGTGGACTCAAGGTCTTCGATATCCAAGTCCCGCTCTAACAATGAGGAAATGGGCACGGTCACAGCATACGTAAAGGCTCGGGACTCGATCGCTTGCGTCGACAGCGGGAAGGAGGCGTTCAGGCCGCTCAGATCGGTCGCATCCCCCGTGGCGAAAGCGATGAAACGCAGAAAATCAAGTTGCAGTCGTTTCAAGGTCAGAAAAGGCGTGATTGCCTGAAACCGCTGGTCCAATTCCGGCTCCAGCTGGGCATGGTTGCCATCCTTGGCGGCGGCATGCTCCGCCATGCCTTTCTCTGACACGTTGAAGAATTCCAAATTGGAACATGCCCGATAGATCGGCCCTGCCAATCCGAGGAATCGACGGACCTTGTCGATATTCCAAGCCTTCAGGTAAGACTGAATACTTTCCGCGTCGCGCAGCAGATAGATCACCGGGTGAGTTCTGGCGTACTCGCGCAGCAGCATCTGGCCGCTGCGCTCCATGGAGCCCGGCCCGCATGCGATCACGCAGCCTTCTTGATGATCCGCCAGCATCGACTCCATCACTCTGGCCTCCTGCTGTCGATACTCCACCAGATCGAATTCCTTCTTGTACGCCGCCCGCGACCGTCCGGTCATTTGTTGGAAATACCGGTCTGCGTCGATCAATCGCCGTCCCGTGGTCGCCGCGAGTATCACCGCCAGACTCGATTTGCCCGTGCCTCGGATGCCGATCAGCACGATGGAGGAATCGCGTGTGAATTTTCGTGGGACTTGGATGGAGCCTTCGAAGGCGGTGGGGGAGCCCCGGCTAGAGGTGACACCCCTCAAAGAGGGAGCGAACCAATGTGAGGCCTCTGGGTTCTCTCCCGGGAGGCTGTGTACTCGCTCCCTCGGAGTCTCATCTCCATAGGCGGGGTCGACTGACTGTGAGCCACTGGAGACATACGGGCTATGCGGCAATCGTCTGCGGTTCGATGCGAGGGGCCCTTCAAGGTCGTCGAGTTTGCGCTTGGGCGGTTTCACAATCACAGACATTATGGCGAGGGAGGGGAATCAGGGTCGCCGGGGGGGTTTCAGCGGGGCAGAGTAGACGTTTTATTCAAGGTATGATTTCTGACTGAGCGGCGCATGACTTTTGGGAACTCGATGCAGGGACCGACAGGGTATGGCAGGCACTAGGCAGGTTCAGACCAGGAGGTTCGGCGCGACATGCGAGAGGAAGCGAAAGAGGGGTTGACTAGAAGACCTCGGGTCAATAGGCGTGGGGGAGATGCAGACACATGTAGAGTGGGTTATTATGATTGCAGTTGATTGGAAATTGAGAGACGCAGGACAGAGGGAGGAGAAGAGGATGAATCGAGTGAGAAGTGGAAGTGGAAGTGAAAGTGGGAGGGTGGGAGTGGGAGAAAGTGTGGGAGGAGGGAGCGAGTGAGTGTGGGAGAGAGAGAGAGAGTTGGAGGGAGGGAGGGAAAAAGATGTGGGGGAAAACCAAACCAACCAAAAGAGCGACTCGGTGGAAAAAGCGACCGGCAAAGCGGTTGGAGACCGCCAAGAAATGCGGAGAAAGGCTCACCCGTTCGTCGGTTGTTGCCAAACAATTAACTTGATGAATTTTTAATAACCATCGTTAGCTTGAGTTCCCCGTGGGGTCAAACGCCAATAGACATCTTGGGCCGAGGCTGAGGCTGGAATTTTTACATGCATGGCTTACCGCAGCATAGCATAGCACAGTGCAGTACAAGTTGGAAAATTATGTTCATCCCCCCCGCCCTGCAGATCCTTTTTGTATCATTCTTCCGCTGCAAAGTTGACCGGCCCGGTCTACCATTTCCAAACCCCCCCCCCAAAATGTACAGTAAGCGGCCTGGCGTCGCTCACCCACAATCTTAAAACACCTAACACCAAATGATCATTCAAGGTATCTATCTATCTTTCTATCTACAACCTCTCCGGCAACCGTGAGAATACATATCCAAAGATTTCCCGGCTTTTATACAAATTCTCCACCCGCAACCGTTCATTGTACAAATGTGCATTGTCGCTGGCCTGTCCACAAGGCAGATTTGCCGCCGGTGCGGAGAACTCCTTCTCCAGGAACCGGATCGTGGGGATAGAACCACCCTCCCGAATATAAATTGGCCGCACACGGGTCGGCTCACTGGGGTCAACCACCTGTGGCGTCGTCGTCGTCGCCGTCGTCGGCGGCGGCGGCGGCTGTCCGGTCGCGGACTCGTCGGCAGCAAGCGGCGTGGGGCCCGACTTGCTGGTCAGGGTGGACGAGGTGGGCACAGAGGTATTCAGCGAGGACCGCTTGTGGGCAGCCTTGCCAGTCGACGAAATCGTCGTGGACATGATAATGCGATCGATGTGAGAGGCCAGGCTATCCTCCGAGTCGACTCGCTGGAGACGCGGCTGCTGCTCCTTCGCCCGCTTGGTGGCCTCAAGGGTGCGTTCGGGGATGGTTTGAATGGGTGGGTATTGATGTCTCTGTGTGGTGGTGTCCGGAGTCCAGGCGGCACTAATTGCGTCGGCCAAGGTCTGAAACATCTCATTGTCCGGATCACCCAGCCAGGGGTCTGATTTGCCCGTGATCTCGACGGTGAGGTCGTTCTGCGACTCCAGGCGGTCGAAATGCTCCTGCGCAAACAGGGTCAGGTTGGTGGCCACCTCGTCGGCCGTCTGGTTCGGCACCAGACGAATGGAGAGGCTGGCCTTGGCTTTGCGCGAGATGGTTGTGGTCGCGCTCTTGCTGCTCCCCGGCACCTCAATGGAGTGGATCGTCAGCGAGGGTTCCCGCCAGCGGTGCATGAGTGAGTTGATGAACGCGTCGCTGTCGGTGATTTCCGGGTGATGAGGCAGGAGGATGTCGGCAATCGCGGTATAGCGCTGTTTCTCCGCATCGGTGAGCGGCAACACAGGTTCATGGAAGCCAGGCAGATTGATCCGGCCCTTGGGTCCAACCAAAGTGCCCAGAAGCATGGTGAGATCCTTCAGGGGCTCGTCCAGTAACGAACTTCCGTCGATACCACTGTGCAGGTCAGGGTGGTCGCTCTGCACAATCAAGTTGGCATTCACCACGCCACGCAATCCGTATGTCAGACATGGGTTGTGATCATCAAGCCAGTAACTGTTGGCCAAAAGGATCCAGTCAACGGAGCCGATTTGGGGCTTGTGCTTGCGGACTGTTTCGTGGAATCCTTGCGATCCGGACTCTTCTTCGCCTTCGATAAGGAAGACCACGTTGCACCGGAGCGCCTTCTGTCGAGCAAGGTCCGCGGCCGCGTAAAGTGCCGCCAGGATGGGGCCCTTGTTGTCCGTTACACCGCGACCGTAGAGGAACCCATCGATAGAGGTGAGCTGGTACGGGTCGGTCTTCCATTTGGCCGCATTGGCATCGGCTCCAACCACATCGTAATGGCCGTAGAACAAGATCGTCTTGTCAACCTTGTCTGCAGCCGTAGCATCGAATCGAGCATGGACGATAGGATTCGTGTCTGCTCCTGTGGTTAATAGATTAGTCTTCGCGCCAAGGTAGATGCAGTGTCGGCGAAGGAACGCTGCGCCCTGGTTACATTCGACAGCGAATTTGGGGCTGGCAGAGACAGTCTTGTAGGCGACAAACTTGGCCAAAGAGTTCACCATTTCATCTGTTCCCAATCAGTGTTCCCATTATTTATGTTTTTAGATTTTGTTCAATTTGCCTGCTGGAGTTCATACCGTTGTTGATCGGCGGCTTTTCTGCTTGGCCTCGCGTTACATCCGTCACGTCCCAGATGCCGACCGTATTGTCGTTGCCACCACTGGCGTAGATGTACCGATCCTTATACTGACCCGCAGCAGACGCGAGCATGGTACCTCCGTGAGCCACCCAGCTGCCAATCTCCTCGAACCTCGAATTGAATTTCTGTACCACGTCAGTGAGAATCTCTGGGCCGTCGGACGGCCAGGCTTCTCTTACCTTAATCACACCGTTTGAGTCACCACACACAGCAACACCATGGATGATGTCTACCGCCCACAGATCGCCTGTATGCATGGCAATTCGCTTGACCAGCTGCCGCGAATCCAGGTTCCAGATATTCAGCGCACCGCCAGCCAGACCGCAGTAGAGGAAAGAACCATCCACGGCGATTGAAAGGACGGAATCGCCGTTCTGCAGTTTGGCAATCTGAGAAGGAACGGCGTTGGCCGAGTCCTGCTCCAAGCGCCACAATTTGACCACTCCATCGCCGGCACCAGTGAGCAGCACCTCTTCCTCCGGGGCCGACTCCACTAGACCCTTTACCAGAAGCATGCTGTAGACATAGCCATGGTGGGCAAAGAGCTTATGATGGTCGCGCTTGAAAGTCAGCACTTGACCCCCCTGCATGACCGAGTGAGGCCCCTCAGCTCCCGGCCGTGGCGCACGCGAGCCATCAGGACCTCGGGAGTCAAAGAAGCGATGAGTCCGCTTAGACAGTTGCGCCGCGGAAGAACGTTGTGACGCTGCATCTGCTCGGGAGATGTCGCACCACTGAGGCAGTCAACATCACTGGTCCAGTGAATCAGATTTGGTAGAGACGAACCTGAATACTGGTGTTCTGAGCACCACAGTAGATGGTCTTCAAACTCGACGAATAGGCGACGGCAAAAATATCTCCGACATCGTGGTGGGAGTGAATCGAATACAGCCGGTCGAAGGTTCTCGTCGACCATACCTACCCAAAGTCAACACCCGACTGTTAGGGCCACAGAAATTCAGGTCCAATCCTACATTGACAACAGAATCACCGCCCGTAGAGAAGAGCAACTCTCCATCCTCGGACAGGTACAGATCAAGGACACTTTCCTGATGGGCGTGCACTGAGAGCACCAGCTCATAGGTCTCCAGAGACCATGCCTAGAGGTTTTCAGTATTAAGCCCAGACGGATTTCACGTCGGAGAATTTCTTTCACGTACTACGATGTCTCCGCCTTGCAGACCGGCAAAAACACATTCTTTGTCGAGAACGAGGGCCAGCACCGAGCGACTGGCTTGCACGCGGTGGCCAATTGCACCGCACTCGACGGGCGCAGGCTGGTCGGCCTCCTCTTGCGCCAGATGAGCTGTTACGGAGCGCGGATCGGACTCCCAGATCTTGGTCTGATCATCGGTCTCTGATGGGCTATCAGATTCGACGAGTACTGTATGATCCATTGCACCCGGCAATGGAGCTTAGAAGCCTCAGCCTTCGTTTCTAATTTCCTTTTGAGACAAAGAAAAGAAAAAAAAAGCAAAATCTCAACAATTGAGGGACGACAGCAGGATGAAATCAATGGACGGTCAAGTTCACGTGACGGGGGAGTATGATGTGATGGGGGGCTGAATGGGATTTGATTGAAGGAGATGCGATGGCGATGCGGTGAGATGATCGCGTGAGGGTGAGTCAGGCGGAGCGAAGTCGGCCACACGAATGAGACACGGCCACGAAGGAGGGAGACCAGTGGAAGGCGATCAACGATTCCCGTCCGCGTAAGTCAGGGGTATTCCAATTTGGTATCGTATCTCCTTCCCCAGAAATATAACCTAGTCTCGAATGTTGCAAGACCGAGAGTAAATTGTGAGATTGAGGCTGTAAGGAATGGAATGTCGCAGAGGAATCTTGGCGTTTCCGAGTGTTCAAAGAATAAAAAGCAATGAGGGAACAACGGGGCGGTGTGGCGGTGTGTAGGAAGTACTCCGGTAGACCGCCAGCGAGACCGCCCATCGGTACAATCATCCCGTCCCTCCAGGAGAAAAGGAAACTTGAAACTATTTCAATCTACTCACCTCGTTGCTCAACAACAGGGGATTTCCAGCCACTATGCTCCCTGCGCTCGTATCGTCAGCATCTCACTTTCCGGGGCAGTCCAAGTAAATCTACTTTCAAGAGAGAGAGAGACAAAGAAAACAGACGGGTTGAATGAGGTGACTTACCATGGCTCCCAAACAAGCCTCGCAATCAACGTCTCAGTTGTAGTAATGGTCGACATGATGGTAGATAACCATCCCTCTCGATCGTTGCGCGTATGGGTTCCTGAATCCCATCGGGGACAAGTCCCTGGTCTTATAATGTGGTTAGCAACAAGAGAAAGGGGCCACGGTTATGAGCGGCCACGCAAATCCATGTCCAGTAGGAGCACAAGGAAAAGAATCAATGCGTCTTGACGTACATTGCGGTACATCTCAGGCAGCCTGGACGCAACTGGAGGCCAACTGTCGGATTACGATAATAAATCTCCGGCCAGTGAGGGGCGAGATTCCATTTCTCCCGCGGGCTGCAATGGCACAATGAACCCACAGGATTGTGAACCCGATCCAGGTCGATGTCTAGCAGAGGCCACGTCATGCTTTAATCGGCCCCTGAAATTGGTATCTTTTCATTGAGTTTACTTCAAGCTCTTGGTTGATCGGGATGGTTCGAGTCTCTGGGCAGTGGTCATAAGGGGGAAGTTGCATGTAGCCAGGGATAGAGATGGTTCGATAAAAGCCACCATTCGAGCTCATCGTCAAAAGACCCTTCCTTGGTTAATGGTCAAGAGAAAGTGCAGTGATCATGTGCAACAGCTTGGGAGTAGATTCTTGAATCAGCCCAATCTCGCTCCCAATCTGGAAGCTCGAGATAGCCCGAGCCATAGTTAACAGGGTACTAGTTGTGGCTGTTGATATGCCATATGAATGCACAAAATGTGGCATTGTTCAATCATCAGGGACGATGGCGCATCTGGGAGCGCGTCAGACTGAAGTACCAACTTCGGCCACAGAACAGTTGTTCTAGTAATCTGAAGGTGGCCGGTTCAAGCCCGGCTCGTCCCATTCTTCTTTTGCTTTTCTTTTTTGTTCCTGTACATTCCCGCTCCACTCTCAAACCACAATAAATATCATGAATATCTGCTAAGAACCTACATCTAGACTTGACTGTACTACATCATATACACATTAACGCTACAGCTTATCTTCTGTGAACTTATTTTGCAGAGCCCGGGGTAGCCATGGCACTGGTTGCAGGGTCCGGAACTAACTGAAGATACTATATAAATGGTCATTGTTGTCAGCCGGATTCTGTAAGTAAGTAGCAGACACTCTATAGCCTCTTTCTTATTCTTCTTCTGCGTTTGAGAAATATCAACAATCTTCCATGGATGAAATACCTGAAGAGATTTCTCCCACGACTAATTCTAAGCTCTGCCTGTGGTTCCTCTTCTCCGACCGGCTAGACTATGGGGGAACATGTATGTATGGGACTTTCCCGCTCGATTCGAGTCTCCTTCGTCTTCTCTCTTAGTAACCAACACACTCCTTAACGATCTCCTCCACACCCTCTTTCCAGAACGTCAGCAACGCTTGCACATCTTCCTCAGCATGCATGGCTTGACTGTACAAGATACTCAAACTCATCACGCCATCCTTTGCCCCGCAGTTGAAGTCCAACACCGACGGCCGAACGTTCCGGGGATCCTCCATCGAGGTCTCCACCGATGGCAGAGTGACCGCATCAAAAAGCTGCCCATCCCCCGTGTTACCGCTGTGATACGTGCCGGCATAATTGAACATGAGGACTGGATGATCGCCCGCGCCGGACTGGTTCGAGACGGCGAAATCCGTGCCCTGAGAGGCCGTGCGACGCGTCGCCTTGGTGAGCGACACTAGAGCCGGAATAACAACACCTGTCTTGTCGTCGCGGGGAATACTGCTGCTGCTGCTGCTGCGGCTGCTGCACCCGCTGTTGCTGTCGCTGTCACTGTCACTATCGTGAGTGGTGTAGCTGCCGCGCGTCGTCCCGTCGCTGTCGCTATCACTGTCGATCTCCCTTCTCCTGCTGCTGCCGCTGATGCTCGGCAGAGGGATTGCAAAGACCGCGGGGTAGAGATACGTGAACCATCCCACGGTTCGCGAGAGGTCGAGTGCCTCGTTTTGCAACTCCCGGCCGTGCGATTCGAGCGTCAGCTCGACGCGGCGGATCTGTCGCCAGCGGTACAAAGCAAGGGTCAGACCCGCGAGGAGGAGCTCGACGGGCTCGGTGCGGTGCGTCTTGTTGGCATCGGTCAGACAGAGCTGGGTCAGATCCGCGGCAAGACTGGTTTCGATGATCGCAACGGTGGACTGAACGTTCCGGTGGCGATGGGAGGCGAACGCGGGGACGATGCGATGGTTCTCATGTTGCTCTGATCCCGAACAATTGGCAGTCGTATCTAAGCCCCGGGGAAGGGCTGACTTTTGCCTCTCGCGTACTTGCAGAGACCAGCGACGGAAGGAACTGCCTTCGGGCAAGACCGACTCGCCCGCGAGGATTTGTTCGAGGTCGTCAAAGATGATCTGCCAGGAGACAATATCGATGGCGAGATGGTGGATCACAATGAGACAGTAGGTTGTTGATGGAGTCTCGATCCAGGCCAACGCAGAAACGGGTCCCTTGGTAATGTCCAGTGAAGCTTGTACTTGTGGGATCATCAACTCCATTGCTTTCTCGGAGGGCACGGCGCGGCGGATAATGGCATAATCCCGTGAGGAAGACTGGATCGGAATATATAGCCTGGGCGGCGCCCGAGTCGAACTACTACATCGAATGCGCAGAGAAGGATGAATCTCGGTGATGCGCTGCCACGCTTGCTCCGTGTCCGTGAAAGTGACCGAGCGAGCCATCCGCAGCAGGTGAGCCTGATTGTTCCAGTTGGGATTGATCTTTTGCTGATCGATGAACCAGTCCATGATCGGAATCGGATGGATGTTACCCCAGCTGGCGAGCTTGTTGTCAGAAGCCATGGTCACAGGAGACTTGTATCTGACGTTGGCGGCAAGCTCGGCGACGGTTGGATGCGCGTAGACGTGGTTGACAATGAGGGTGAACCCAGATCGTCTCAGGATGGAGCAAAGACGGATGGCGGAGATGGACGTTCCGCCCATGGCAAAGAAGTTACTGTTCGCGAAGATTTCTCGGACTTTCAAGACTTGACGCATCGTGTCAGCAATCAGGAACTCTTGCTCGGTCTCCAGCGGCAGATTGGCGGCTTTCTCCTGGGCTTCGACACTGTACGACAACAGTTGGGTATCACTCAGGTCGGCTACAAGAGCAGCGGCGCGCTTTCTGTCCGTCTTCTGGTTTGCATTCATGGCCATGAATGAGATGGGAATGAACAAGCTGGGGACGGCGTAGTGGGGAAGGATGGAGAGGAGGTTAGAGTGAACCTCTGAGATAATGCCCTGGAAGTCCCGAGCATCGAGAGCCTGCATCTCAGTCTGCCTCACGGTAGACCCACCACGTCCACTGGGCTCGAATATAAGTGCCAGATGGCTGGTGCTGGCGCGGTCGACAACCATAGCCAGTGTATTATGCATCGCAGGATGTGCGAGAGCAGTGTTGGAGATCTCCTCAAGCTCGACGCGCTGGCCATGGATTTTGGTCTGAGTATCCATGCGGCCCAGGTAGGTGATAGATTGGTCATGATTTCTGATAGCATAGTCGCCTATCACTTGTCAGCTCAAGGCAAACTGGATTCCAGAGGGGGATATACATACCGGTAAGATAAATGCGTCCCAGGAGAGGGTGATTCACGAATGCACGGTTTGCTTCTGGGCGATTGAGATATCCCCGAGACAGCTGAACTCCTCCGATGGCCAGCTGTCCGATTGTTCCAACGGGACACAATCCGAGCTCCTCATTGACAATAAACGCCGTGTTTCCTGGAGTGGGCATTCCGATATTGTTGGGCTCCAAGTCGCGACGCACACGCGACACAAGATTGTAGATACAAGCCTCCGTGGGCCCAAAAGCATTGAAGACGGTGACTCGGTCGGCCCAGACATCACGGACCTTGGCTGTCATGGCTTCTGCACCACTGCTCAAAACCTTCAAGGTCGGAGCTTCCTCGGGAGTGAGAAGGCTCATCATCGTCGGTGACGCCAATATATGGGTGATTTGCATCCGAGAAAAGATCGAATTGAAATTGGAAAGCAGGAAGTCTTTGCCACCCAGGCACAGAGTGGCACCGGTGGTCAAGGATGCGAAGACATCCATGATCGAGATATCGAAAGTCCATGGAACAAATTGCAGGAAGCGGCTGTCCCGCCCACACTCATATAAGGAACGGAAAGCCAGAATCGCATTGAGCAGAGGGAGATGCTCTACTTGAACCCCCTTGGGCTTGCCGGTAGATCCACTGGTGTATAAAATGTAGGCAAGATCGCTCTGTTGAAGGTGGTCAGCTACAACGACCGTGGGCGCTTCAGTGGTGGGCGCTGCGGAGGGAAGCCTATACAGAGGAACCTGATGAGCGGTGGCATTGTGGAGCTCCTGCAAGACCGTGTTATGATCGCTTCCTAGGGTCTGTGTCGTCAAGATCACTTGAGGCTGGCAGTCCTCCACGATTGTGACGAGTCGAGCGACAGGAAGGCTCACTTCCAGAGGGACCCATGCCATGCCGCAATTGAGCACAGCTAGAATGGAGGCAATGCGATCAATCCCCGCATCCATGAAGATCCCGACCTTGTTGTCGACGCCTTGTCTGAAAGAGATCAATCCGGCAGAAATGTGCTCCACTTTGTTCCAAAGCTCCCGGTAGGTCACTGTCTCTTTACCCTCGAAATCGCAGGCGATCTGGTCGGGGAATTGTGCAGCTTGATCACGGACCAGCTGGTGGACAAATCTCGGGGCGAGTTTCTCTCGATGGACCGCGCTAATGTTTCGCTGTTGAATCTGCACCAGTTCCTTCTCTTGCGGCGTGAGAATATCCAAGTGACCAATTGATATATCATCAGCGGACTGGCTGACCGCACGAAGCAGGCTCGCAAAATGCTCGCACAGTTGATCGACAGATTTCCTCTGGATCATGCTCATGTCGTACTCCACATTCAGAGTGACATTCCAAACCTCCTTCTGCTCGCCAAGGGTCATAGAAAAGGTGACGGGAAACTTAGACTGTCCGGAAGTCTCGCTGTTTGTCTCGCGAAGCAGGTGGTGTGCGTCAACTAACCCGTCACAGACATCCTTCGAGGCCTCATGGTAAATAAACATCAGAGGTAGATTGTCTGTGCCGATCTTGGCAGCGTCTAGGATCTGGTCGTAGGGAAGATATGACTTGTGCAACACCCGGAACAGATCGCGAGACATCGACTTGAGGAATGGCCCAAGTCGGCGATTTCCCGACAATTGCGCACGCACCGGAACAGTGTTGATGAAGCACCCATACATCTCGGTGGAACCTTGGTCGGCTCTTTGCGAGGCAGGGATTGTCACTGTGGCATCCGCTAGGTTCCAGACCCGGTGCAGCAGGATCATGTATAGAGAAAGGAAGGCAGAAAAGTTGGTGAGACCCTGCTTGCGGACCCAACTCAGGCTGTCTTGGGGCAAAGTAAAGTCGTAATGGCACATGGCACGCTGCGGCTTGCCCGATCCCAGATGGAAGGGCGGAATATTCACCGGAGTGAAATTCGACAGATACTCCTGCCAGAAGCTTTTAGACTCGGCTTGCATATCGGGATTTTGAAGGAGCTTCTGTTCTTGCTCAGCAAAGTCAGCATACTGTGGCCCCCCCGTGGGAGTTACCACCGGTGTTGCCTCAATTTGACCTGCTCGTCGAGCAACTTCATGCACAAGTTGTCGCATAGACTGCTCATCGATGATGATGTGATGGAAGTTGAGAAAGAGAAAGCTGGATTCTCCCGGCAGCAGGAAGAGAATCACACGGCCCAGCGGCCCCTTTTTCAGATCAAATACCGTTGCAGCATCCTTGATACACATATCCCGCATGGCGTGCGTTGCATCATTTCCATCCAAGGAGGCAAGATCACATTGCCGGACCTCCACCTGAGAGGTAGTATGGAGTTTCTGTCGCAATGCGTCGCCATCAGAGACAAACGTGGTCCGGAAAATGGCATGCTCATTTAGAATAGACGCCATGACTGATTCAACCCTGCCTGGGAGGAGGCCGTCAAGCTTATAGAGCGAGGGCACATTGTAGGTGGCATCGGCCAGAAGGGCCTGGGCCCAGTAGAACCGGGTCTGAACCGAGCTGGCCGGCACAAGGGCTGTCGATTCTCGATCGAACCTGGACACAGCGGGCAATTCCAGGCAAACTAGTGCTTGATGGTCCACATCGGGGACCTCTATCCCCGCAGCTAATCCTTCTAAAGTTGGGGCTTCAGCAACATGGCGGAGGGTCAAACGGCACTTGGGGAGATGTTTGCGAGTTTCCGACAAGAACCTCATCACCAAGAACGAGTCCATGCCCAATTCGAAGACATTCCGCTCCATTCCCACCGCGCGCAATCCCAGGGTGCGGCAGCAGGCATCGTGAAGTACGTGTTCCACCGGCGTAACGGGGGGTTTGCCTGACTCGTCCTCCGAGGTCTCCTGGTGGGTGATGAGGGATCGCAGAAGCTTGTGGTCTGCCTTGCCACTTTGCCGGAGGGGGACCTTATTGACCTGGATCCAGATGGATGGGATCATGGCAGATGAAGCCTTAGCCTTCATAGACTCTCTGAGAGCCTTGAGCTTGCTGTGCTCATCGGGATTGAGAGTTTCAGCGAGGAGCTCCGTGACCGGCCGTTCCGGTTCATCCGCCCAAACCACAAAAGCGATCAGCTTCTCCTTATCCTTCATAACTAGTGCGCGGCGCACAAAGTCACACTCCTCAATCATCGAGTTGATGCCGCTTAGCTCCAGACGTTGACCGCGAATCTTGACTTGGTCATCTCCACGACCACAGTGGATGATCTGACCCTCGGAGTCGTAGTAGGCTACGTCGCCGGAGTTGTACAGTCGACCATATCTAGGATGATTGATGAAGACGCGGGCAGTGAGTTCAGGCTGATTCAGATAGGCCGTGAACAACTGGGAACCCCCAAGCCAAAGGGTGCCCAGGGCGTGTCGGGGGCAGACCTTGCCGAAGGCATCGAGAATAAGGGTCACCACCGAAGCCACCGGGCGACCAATGGACCGAATATTGCTTGTCGGAGTCACCGGTCCGAAGTACCTAAGAGATTGTTCAGCAATGCTCACCGCCATTTCGAGCTTGAGAAGGAAGCAGTGCAACTTACGATATGACGGTATTTTCAGCCGGACCACAGGCATTGATGAGCCGAGTCGACGACTTGGTCCAGTCCGCGCGCACCTTTTCATTCTGTGGCTCCCCAGCAGTGACCAGGACGCGGAAGGAGCCAAGAAAGGGTTCAAGCAGCGAGATCACAGTCGGGGTGAGGTCTGCAACGGTGGGATGGAGAGCGCGGAAGACATTGTGCAGATCCGACAGAAGCAGCTGCCTGGGAGCCGTACATAGGGTACCCCCCTCGACAAAGGTGTGGAAAAGATCCTCCATGCTGGCATCGAACACGGGACTTGCAAACTGAAAGGTACGATCTGCAGCCGTACCCTGGTATAAGCAGGCAGCGGCCTCCCGGAAATAAGTCACGGCAGAAGAATGAGGAATCATGACTCCCTTAGGCGCTCCGGTCGTGCCCGATGTCCACAGAATGTAGGAGATCGTGTCCGGGGTGGCTTCACAAACGATGGGGGCCGTCTCTCCTTTGCCAGAAAAGTCCACCGAATGAATCTGCAGCGTCGGACAGGGCAGATTTTCAGGGGTCTCGATGTCGGCAATGACCACCTTAGATGAACACTCGGTGACGATGCCCGTCACTCGGTTGGCTGGCCAGGTTCCATCCTGAGCCATCGGGGTAAAGGTTGCACCGGTCTTCAAAACCGCTAACACGGAGATCACGTAGATAGTCCCCTGATCCACGAAAACGGGGACAATATCACCGACCCGAACGCCGTACTCTGCTTGCAGAAGCCTCGCGAGGGTGGCCGCCTGTTCATGTTAGCATAATTGGCTGAAAGATTGGCGAAAGAAGAGATTTTACCTTTGCATCCAGCTCCTGATAGGTTGTCAGAGTATGTTGCTCACCATCCCAATGATCTACAGCAATGGAGCCAGGCTGTCTGGTCGCAGTCTCCTCGAAAAGCTCGTGGAGCAAGGCATCGCGACACGGTGGTTTGACGGTGGGAAAGTTGGCAAATGCCTCCATCATCTGCCGCTGCTCAGGGGTGCAGAGGTCAATGTGCTTCACAGGAGTGTCGCAAAGTGAAAATGCGCATTGTAAAAGCTGGGCATAGCCCATCGCAATTTCGTGCATGTAGGAGGCCTCAAACTTCGAGCGATCATACTGGAAATCCAGCACGATACCCTCTTTGGTGCTGGTAAGAGTCAGTTGCAAATCAAATGCCACTGGCCGTGCATGAAACGTCTCCCTCGTGATATCCACAATCTGTTTGCTCGCAACAGAGGCACCTTGCTCTTGGGCAACGAAGATGACCGAGTGCTCGCTGACCGTGGTCTTGAGCTGCGCGAGGACGTCTTCGAATGGAACTACGACTGTATCCATTGCAAAATTGACGGATGCAGCGGTCTGTTCGAGGAATTGTCGCAACGTCTTTTCGCCCTCGCGGACCGAGCGGAGGAGCGCTGTATTGACCATATTGCCAAAGACGTCACCACTGGATGCCAGTGCTCCACGCATTGATACCGGAATGAGGACGCCCAGCTCTTGCGTAGAAGTGTACCTGCACCCGAAGTTAGTAAATACAACCATATCACCGATGTCAAGCTCACCGATGGAGAAGCAGTTGGAAGAGGCCCAGCAAAGCAGAAAACCACGAGATGCCAGCTCCGGAGCAAGTCCGTTTGAATTGTTCAAACTCAGATGATGGCACAAAGTGTCTGATATTGGCAGACTCTCGAGTAGCCTGTCCAGCGGGTGGAGTGGGCCAATTCGAGGTATCGAAAGAAGGGACATCATCCAAGTGTTTCAGCAGGCCTGCCATGGTTTTGTCGTAAAGCGAACTGCCTGGACCGTACTGTGACGCCAGACCGGCATACTCGACAGTTGAGCCATATTTGAGTCCTGACGACCGATTGAAATAGACATCCAGGATAGTCTCTAACATCTGCTGTGTGGTCCATTCGTCCACCAGGATGTGATGGATGTTGTAAAAGATTGCAATGCCCTCCGCCCCACGATCGAATACCACAAACTGCGCCATGGGACCATTCTCCAGGTCCCAGCACCGCTGCGCATACTGGCGACTAGCCTCTTGAATCTCGGTGAGATCCTTCATTGCGACAAGCTCCACAGGTACCGTCAACTCGGACTTTAGCGCCTGTTGAAGACAGTTCGTGTGACTGTTCCAGGTGAATGTCAGCCGGAAGGCATCAATGTGGTGGACGACATAGCGTATGGCCTCAGCCATTCGCGAGGCAGAGGCATCTTTCAGGGTCAACAGACTGCAGACGTTGTAGGTTTCGTCCTGGAGTCGTTGCTGGGCTAGCCACATCCGACGCTGGGTGGAGAGTGCCTCGACCTGATCATTTACGAGATGCAGAGGTGCACTTTCGGATGAAGGGGTAATTGGCGATGCGGAGTCCAGTCGAGCTGCCAGACGTCGAGCATTGCCAGCCGAGTTGAGCTCGGAAAATGACAACTCGCGAGAAAAGTGATGCGACACGATGGCCCGAAGCTCCATCAGGGGCAGAGAGCTGAGACCGATTGATGCAAATGATGCTTCTGCGTCAATGACTTGAGTCCCCAGCAAGTCACTGATCACCTTCAGAATATAGGCTTCAGCCCCCGTCTGCGCTTCCTGCTCGCTGGAACAGCCGGCCGTGGATACGTCTTGCATCTTAGACGCCACCACTTGAGCCAGCTGTTTCCGATCAACCTTCTGGCTGGTGTTGAGAGGCACTGTACCCTGGAGGAAGTGGGTCGGAATCAGCTGAGCTGGCAATCTGGCCTCGCAGAATGATTGCCAGGTGGCATCGCTCAAAGCTACCTCCTCGGTCCATTCCTTTTGCTGGACGACTGCAATCAATTGATTCCGCCAAACGGCCACCCCAGCGCTTAACACACCCGGCGCAGTGACAAGAATATTCTCCACTTCCTGCACTTCAATTCTCTGACCCGATATCTTGACCTGACTATCCTTTCGTCCGATTATGTGGATTTCCATGTCGGCAGTATACAGTCCCAGGTCACCTGTGCGGTAAAGAGAGAGGTTTTCGTCCAGCCCGGGCATCGTCGTTATGGCTCGCGCGGTCAAGTCAGCCTCTCCAATATATCCGTCGAACAGTTGCTTGCCCCCGATGCAAATTTCTCCGACCTGCCCAACACGAGGCACCAGTCCATGTTGATCCAGGAGTAACACGAAGTTGCCCGGGATGATTTGTTGAATGGTGGGACTGTCGTGAGGGTCGACAATCGGAGTAGCAGATACCTGCACTGCAGCCTCAGTGGGACCGTAGCCGTCAAAAAGTCGTAGTCGAGCGGCCCATGTGTTGCGGAGGCTGGTGGGAAGCTTCTCACCACCAGACACCAGCGTTTGGAGAGTGGTGCAGCGGTCCGGGTCAAGAAATCGCAGCACGCTGGGTGTCAAGTGAAGGGAAGTGATCGAGAATCGGGCCACGACCTCATTCAGATCCGATCTTAAGTCATCTTCAGACGCAAAACAGAGTTTAGCGCCGCTGGACAAGCATCCATAAATATCGATCACGGAAGCATCAAAGATATAGTTCGCAAATAGCAGCATGCGAGTCCCGATTCCGGTGTTGTAAATCCGGGCGGTCTCTCGAACAGCATTAGAGACAGCACGGTGGGACAAAATGCAGCCTTTGGGCTCTCCGGTCGTCCCCGAGGTGAATAAGACATAACATCTATCATCGGGACTCACGCCGGGTAGGGCAGTGCTGTCTGTGGATGCTGCACCCTTGTTGGTGAGTGTATCGATGCAGGCTACCTGCAAACCCATCGCCCGGATCGACTGGACAGTTTCAGGAGAGAGAATGTCTCGCTGCAGCACGACGATCCGTCCTTGGACCTTCGAGATCAGTCTCTGCAAACGGAGCGAGGGTGCCTTGGGGTCCAATGGGCAATATGCGGCGCCGGCCTTCAGGACACCCAGCATGGCAACGATCATATCGGGACATCTAGAGAAGACCAATGGCACCACATCGCCTGGACAGACATTCGCGCGGAGAAGACCGCATGCCACTTCATTTGACCTCTCGTCCAGCTCACGAAAGGAAAGAGATTCCGTCCCAGACTGAAGGGCGATCTTCTCTCTATGCTGAGCGACACTCTTCGTGAAGAGAGCAGTCAATGTTGTGTCTTCTGTCGGGTTCTCCCGAATATAGTTTCTGTGGGCATTGTACAAAGTCTTCACTTGTTCGAACTCGCGATAGTCTGTTCCCCTTCCAAATCTCTTGAGTTTCTGCTCGCCATCTGGTAGCTGAACGACTTCGGAAAGCAGGGAGGCAAACTGGGACAGCCAGGCCTCCGCCTCTTCAACCTGCAGCAGATTATTGGTCCATTTGAACACAATCTGTGTGCCTTGCGACGTATGCTCAACAATGATCATGAACGGGAATTCGGAGAATTCACGCCCGTCAATCTCCGACAAAGCAAGCGTCTCATCAAATTGCTGCTCGTGGTTGGTGTCAAAGTTCTCGTAGACAAGCACTGTGTCAAAGGGACTTTTTGATCCCGGAGTCTTAGCAACAATCTGGGAGAGCGCAACATGCTCATGGGGAATGGCGGACGCAAAGTCTTGGGCCAAATGCTGGAGAAGCGAAGACAATGTTGCATGTTGGTCGAGGTTAAGACGGACGGGAAGAGTGTTGATGAACAGGCCCACCATCTCATCAATGCCCTCCACGGCGGCGTTTCGGCCGCTGGTCGTGATTCCGAAAGCAAGGTCGGATCGACCGGTCACCCGTGCAAGAAATATTGCAGTCACAGCCTCGAGAATGGTGGCTCCGGTCACTCTGTGAGCTTGGGCGCAATCAGAAATCTGCTCCGGTGTAATACTGACAATCAGCCGCTTGGTGTTCATGGCCGCTTCACCTGCAGCTTGCAGGCTTTGGAGTGCCTGTGGGCGAACCTCAAACGGTTCGAAGCCATCAAGATAGGATATCCAGTAATCTAAAGAAGATCCCGCATCGCGTGCCAGATCCATGGCTAGAAATTGGGCAGGGGAGGGTCGAGCAGAGAGGCTACCCATGCCATAGGCCTCCGAAAGATCCTTCCACATAATCCCCAGGGACCATCCATCATTGATCGCATGATGGATAGTCAGGACCAGATGATGGGTCTCGGGGGAGGATTGGAAAACAGTTAGGCGATGGAAAAGATCTCCAAATGCGAAGCCTCGGTGGCGATCAGCTTCCAACCACTCTTCAAATTGGTTCCCCGAGGGGAGATCTAGTACCTGAGGATGGAAGTGGCTGTAGTCCGTCAAGGGCTTGAGAATGAGGGCAAAGTACTCCACCGTATCAGCGCGGTACACCGGAATGAACGTGGTTCGCAAACTGGGATGAGCCTCCTGCAAGATTTGCCAGGCAGTACGCAGTCTTTGGAAATCCAGAGTCCCGGTCAGCGTCAGCATCACCTGGACAACGTAGCGACCATTCTGGGAGCTAGATTGTAAGAGCATTGCTCTCTGAATCTCGCGGATGGGCCAGACACTCTCCATGCGGGTCTCCTGCCAGGGGGTATTCGCTATCGCCTGTTGAATGTCTCGCTTTAACCCCTCCGACTGATCTCGAGATGCCAGAAGCCCGTAACCCGCGAAATGATCCTGTGGGACAGTACCCGTGGATTCGGGCTCGGTGCTCTGTTCCTGGACGCTCTCGAGGGCTGTAAGCAACGCGGACAACGAGCTGGTCCGGTAGAGCTGGCCAACAGTACATCCTTGGATTCCCTTCGCCCTGACCCGCGAACAAAACCGAATGGCGGAGATACTATCTCCACCCGAGTGGAAGAATGATTCATGAAGAGAGACTCGATTGTCGGCAAGGCCTAGCGTCTGTTGCCAAGCACTGCGAAGTGCCATTCCAATGGCATGAGAGTCGAATGCTTTCAGCTCTGCCTCCCAGATCTGATCATCCGGGTCTGAACGGTTTGCAAGAGTTGCGTATGATCGGACCGCGTCGAGGTCAGAAGCGGCGGTCTCCTCGAACCATCTCTGCAGCAGCTTTCGATCGACCTTACCCGTGTTGCCCTGAGGTATCCAAGAGATCGGAATCCAGTATCTCGGAATCATCACATCATGCAGTCGGGTTTCAAGTTGGTAGCGGAGGTCCAGAAGGAAAGGGGTGGTATCTGGGGAAAGCTTCAAAGCCCAGTGGGTGGATTTCGTTTCCGAGGCGCAGGAAGGATGATGCACAAAGGCGACAAGCGTCTTGTCGGGCTGTCCAGCGATTACCGCAATACACTTGCCTCCTGGAGGCAAGAATGCATCGGCAGTAGCTTCGACATCACTCAAATCGAATCGAATCCCATGAAGCTTGACTTGGTCGTCCTCGCGACCGATGAGATGCACATTTCCCTCCTCATCATAGTACGCCAAGTCGCCGCTGTTGTAGATTCGCCCCGCACGCGAGTCCTGGGAGAATTTGGCGTTGGCCGATTGAGGCGCCAGGTAGCCTGTGCTCAATTGCCCTAGTTTCCCATCCATATATGAGCCAATGTGCAAATACCCAACAGCCCCAGGCAGGACCGGGCATTTGTTGGCGTCGAGAATCATGGAGCGCACCGGCGAAGTCCTGCGGCCGATATTGCGCATCATGCCCTCGGGATCATCGCTGGGCTTGAAACGGTGAATGAATCCAATGATGGTACATTCCGCGGGACAGTAGATGTTATACACATCCACCTTGTCCATCCACATCTTGGTCACGTCCCTCACCGGAGGCTCTCCTCCAAGGGAGAGGGACTGGAGAGAGGGCAACGCGCAAGGTCCCGAAAGCGTGGCAACCACACTCGGAGTAGCTTCCATATGGGTGATTGCTAAAGCCCGTAACGTGGTCTCAAGATCGGTCACGAAGCTCTCGGAGGGGGCAAGGCAGAGAGTTCCTCCGGAGAGAAGAGGACTGAGCATACTTGAGATGCTGACATCGAAAACAACATTGCTCAGAAGTGGCATTCTTGTACCCGGTCCATGTTGAAAATAATCAATCAGACTCATCAAGCAAGCTGCTGCAGCGCGATGGGGAATCGAGAAGCACTTGGGATTCCCGGTCGACCCGGAGGTAAAGCAAAACCATGCCCCTGAGGAGACAGGAATGGATGACTGAATGGTTGTCGCCGGCTCGTTCGCCCAGCGAGTCTCATCAAACCGCAAAATCGAGGTATCGGCGGGCCTCGGGATCTGATTGACAGCCGAGTAACTTTCGGAGTCAGTGATCATGAGCGATGCGTTGCTTACCGACACCTTGCTCGCGTTCAGGATACTTTTGTGAGTCGGATCGATCATCAGAAACGCAGCGCCTGATAGGAGGACCGCGAGGACGGTGATTACCAATGCTGGAGACTTATCCATAGCGATAACCACCACTTGACCAGAAATGTCGTACCTTCTCGTCAGGAATCGAGACAGCATAGCTGAACGAGCATACAGCTGCTCATAAGTGAACTTCTCCCCGGTCAAGCCTTCCACCGCCAGTAGCCCGGGGTATCTCTCCACGACCTCATGGAACAGGTCCACTAATGTCAGCCCGTCCTTCTCAAGCCAAGCACGGCGTATATGCTCGGGTATCTTGGGAGCCACAGCCCAGCTATCGAGGATTCGCGCATCTCTCGGTGAGATGAGATTCATCTGCATCAAGGGTGCCTCAAGGCCAGAGTGAACGACATCTTGGAGTAACGATGCAAAGCCACGGCCAAGGGTCTGGACAAAGGATGCACGGAAAGCATCAAACCGGTGTTGCAGGATAAGACGAGGTGGGCTGTAGTTTGGATCGATGTGGACAATTAGAGGGAAGTCCGCCCCCTTAGTTGGAAGTTGGATGTAGTCCGCCGTTTCAAGAAAGGAGCTGGCATCAAAGGCCTTGCCAGGGGTTGTCCGGAGATCATGAAGCACGAACATCACACTGAGCTGGAGGCTGGAACGACCGGTTTGCCTCTTTGCGGCTAGATTGGCAACGACGTCTTCATATGGTACAGAGTGTGAGATACAGGAGAGGAATGTCTCCTGTGTCCGGGCCAAAAGAGTCTTGAAAGTGTCTGTTGGTGCAACGGTAGAGGGGATCAGAACAGTATTCAGACAGAAACCCACAACGTCAATAAATCTAGCGCTGACGCCGCGCTCCGTCGCTGGAACCGCCAGCAGAAATTCGTTCTTGCGACTCACGCGCGCCATCAGGAGTTGAAACAAGGCAAGCCATCCCACGAATGCTGTAGACCCAGCACAGATTTGCTCCTGAAAACTCCGGAAGAGGTCAGAGTCGAGATCCTGCGTGATCAACTGGCTCTTGTCGCGTTCTTCGACCGGCAAAGAAGGGACATGGGGAGGCAAGGGACCGAGGTCTTCAGGGCGCAGTGAAGCCAGTTCATCGCCGATTCGTTTCTCCCACCATTGGAGATGATTGTTGTATTCGTGCTGTAACGAAGTGGAACGCTGCCACTTGGCAAACTCGTGGTATTGCACTGCTGCTGGGGAAGATTGGGCGTCGAAAGACTGCTCAGATGAATAGAACTCCTCAATTTCTCTCGTGAGGATATGAAATGACCATTCATCCATCGCGATATGGTGAACATTAAAGTGAACAATCCACTGTTGAGACCCAAGTTCATAGACTGTGACTCTCAGGGCCGATTCTTGGCTCAGGTTGAACAGGATTTCCGCCTCCGTTGCGATGCGGTCCATACAGCTCTCAAGCAGGGACTTCTTGTGTTGCACGCCGACTATCTCCCAATCCTTAGGGCCGACCACTGTCCACTGTAGTGGAAGATCAGCGACCGGCCACACTCGTTGCCTCACAAGGGGCAATGCATTGGGGCTGGCTTCCTTGCCATCCGAATCAGCATCATGATATGTCGAATGGAGAACGTCATGCCGGGCATAGACATGGAAAATAGCCCGGCGCAGGCGCTCCACATCCAGGTCCATCGAGGGAAGACGAAGGACAAAATTGCAGTTGTATGCGCTATTCGCAAGCAATCTGTCGGCTGCGAATATCCGGTCCTGAGACGGAGAGGTGATCGCCTCCTCATTCGGAATGGATATGTCTTCCTTTGGCAATTGAGTGGAAAGATCTGCCGTCCTCGTTTCTGCCTGCTCATCGATCATTTTCGCAACCTGCTTCACCGTGGGACCTTGAAGGAAGTTGTGTAGAGAAAGAGACACAGCAAACTCGAAGTGAATTTGCTTCAACACAGCCATGGCATCCAGCGAGGATAGTCCCATGGAGAGTAGATTGCTCTGAGCAGATCGAACAGGGCGATTTAATTGCTCACTGATCATCGTGGCTACGATCTGCTCCGTGGCAGTATTTCCGGCCGTGGCATCGAGTTCAAGGATTCCACTGGCTGACTGTAGATGAGACTCGAGCAAAAGGTCGAGACGCTTCTGATCAATCTTTTCACTCGCATTGAGGGGAATTGCACTTACCAGGATAATCTCAGGAACCATGTACGAGGGCAGCGTGGCCCGACAGACTCCCGAGAGGCGTTCGATCAATTTCTGGCCATCAGTGCGCAGCTCACAAGGATCAGACGGATAGCAGAAAGCAGATGACTCGGTAGCGAAGGAATGCAGTCGGATCTGGCCCCCTGGATCCTTTCTCCACCTTGTGACTGCTTTGGCAGCGATAGTGGTCAACGCATGGTCAATCTCCTGCAGCTCCACGCGTTGCCCATTGATTTTTACCTATGCACAACTCTTGTTAACCAGTTCTCGTTCCTGCCACTATTATATCTCCGTCTTACTTGTGTATCAATTCTGCCCAAGAGTTTGAGATATCCATCTTCGGTGACTAAACCGACATCCCCTGTGCCAAAGAGATCGGGAAGACCCGGGCCCTGCGCACGGAATTTCGATCGCGTCATGCTCTCATCTCCGAGATATCCCAGGAAGATGGTCTTGCCGGTACAGTAAATCTCACCAGATTCCCCTGGACCGGCAGGTTGCCCATCCTCTTGTAGCGCAATGATATTTGAGAATGGAGTAGCCTTGCCGATGATACTCGCCGAATCGCCCGGTAGCAGTCGCGAGCCGACAATGGAGGAGGCTTCACAGGGCCCTAATGTGATAGGTATGTTAGCATCGCATCGCGATCTATCTTCTCTTACGCGCAGTACGCACCGTAAAGATTCAGAAGCACGGCGGAAGAGGCCCACGTGTCAATGATCTCCTGAGTGATCGCTTCTCCACTTGACAGCATGTACCGAATTCCAGGAACATCCACAGGGCGCAGCATTGACAACATGCTGGGAGTGAGATGGATCATACTCGCTTCCATCTTGTTGATCCAGAAGGCCAACTGGGAAAGAAGCTTATCCTTGGTGACCAAGCACAACGTCGCGGCATTGAAAAGGCCACAAAATATGTCCAGCATATGCACATCGAAGGCCGGGCCGGCGAATTGAAGGATTCGAGAACGGGTGGTGATATCCTGCTGGCAGCTCAAGTAGCGAATGGGCTCGATGATATTGCGGTTCGAGAGCTTCACGCCTTTCGGCTCGCCTGTACTTCCCGATGTGAAGAGGATAATCGCCAGATCATCTGGCTCACGGATAGCAATCGGGCTACTCTGTTCCACAGCATGCTCTTCGTCGTCGGCGAGACATTGCTCGACATTCAAGTAGGTCCCATCAATCGATTGGGGGTTAGGGTATCGTTGGAGGAAGTCTTGGTTCGCTAAGATGACGGGCTTTTGCAATCGCTTCAACAAGCCCTGCAGTCTGCTTTGTGGGATGGTGGGGTCCAAGGGCACGTAAACTGCTCCCAGCCATTGAATTGTGGCAATACTGACAATTTGCGCCACCGAACGAGGTAAGCACACCACAACTGGGGTTCCAGGAGGTGCCTGAGGGCGAAGCCTCCGGGCAAGTCTCTGTACCTTGTCATGTAATTGCTCGTAGGTGATTTGGTCTTCGTGCTCCCAGTCAATGGCTACACCGGTCGAGTTTGACTCAAAGGCCTCCGACAGGATGGAAGCCACCGTCTCCTCTGACTCTAGAGTTGGTGGTTGAGGGAACATGGTCAGGTTGTGGTTGTGTCGATGATATGGTCAAGTAGGTGATACGAAGCAAAAAGAGCAACAAGCCAACTGACTTGGAGAGAAGATGGTATTTTGTGGAATACAGGAGAGAGAAACGTCTAACGACCAGGAGGTCTTTTGAACATTGAAAGTCTCCAGTCCTTATGTACTGTCTCATGCCCTAGGCTAATCTACATAGAACAACGAGATGGCATCGTCCCGAGCCTTCGCCACGCCGGTCCCGGACAGAAACGCCTGGCCATCGTCCATGATTGTCAATTTGAGGAGTCATATCTTTACGCACAGGACTTATCATCGATTATCGTCCTGTATACTCAACACTAAGTTAGCGGCAACCTCAGCCTCGGACTTTGCAGAAGGTCGAATATAGGGGAAGGGCGGGCCAAGTATGGGGCCAATCTATGGCTTCAAGCCTACACAATCCTTCGATATCTGGCTGCAGGACTAGTGGAGGTCGTGCTTCATCTCCAACGAGACCATTCCTATCTTCCACTTCCCCTCATTATCTGCCGAACCTTGTGGTTTTCATTCCGATACCGCGGAACGTGGTACGATCATTTTGTGGCCGAGCCAGGGACCTATATTCTCTGCCCCGTCTCCAGATTGTTCACACTTTTCATTTCTCTTCCATTGCCAGACGTGGTTCCCTTTGCTTATCTCTGGTTTCCCCTTGTCAGAGAGTTTCTTCACATTCTCTTCATCATGCTCTCTACAAGACTACCATCTGTTTCCAAGAGACTTGGGTCTCGCTTTATCACATCCTCTACTGAGCACATCACATCTTCTTCGTCCCCTTTGCCCGTCATATATAATGATGCCTACCGCGACTTCAAGCCTGTGCAGGCCCAAATGCCTCCGCGCCAATCCCGGTGGAAGACGACCGAGGCTGCTTCCCTGAGCCGCCAGAGCTTCCTCGATGTTCTCTTAGGCAACACCCCGCTCATCTCCGAGCGGGGCTTTGTCTCGCAAGAGATATCAGAGCGCTTCGAGGCGGTCTTGACGCAGAAATTGATCCCTTACTCGCACATTGCTGGCCCTGAGGTTCAGAAAGTAGGTCTGGCTCAGTTTGAATTTCAGGCGCAATCCGCAGAGGACTTCCAACACCGATCGGATGGTATGTAGTACCTAGCGTCGACCCGTGCCTCCTTTTAGTTGATTTTGGGACATGGCGTGAGACACGCATGCTAATGCGTTTCGATTCCGTCCTCAGAGAAAGCACGCTACTTCGCCGAAGTGCAGAAGATTTCGGGTCTTCACGAAGAGCTAGCCAGCCAGACGGGGCTCAACCTGTGGCAGAAAGTGTTCAGCGCCATTGCCTCCCTCCTCCCGGACTACGATGTGATGGTAGCGCAGGAAGGCCCCGGTCAGCGATACTTTGCGGGGATCTACCGGGCTATCAACGAGTCCACGCCGGTGCACTGTGATTGGTCTCCGTATGACTCGTTCACGGAGGACTGGATCATCAACCGGATCTCCCACCAGGCGGTGTTCAACCTCTATCTGACCCCGGTGCACGGCGGACACACGGTGATCCATGACCAACCTTGGACGAAACAGGCGCTGGCCTTCCGCGACCCCAGCTCGTATGGCTATCACGCGGACGTGGTGGCGGGGACGAAGCACGCCATCATCCAGCCTGAGGTCGGCCAGCTGTGTATCTTCAACACCCGCAACATGCATCAAGTCTTTCCGGTGACCCAGGGGTCCAATCGACCGCGTCTGGCGTTCAGTAGTTTCATGGGGCTATTACCCGCGGGGAATGCACAGGAGAAGCCCAAATTGATTTTCTGGTCGTGATGAAGTTGATTAGATAGCTTTTTTCTTTTTTTTTTCCAAATTATTGTTTCAGAGAATGAAATTGCGACATGCTGCTTATCAGGATAATCGATATGTAACTTTTGTATGTACTCCGTATGTATATATGATATATTAATCGGTACGGAATTGATACGAACTACTAGCGGCCGACGGCTCGACCCCCGGCCGTTCGACTAACGCCCAACCCTGACTAGCGTGCAGGATCTGGTTTGATAAGTTTCTGCAGGAAGTGCGGCTCAGTCCGACCAGTCCTCCGCAAAAGGGGTCATTTTCTTCTGCGGTAGAAATACTGTATCCCGCGGTTCTTCCGCCCCGTGCTCTTCCTCCGAATTTCCCCTCATCCCCCCATGAAGGAGGCTCAGTGGCAACATACATCATGTACCTTATCTGGTCGAGTGCTCCACTATTGCCAGCACAATGAGACACGCCAACCAATGACCCCACGTGCAATCCACCGCCTCTTTCTGGCAGGATTCCTATCGCATGTACCTTCTAGTCCTTAACTTACTCTAACTTGTCTTATCAGTGGCCGCACCAATCTTGGTTTTCCTCGGAAATCAGCCCCGATCAAGCACTGAGAGCGAATGCTTGCCTTCCTCAACCGTGCCATATGACACGAAGTCGTTCCCATCCGGTCGGCTCGAGAGCAACTCTCCCGCGCTAAGGAAGTATTTTCCCGACCGGTTACCTGATGGTGCATTGTTAGAGAGAGCATTGCATTGCATAGGAGGGCCGGTCTGCGCGTGCCGGGAAAAAGACTATAGTACCTACTCTGTGACTACTGTGCTGACTACGTAGTTGTCTTTTCCTGGGCAAAGCCAGGAATAACTACAGAAAAACAGACGGTTCAAACATAATTCTCTCATTTGTGCATAGCTTCTAGGCAAGTCAACTCTACAGTTTTGTCTGCTTCTCCCCGGCTCCCTGGTAACTCCCGTACGTCGTCGCCGAGCGCTGCAAGACGAACTCGCCCGCCGTGAGGTCGGGGTAGACCGCGCGCTCCCCTGGTTTCAGTAACGCCGGCATGGACCCGACGCTCGCATCGCGATTCGGTTTGGTGAAGTAGGCGACGGAGTATCGGCCCGGCAGGAACTCGGATTGATTGTGCAGATCGCGCTGGGAGACGTGCACGCGGTGGCGCGTGGAACGCAGCGCCCCGTTGGACCAGCGCTGGAAGCAATCGCCGATGTTGACGATCATCTCGTCGCGATGCTCGGACTCGATGGGGTGGAAGGTGCCCGCGGAGGCGTGGTCTTCGACCTCCAGCCCGCCCACCGCGTCCTGGAAGAGGAGGGTAATAGTGCCGAAGTCGGTGTGCTCGGAGATGCGGGTCTTGGTGCCGTCCTGGAGCTGGCGCGCTTCGATGGGCGGGTAGTGGGTGAGACGAAGCTCGTTGTGGCGGCGGTCATGGAGTTGGTCGAACGCGGTGGGGGGCAGGCCCAGCCCCAGGGCCACCGCGCGGAGGATGCGTTGCTGGCAGGCAAAGCCAGCTTCGAAGTAGGACTCCATGAAGGCCCGGAAGCCCGGGAGCTCGGACTCTGGGAGCCAGAGGTTGGGATAGAGCTCGTCCGTGGCGGAGCCTTGATCGAAACATTCCTGATAACCCGGTTTAGATATGATGCGCACCCACATCTCCATCTGGAGGGAGAGTAACCACGGGTTGGGTTGGGCTCACCTTCATATCGATCAATGGGGGGAGGACTTTCCCTCCTTGCTTGCCCAGATTGCCGTGCACAGAAGTGTTCTCCATCCCCACCGCGCTATACCCTCGATTGGGCGTCGGGGTCGGCGGGTGCGGCGCTTTCGCTTTGACTTCCTCGGGCAGGGCAAAGAATCGCTTGCTCTGGAGAATCGGTCAGTTGGGAAATGTCTCCCCGTACGCAGAAGAGAAGATACACAGACCCATGTAAATAACTCCTCGATCATCTCAGGCGCAATTCCGTGGTTGATTAGCTTCAGGAATCCTTGTCGTTCAAGGGCATTCTTGATCGCCTCCCCGACTTTTTTCTGATCCTCGAGGGTGCCATTCTGCATGACCCCCAGGTCAATGGTTTCGAAAATCATGGTGACACGGTTGGTGGATCAGTAGGTGGGATGCAGTTTAGAAGTAGGATAAGATGAAGCCTCCTCCACGCTCTGACAGGACAAACTGTAGTAGTAGTAGTTGTAGGAATAATATACCTGAGATAGGAGAATCTTCACCCGACAGACTCGATAACCCCAGCCCGAACACCTTGCGTTGTGTTTATGGGCTGTCAAGCCTCGGCCCAGGTGAAACCTCACTCCCACTATCATGCGATATTTCCAGTGGTACGATGTATGATGATAATGTAAAGTTCCTTCGAGTTCTCTCAGTCCCCTTCATTGTTGCCGGTGGTGAACTAGGGTTGGAGAAGAGGCATGTTTACCCCTCACTCGATATCCCTTATCATCGATACATCGATACAGCAATACAGTACAGTACAGTACTTGCTAGTAATACAGGGGTGAAACCGCGCTAAATTAAGCTTAATGGGGGCGGAAAACCACGGATTGGCCTCCCCCCTCACCTCTGGCCACGAGTATTACAACCTACTTCCTGAGCTCCACCAGGGGACTTTACACTTGATACATAAAAAGCATAGTCCAAGTCACTATAACCCGTAGGCGCGCTACTAATGGAGCTAGTGATGGTCGCTGCAACGCAAGGCCGGGCCAGGAAGAGGGTAAGCCGATCCCGGCGCATCGAGAAACTGATTGTCAGCAGGATTGCTAATCGCTGTCCGATTGGAATCTGACATTGAGGCTCGTGGAACGGAAATCTGCCGCCCTCCGACGGAGGATCGATCGTCTTGATTCCTTTGACCCTTTCTTCAGACGCAGCCCGCCTTTTTAGCTCGGCACGAGCCCTGTGCTTAGTCTCTTGCCTATCCCGGTTAGTCGGATCAAGGGTGTAACTATACTCCCCACACCATTCATGAGGGGCCACGTGGTGGGAGAGACTCGACTTCGAAAGTGAGGTATGCAATTGACGATCGATAGAACAGTGGTATACACTCTGGTGACAAATGAAAGTGCATTTTTGTTTGTAGGATTACTTCTGTAATAACTATTTCCAAATGTCCCAAACTTCGACATAATAAGTACAAAATGGTCGACGCGGACGGCGAGCTCTTGCCGGAAATATATATCCATACTAGTAATATTGATTGTAGTCTCTCAGCATCACAACCGCCAAAACGAATTTAGTTATACTGCGACTATTAGTTTTACTACTACTACTACAATAATAAACATTCGAGAGAAGATGGGAGAGAATAAAAATAATAGGTGGATTGATCTAAAAGCAATTATTTGATACTCTCCCAGTAAACCAATGTAATCAGTATAAGACTATGTACAACCAATACAGCTAGATAAACCATTCTCATGATAACAAAAACCCTCGAAGCGACTGATCTAATGTCTCGTAGATAACCTATCGCGATCTTCCTGTGGTTCCCTGCCCCATCGAGCGATTGGCAGTGAGACTGGCGGTGATCGCTTCCTTCACCCCTCGCTGCCACCCGTGGGCATCGAGGACGTTCATCGCCTTCTCCGTACTCCCCCCGGGAACACAGACATCATTCCTCAACTGCGCCAGGGAGACGCTGGGGATCTCGCGCGCGAAGGCGCCGGAGCCAATGCATGACTGGGTGATTAGATCTCGGGCGAGAGACTCGGGAAGTCCGAGGGAGATGCCCGTCGCGACCATATGGTCCATCAGACGGTAGAAGTAGGCGGGAGCGGACCTGGTCCGGATTCTCGGATTAGCACGATTGTCTCTCCCCAGGAAAAAGTCGAGAAGCGTCAAAATGACTCAAGGGGGGGTGGGATAACTCACCCGGAAATGGCAGCCACCACATTCAACTGATCCTCGTGGGCCAGCGTGACGACGCTCGGCGAGATGGCTTCGAACATCCGGGTGAGAATACTCAGCTGGCCGGGACTGACCAGGGGCGAGGGGAAGAGTCCGGTCGCCCCCTGGCAAACCATCACCGGGGTGTTGGGCATCGACCGGACGATGGGCGTGCCCGTGGGGAGCCAGTCCTGCAATTGCGCGATGGTGATGCCTGGACAGAGGGTGATCACGACAGGCGGGGTGCGACTGGCTTGAATGTGGGGGGAGATATCGGCACAGACCAGCTGGACATGCTGCGGCTTCGTGACGATGAAGAAGAAATGGCCAGCCTCGTCATCATCGGTCGCCTCCGCCGGCCAGAGGACTGGATCCCCGTGGTCGAGCGTAACTGCAAGGCCGGGGAATTCCTCGCGCAGACAGCGCGCGTGTTGCTCCCGTCGGACCGTCAGACTGATCTTGCTGGGGTCCAGGTTCAACGGCGAGGCCAGAAGACCGGTGGCAATACCTTTTCCCAAGACCCCGCACCCGGCAATCGTGATGCGAGGAGATGGGTAATCGGAGGTATGAGAAATCTTGTGAATCATGATGAATAGAAAACTAGGGGATAGAAGAGGTGAGTCTTCAATACCAGCGGCGTCGAGGTGGTAGCATATGTATACCTAACCTGAGAGACGATTACATCACGTGGATTTCAAAGAGGAAGAAAAGTGGCTGCCAATGCCTGCCAAAGGCCCATAGACCGCTGTCACCCCAAGGATCACTCGTGGAGTCTATGATACCGTAAGAAGGTAAGGGGAAGGTATCCACTAGCTAAAAATGCTATGTACCACAGAGGGACAGTGAATGTAACCGTGCGGGAAGAGCCGTCGGAGGTGAGCTCGAGCCCTAAATTACTTCACTTCTTACTTATCTTTGATCGCCACTATCAGATATCAGCTGCTCGCTCCCGCCCCGGTATCGGCCCCCTCGCAATCAAGGGCGCCAATGCGAGATAAATACATCTTCCTGTTTGGTTTCGAACGATACTAATTGAATAGTAGTAGTGGTAGTAGTTTCACTATCAACTATCAATCAAACCACTTGAATCCTTTCAGCCTCCGCTGTCACCCAATCGCCCGTTGCCATGGGAGTCGCCCCCGAGCACAATCTCCCGCAACCCTATGCGGAGGAGACGATTCTCGCCCTGCTGGACTCGATCGGTCTCAGCCGTCCGGTGGCCATCAAGCCCCTGAAAGTGACCGCCGCTTTCCATCTCATCTACGTTTTGACCTACTCCCGCGAGGCTCTCGCACCGCACGTGCAATTGGACCGTCTCCCCGCCTCCAGTGGAGACGAGACGGAGGTGGACTTGATCCTGCGCATCTCCGGGGACCATGTGCCGCGCATCAAGACGGAGAATGAAACCGCAATCCTGACTTGGCTGCGCGAGCACACCTCCATCCCCGTTCCCGAGGTGGTCGCCTTCGATGTGACCAGTGTCAACCCCGTAGGTCGCGAGTATCTGATTTGCACCCGGTGTCCGGGCCAAGCCATCTCCGACATCTACTCGACTCTCAGCGAGGCGCAACTCGATTCGATTCTGTTGCAGCTGATGCACATTCTTCTCGAGCTCCACCAGCACCGGTTCCCACGAATTGGGGGGCTGGCCTTTGACGAGCAGCAGCAGCAGCAGCGCAGCATCACCGTCGGCCCCCTGCTGGACGAGCATTTCTGGTTCACCTGCGACATCCCGCGCTACTTCTCCTCCACCACCACCAAAGAGGAAACCTTTACGACCCTCAATTACCGCGGGCCCTTTGATAGCTTCACGGACTACGTCTCGGCCGCGGTGCGCTCCTACCTGCACGTGGCCGACATCCATCCCTCGCTGCAAGAGAGCCCCCTGGCCCCATTTCTTCCCCGTCTCGCCGCATTCCTCGAGCGTCTCCCCGCGCTCGCCGGCGACACCCCGACGGAGCGCGACTTTTACCTCGCGCACAAGGACCTCCACTTCGCCAACATCCTCTATGACCCGGCCACCGACCGCATCACCGCCATCCTGGACTGGGAGTTCGCCGGCACCGTCCCCTATCCGCAGTGGGATCCGGTGCGCGCCTTCCTGTGGAACGCGCAGCCCGGGCAGGCCTCGTTTGAGGAGAAATACCGGCTGCGCGATCGGTTCTGGCAACTCTGTCGCGAGCACGGGGGGGCCGCAGCGGTGTTGGCGCAGACGGAGTGGGAGGATCCGCGGCTGGAGAGTCTGCATCTCGTGCGGAATGCCTTGCGCGGGATTACCACCAATGTGCCGCGGGGGCTGCACCCTGAGGCGGTGGCCCGGTGGTATGGGGAGCTGGAGAAGGGACTGGCTTATTTCCAACTGTAGGAGGGGGTACTACGTCGAGATGATTCATGCTGCTGCTGCTGACGACGGAGAGAGAGAAAATGGAATTCGTGGGCCAGAAAGCTGTATCTACCGTACATACGTCTTACTCTAGATATCTATCTATTAGGATTTCTCCACCAATTTCCCTTCCAACCACCGTCCTAGCCGCACAGAATGGTCATCCACCGCGACGGCAAACCGATCGGCCACCCAGAACACCACGAAGAGCAACCCCGACCACGCCAGAAAGAATCCCAGCAGATACGCCCCCGTCGCCTCGTGGCCCGTCATCCGCCACATCAGCGGGAACAGTCGGTAGCCCACCCCATGCATCAACGGCCCATGCACAATATAGAGTGAATAACTGATCCACCCCAGATACTGCACGAGCCGGAGGTCCAAGACGCGAGCGAGACGACTCCCCTTGGGACTGTGCGAGACCACCCCGACCAGCAGAATCGCGCCTACCGAGGGGAAGACGCGGTAGAAGCGCACGTCCCACGCAGGGAGGACCCGGGCCAGCGTCCGGTAGCCCGGGGTGCGATGGATGCATTTGTCCGGCGCAGAGAGAAAATACAAGGCGATGAAGACGAGCACCGTCCGGAGGAGGAAGCGGAGGCATACCCTCCCCGTGGAATACGGACTGCGGGGGGGTTTGGCGGGGGGTGGGATGGTCTCTTCGGGGGCTCCGGGGGCTCCGGCGGCGGCGGCATCCCAGCGGAGGGAGGATTCGGCCAGCAGACTCCCGGCTAGAAACAGGACCATCACCCACCGAACATGTCCGTAGCAGTAGGCAATCAGACCGAGCAGGATGGCCACGCGGGAGACGTAGCGGAGCCGCACCACCACCAGGAGGATGAGGAACAGCAGGAGCGAGGCGCGGAATTCCATGGGAATCGTCCACAGATGCACGTCGTACTCCGGATAGTTCTCTTCCCAGGCGAAGACGTTGGTCATGTTCCACATCATGGAGGCCCAGTGGGCGGTCTGCGCCCCAAAAGTGCGCAGCCGGGGTTGGTGGTACTCGTTTTCGGCGGTGATGATGGTTCGATCCATGGCCACCGTGGCCGGGTAATCCCAGGCCCCCGTCTGGATCACGATCATCGTGATCAGCGTGGCGAGGGTGGTGGGCAGGAAGAGGCGCACCCCGCGGCGGAAGGTCGAGGAGCTCAGACTGGGGAAGACCGCCTCCAAGTTGCGCGCTCGCACCAGCTGCCAGGACCGGTAGGAGAGCACGAACCCGGAGAGCACAAAGAAGATGCAGACCGGGGCGGATCCGGAATAGACCAGGCGAATGATGGGCAGCTGGTGGAGGCGCAGATTGTGCTCAATGGGCTCGTTGTTGTGGGCGCAATGCGGTTCACGATGCGCCTCCTCCGGGGTCAGCCCGTAGCCGTAATTCACGAAATTGTGAAAGGCCGAGATGATATGGTAGTTGACGACGCAGAGCGCAGCGACTCCGCGGAGCCCATCCAGAGGTGAGGTGCGGCGCAGAGAGGGTCGTTCAGTATTCGGCCGCCACAAACTGGTGATGAAGTAGGGCAGGAGAGCCATGCAGACGAGAGTAAGATACTCGGGAAGCTTCTCGCGGGCGTGTTGCAGCCATGCCTCATACCCTTGGGACTTTGGTTTCTCGTGATCATCTTCCCCATCAACATACTCGTCCAGCTCAAGGGACGCTGTGCGGTGGGATAGGAGAGGCTCCATCAGGGAGTATAGTAACAAACAGACAGAGAGAGAGAAAAAAAAAAAAAGAAAAGAGTAAAGACAATCCCAAGACGAGGAATCAGTCCGGGGGCACAAGGAGTACCCCCGAGTCATCAACGATTTTGTTCGTCATTCTTGTAATTCCGTTAGAGCAGTACATCACAGCAGACATGGCAAATTATGGATGGTTCTGCAGAACCCGAGCCACAGAACAGACTTCACAAATCCACCTGGAAAGAAAAATAGGCTAAGTACTGTAGAGCCCCCCCAGTGCCGATGACACCAGCCAATGTGTCAAGCGGTTGGCTGGAAGCGCACCGTGCGATCTGGCCAGAAGTAGGGCTAATTTAGCGGGAGGATCGAGGTTGATCCTTTCAATACTGCGTAAAACACTAGCCGTATGTACTGTATTACTGTATTCTCCCTATTTTCCCCCACCGACGATAAAACTCCCGATAGCAATCATGCCAAAGATACTCGCCGCGGCAACAAATGACAGTTGGCCCACCATCGACATTGACTCGTCCAATTGTGCCCCAATGAGGCAGGTATACGACATCGCGGGCGCCGCGATGGCATCAAACACCGCCTCGAGCATGTTATTCGGCAGCAAGACTCCCTCGGACTCCGTCAATTGTGCGATAAGCCTCCCTACCCCACCGCCGAACCCGATACCCAGTGCATACAGCACGACCCCTAATTGGAAAGAGTTAGGATTGGTGGAATCACACCGCCGGGCATGGAAGGAGGAGGAGATAACACACCTGCGTATCCCATCGTCAGTGTACGTGATGATGATACCAGAACCGCCCCGATAGCCATGCACATTGCACTGCCTCGCATCGTCCACAGGTCAAACCGATAGGGGCCAAAGAGAGGGGTCGCATCGGCCGAGTGCGTCGGGGATTGTTGCCGTGAGAAGAAGGGTCGTATCCCATGCAGGAGGAAGGCGATTCCGATCAGGCTGACGCCAGCGTTGAGGCAGAGGAAGACCCCTGTCTAGAGCAAAGGGGGGGTGGTCAGTATCATCGCCCCGGCCACGGAGTGCATTCTTCGCGAGGAGTTACCAACCTCGGTCATAGTCCCTTGATAACGGTGAGACAAAGTCGGCAGGAGAACAGAAAATGGGTATCGTCCGATGCGGGAGATGAGGCATGTCGCCACCAACCAGGAGACCCGCAGTTCAGGCCGCGAGGGAACCTTGGGCTTCCTGAGTTGCTTCAGGCAGGATGTTGCCCAAGTGGTCAATTCGTGCTGTTCTGTATGCCCATCGGCAGGGCGCTGGCGGGAGGTTACGGCCCGTTCATCGGAGGGTATCAGCAAGGCTAGTGGGAGCGTGACGATGAGGAGGATGAGACCCAGTAGTAGCGACACGTAGACACTATAGTGCAGAGCGAAGGTGGCTATTGCGGAGCCAGTAAATTCGGCGGCTAACAAGGTTGTGGTGATATGAAATGTATACGAGTGACTAGGCATCGTGCGACAGTTCATGTCAGTGTTCAACCCTGGCCATGAAAGGAGGTGTGGACAATACCGGTCGGCTGAAGCTGTTATGTCACTCAGCGAAGACAAGATTAGGGCTATTGTGGTCCGCGAATCGCCCCCGAACAATCGGAATAACGAGGAGCACCACGTCCAGGGTAAAGGCAGTCCGGACCATCCTGTATCACACTTGTGAGCTCATTCATTCCTCAACCCCTCCAGAGACAGGGAGGGTTTATCCATACCCACGAAGAGGATCCAGCCCTCTGCCAGAACCGTACCTCCGCAATTCATCACCAGCATGAAGCGACGCGAGAGATGTTTCCGAATGTACGTGAGAAGGAGAAGATATAGTATATCTAGATGGAGAAAGACGAAGAGTCAGTACCGGGATCGCGGTATTTCAGAGAAGAAAACGAGAATGATGGGGGAAGGAATGAGTGGGACATCATCTACCAGGGACACAGTCGAATGCAACCTGCCAGCCTTGGATATACGAGGCGTACGGAAGGATCACTCGCTGTGAAAGGCCATGAGCAGACCCAGAGAGATGTTGCAACCTCGCCTCAGTGATAGTAACTTCATAGAGCCGCAAATGGGAGAGGAGTTGGAGAGAGGCACACAGTTGCCGTAAAAACACTATAGCAAAACAGATGAATAGTGGTTTGGATTTGGAGCTGGTGTGGGAGTTGGAGGGAATTGGGGAACCCAGCAATGGCAATGTCTCAGTGCAGCCCTGAATCCGCGCACCATCACGCGAAATGAACCAAAGACTGATGGCAGACGACTCAGGTAATGATATCCATGCCATCGCGGGAAATCAGTGAGTGTGGTAGACGTCAAATCAATGGCTAGACTGCGTAAAATGCAGGAATATCTGTCATAAGAACATTCAACATATACGTAGCCGACTGGATTGGACCGAACAAACCGTAAGGGACTTCTGCCCTGTGGCGGGTGACAATTTAAGTACTCACTCTGCAGCGAAGAGCCATATTGGACCCTTCCATCCTCCATCTCCCGGACAGTCCGGGTGACCATCTCACTCGGTGATAAGAGCCAAAACAAGCGGACACTCTGCAGGAGCGCGGACCAGCTATCAGCAGGGGAGGGGGGGCTGGTGCGCAATAAGACGATAGGACATCGGACCTGGCTGGTAAATTAACCCAGAATGCGGGCCCAAACTAAGAGAATCGGCTGGTTATCCTGGCGAGCTTCCCCTCCTCTGGTCTTTTCTCATTCTCCTCAGAAGTTGCAGTTCCCAAACTGATCTCTCTTCCCCTCGCTTCCATTCACTATTGTTCGCTTTCTTCGCACTGAAAATCAAGCATTTATTCCACCGCGACAACTGACTATGCAGTCGCGGGCGGTATTAACGCGTCTCAGACGCTCACTGAATCGGTGGATTCCTTCCCAACAGCCCCAGTACGAGCAGGTCGAGGCGATTGACTTAGAAGAGCTCCGTGCTGATGGTTCTCGCGTGGATGTGGCACGGCATGAGTATGGCATCCTGCAGGACTGGCTCACTTCTCTGATGCGTTCGATTCAATCCGCCGACTACTTGGAGCAAGCTTGGTTGCCAGGCACCTCGAAAGATGCTCACTACTATGTCCCACTGGCGGGACTGGCACGCAAACGCCAGTGGCTGAAGACAATTACGAGCAAGGAGTTTCTATGTCCTCTACTGGCTTCAGCTGGACTGGAGGTATGGTCCTCGGAAAGAACAGGATAAACTTGCCTAACTAAGGCGCTGACTGACTGGATTTGCCTAGATGCTTGCCTCTCTCTTGACGCTTCTCCTCCCGTTATTCCTACGACGAGTTCTGCAGGATCCCAGTCATATCGGAAACTTTGTGGTTCTTTTTCTAGCCAGTGCCGTAGCCACGTTGGCGGGACGTGCCAAAGACCAGATCTGCCGCGTTTTATCGGTTCGGGCTTCGTCGGTTCTATCCCTGGCTATTTTCCAAAAGAGTGTTCGGTTTTCGAACCTGGCGCATCTGCGGAGTCCCGTGGGGAAGGTCTTGGGCAGCTCCACAACCGATATGATGCTAGTCCGAAACTATGTGCTCAAGGTCCATGATATTTGGAGTAGTCCGGTGCAATTGCTCTTGATTGCGTTCATGATCGTTCGCCTGCTTGGCGTGTCTGGAATTGTGGGTAAGGACGGAGCTTCCCTGCGTACATAAAGGAGTGATTAACACGCATCAGGTTATGTGGCAATGTCAATCCTTCTATTCTCTCAGACGCGCGCCAACGCTGCAGTAGGGGTAGCAGTGGAAGACTACCTGCGCATCGATGAGGTGCGCATCAATCACCTGAACTCCGCCTTCCAGAAGATCCGCGGGATCAAATCATTGGGATTGGAGCCCATGTTTCTCAAGGAGATACGATCAGCCCGCGAGATTCAATTGGAAGCCCTCTGGCGTCGCCTGCGCGTCGTCTTCTGCTTCTTTATCTCCATTAATCAGATGATTCCCGCAGTGACCGCCATGGTTTCCTTGACCAGCTACTGGTACACTGGCCACGAGTTGGTGCCAGAGGTGGTATTCCCTGCCTTGACATTGTTCGAGATGACATTTTCTCCAGCCTCCAAATTCTCCCTCTCAGTCACCCGTCAATTCTCCATTCTCCCGTGTGTCCGCCGCATTCTCCATATCCTGCACCAACCGGAACATCAGCTTGCTGGTCACGAACCCGGGGAAGCTCACCAGTCCAGCGAGGTCACCGCCGGCAATATGATCCAGTTTCAAGATGCCAAAGTATCCTACTACGGCAAGGCAGATGATAGTTCGAACAGCTTTGTCTTAGGACCCGTCACCATGGGTATACCGGCTAATAAATTGACCATCCTTCACGGGGCCAGTGGGAGTGGTAAGTCCACCGTGCTATCGGCCATTGGCGGGCAAGCCGAGGTCATTGAGGGCCAGCTCCTACGCAACTCGGCGACGATGGCCCTATGCGCTCAGGATCCATGGATTATGCTAGGTACGGTGCGTGATAATATCACCTTTCTGCGGCCCTACGAGCCCGTGCGCTATCGTCAAGTCGTCCGCCAATGCTGCCTCGAGTCAGACATTGCCTCGTTTCCGGGCGGCGATCTCGCAATCGTTGGGGAGAGTGGCGCCAACCTCAGTGGTGGCCAGAAGGCCAGAATCTCCCTGGCACGAGCTGTCTACAGCGAGGCAGATCTCCTGCTGCTGGACGATTGTCTGGCTGCGGTTGATCCCCGGGTGGCGCGCAAGCTGTTTCACGAGTGCATCCGCAAGCTGCCGCAGACCGTCATTCTAGGTAATGCGACTTCTGCCATTCAAACGAGGTTGCATGATGCTAAGTAGGCTCTTTGCAGTTACACATCAGGCCGAGTTCATCCCATACTGCGACCATGTTGTGTCTTTGGCCAACGGCATGGTTGCCGAGGTAGGTTGTCCAGACGAGCTACGAAAAAGCCCCCATGGGGCTATTGGGTCAATCCTCATCGGTGAGACGGGGACTCCTAGCAAGGACCATTTGGATGAGAACATGGTCATAGAATCCCCGTCCAAGCCAGATGCAGCAGATTCCAAGCAGATCACCTTGGTGGAGGAGGAACGCGCCCGTGGTAAGGTGGACACTGACTTATATCGATTCTACTTCGAATGTGCGGGAGGATCTCGGTTCATCCTGCTGCTCTCCCTCATGCTCTCTCTCACTGTTGCTGTTCGAATCATCAACAGTTTTTGGTTGCCCTGGTGGATGGGAAATGTGCTATCTGTCTCGACCCACACGTATCTTACAGGATATGCGCTAGTCGTCATGCTTCAGGCCGTCTTCATTGGTATGTTTTGGCTCTATCCCATTGACAGGACGGGTTCAGTACTGACGATGTTTCATCACATTCTGTAGCATCAGTTGGGGTGATTCTTGTATTGGGCACAATGAAGGCTAGCCGGAGTATCCATGAGGGCGTCGTCACGCGTCTCTTCCGCGCACCGTTGGACTTCTTCAGCGGACAGCCTCTGGGTCGCGTCTTGAACCGGCTATCGGTCGATATTGATGGGATTGATTTTCGACTCATCAATGCGGGCGATCTACTGCTGATGGCGGCAACCTCGCTGTTTGCGGCGGTGATTGTGCTTGTCTGGAGCTCGCCGTATCTCCTGCTGGCCTTCGGACCGATATTCTACTTCCAATATCGGATCCAGTCTCTCTATCGCGTGTAAGTGATGCATTCCCTTTCCTGCTGTCGCGCAAGACTTGCTGAAGAACTCCGGTCCGTCAGGTCTGCCCGCGAACTCCGACGCGTTTGTTCTCTCCTGGACTCCCCCGTCCTCTCCGTCATCACAGAGAGTATGGCTTCGATGCCGACGATACAGGCGTATGATGCACGAGAGCTGTTCGAAGAACGCCACCGGGTAGCTCTGAGCCGGGCTATTGTCGGAATCACCGTTCGCTATGCATTGGAAACATGGATCACCCTGCGGATCGAGATGCTCTCGGTGGCCCTGCTGGGGTGTGCGGGTTTGCTCGGGGTCTTCGGTGTGCTCGACTCGTTACAGATGGGGCTGATCTTCACCCTCAGTATCTCCATCTCGAAGCATATGCACCAGTTCCTGTGGTCGTGGATCAACGTCGAGGTCGAGATGAACTCCACGGAACGACTCCGGCACTATATGACGCGGATCCCCGTGGAGGATGACCACCGCGTGCAGCCGACGAGCCCGACCTGGACGGGGGAGACTCCGGAAGGGATGCAGCATCCTTACATTGTCATCAAGTCTCCGGAGTCCGAGCAGCCAGAAGACGAGATCGTCTTCTCCGATGTCACCGTCCAATATCCGCGCAGCCACAGCGCATCCCTCCGAGGTTTCTCGATGCGCATCCGAGCGGGCGAGAAGGTGGGAATCATCGGACATAGTGGTGAGTGTGTATTCTCACCTCCCCACAACAACCCTTATCGTTAGTGTATCTCACGCGTACATTCTTATCCTAGGCTCGGGGAAATCGACTATCCTGGCCGCTTTATCAGCCCTCGCCCCGGTCGTGCAGGGCCGGATCAGCATCCGCGGGACTCCAATCAACGGCCTCTCCCTCACCACCCTCCGCAGCATGGTGCACGTCCTCCCGCAAGACTCAGTCCTCTTCCCCGGCTCGGTGCGTCAGAACCTCGATCCGCAGCTCTCCCACTCTGATGGCGAGTTACTCCATGCGCTTGCCGTGGTGGGGGCACTCCACGCCTTCAACCTCCGACGGAGCAGTGGCCACCTATCCGAGGATGAAGATGAGGGGCGAGCGCAGACCGATCCGACACCTCATCGCACGAATAGTACCAGCAACCTGCTCGACCTCGTGATTGCGCCAGGGGGCACCAATCTCTCGGCGGGACAGGCGCAGCTGATCTGTTTGGCCCGCGGTCTGTTGGCCAAACCCCGCATCCTCGTCCTGGACGAGGCAACCTCGAGTGTGGACTTGGAGACGGAGAATCATATTCAGACGGTGTTGCAGGAGCACTTCCACGAGAGTGTCATTCTGTGTGTGGCGCACCGTCCGACGAGCGTGGCGTGGATGGATCGAGTGATCGTCATGGCAGACGGCAGGTGTGTCCGCGAAGAAGGTCGATCAGGTGGTCATGATGCGGATGTTAAAGATAAGTCTCCAGAGTACTAGGGCACTATTCAGGTTGAGTTCGTTGTTTTGGCGGACTCCTTGTGAAGTGTGGAATGCTGAAGACAGTGAAAACCTCCCACAATGAGTGTAAGGGCGTGACAACCGACATGATTAGATGGAAAGCAGTTTCTCCCTATTACGGGATCAGAGAACCCAGCGAAAATCACAAGAGGCGTTCAGCTAAACATATATATGTATAAGAGGGATAAAGGGGAAGTGTAGGATATACTGCCTGTACCTACAAGAAGGCTCACTATGTCTCGAATATACTTGCACGGAGACCGCTATGTATTTTTATAAGAATGCAGTCCCGGTTGTCTTTTATCATGACGCTCACTACAGCCTTCCAAGAAAGATTCTTAGCTGGTTCGATAGAGGGCTCATTCAATGTCGTATATTACGAGCTCGTCAGAGTCAGAGATCACATAAGACTGCCTATGTTCCAAGTTTCCATATCCTGCTCCCACATTGTGTTGTTGTTTCGTCCTGACTCAACATGCAAGATTCCATGATACGAGAACCATCAGAATCATCAAATCAAGAACCAAAGACTTATGTCGAGAAATGTTGCCAGCCGGTGACAAATCTGGTTTTACCCTCCATATCACGGCACCAAATACCACGGGTGCACCCCATTTCAACCCACAACGGGATGAATTCATGTCAAGCATACTCCCAGAATGACCAGAGATCGTGTCGAATGACATCAAGCCGGTCTCTAGTCATCCCCGACTGCTCGTCTCCTGATCACATCAAATAGAGGCCGACTAAACATGATACAAGGCACGCTGACCAAACTACTAAGGGTGTAGGTGAGGTCGGCTTCCATCGAATAACTCGATCCGATGATGTGATGTTGTCTGTCCGCCGGAAAATGAATCAAGGCGCCTGAAAGACGGCGGCCGTCACTGACAGCTGCTGATGGCTGACCCCGAATGCAACTCCTCTTCACCCCCGGTCTTGACTAGAGGTCCTTGGTAAACATGCCTTCCCCGGACCGCATACCACGCCAGCCCCACCACGAGTTCTCCGAAGAACACCACCACCGACCAATTCATATTGACCGTCGTGACGGGTAGCTCGGAGAAGAAGAAAGAGAAGAAGATGGTGATGGTCAGAAATCCGATCGAGGCCAGGTTGACCGCGATCCCCAAGCACCCGAGGGTCCACGGCCCAAAGGGGATGGACTGGCCCCGCATCCGCTTCATCACTATGAGAGTGATAGGGATCAGGTAGGAGAGGAAGAGGCTCGCGGTATTGAGAGAGACGAAGGCATTGAAGGCGGCGCTAGAGCCGACGTTGATGACGCAAATGCACGCGGTGATCACGGCGGCGAGACCGACAGCGCGCATCGGGATGGCGTTGTTGGTGCTGACCTAGTACCTGCTATCAGCCACCACCCAGAAAGGAGACAAAAGAATCCTAGATCCAGTCCGGCCTACGTGGGAGAAGTATTCCGAGAACGGAACGCCTTTGTCGCGAGCAAAGGCCCAGGTCAGGCGCGAGGTGGAGGCCAGGAAGCCAAAGGAGGCGCAGATGACTAGGGCTGTCGGGATAGCGGTCATGACTGAGGTGCCAGCGTGTGACTTGGTGGCATTGAAGAATATCTCGATGAAATCGTAGCCAGTAGCACTATTCAAGGCGTCCTCCATGTTCCCAATGCAAAGAGAAATGCTAGGACGATGGCGAGTCCGAGGGTCCCGTTAAGCAGGATGGCGCCGATCATACACCATGGGACGATGATGGATGCATTGACCACTTCCTCAGCGGCCAGGCAGTGATGAGCTAAAAGACTTCTTCTTCGTTTAAGAATTGGAGGAATACTTACCCCATGTGACAAGGACCGTCATAGCCTGACGCCATATGTCAGTTAGCATGGTTGAAATGAGATGAAGTGGGGGGAGGCGCACCGATAAAGGGCAGATTTGTTCCCTTTAGACCAACCAACCAGGTAAGACCCGCATTGCTCCATCCCGAACTATTGACGAAGCTCCCGAAGACAGAACTCGCATGCTGATGCGGTGCCAGATACACCAGGGGGATGAGCACCGCGAAGAAGCCGATTGTATGAACGATCAATATCAAGCCTTCGACCTTGGGCAGAAGCCGCGCACCGATGGAGTTTACCAGTACACAGATCCCAAGCTCGGCAGACATCAGCAAGGTGCCATGCCATCGCTGGTAAATGTAGTTGGGATAATTCAGCACCAAGAGGCCTTGAGTCAACGTATCTCCGAAATAGACCCCGGTCGCTGTGTTGGCCCACCACCCGATCATGTCGACCCAACCCGTCACCCAGCTCAAGAACACTGCATGACCCTTGAGGGCAAGCATTGCCACCCAGTGATACTGCCCGGAGGATGTGGGCGCCCTGTAGGTTACTGTAGTCAGCACCTTCCTGGAGCCGCCGCTGCAATTGGGGGGGTTCGTACATCGAGGCCAGTTCTGCCAGCGACATGGCAGTCACGAGAGTCTCAAACCAGCAGAAGAAGTACCCATAGACCAGAGTTACAGGGCCTCCATCGATCATGGCAGTCGGGTTGGCACTGGGTTTATCCTCAGCGAAGCATCTCCATTCATAGTAGTTGACACGCACAAAAGGAACAGCTTCCCAAGTACACATCATCGTCGTAGGAAATCCCAGCATCGATAGAAAGCCAAAGTTTCTCTACTGCAGTCAATTCTGCTCCTGCCGGAGCTTGGACGGAAGAAGTACAAACCTCGAATCGCTGCTTCTTGCCATGCCTTTCCAGATCCGCGGCATCGCGGGCTTGATGTTGTGCGCAGCTGAGCTCCTGCACCACGAGCTCGCCATGCTTGAACTGCATCTGAATGCTGAAGAAGCCCAAGGCTAGTCCTTTAGCAAAAGACACGAGAGTCAGGGTAGGTCAGTTGCAACCGAGAGACTGAGCCGGAGACGACAGTTAAAAGACAATCTTAATCATTATCTGACCTCCAACGGATACTCTCTCCTGAGGCTAATTACCGGACGTGGTGGTCAACACTGTCTCAGTACTAGGAGGCATTGCAATCAAAGATTCTGACTACCTACCAATAAGTGAGTGTTCTGCAACAGGCCATCTTTCAATACCATATGTGACCAACCACCGAGGGAAACTACAAATTAATAGTCTCAGCCGGGACAGAGGACAGCAACCTGTTAGCCCATGCCACGTGGGGTTCAAGCGGATTGGAAAGGGATAAACGAGTTGCATGGTGGCCAACAACACCGCACAGGACAATCTCGCATAACGCTAAGCATGTAACGGATGTTCTTGCATCACTAGCACTACGCTAGCATTTTAGCATTGATTAGTCGTCTGATCTGGTCCGTACTGATAAGGCCCCTACCCATCGCAAGGAGGGGGTGCTTCATTCGAGGTCAATCATCTCCAAACCCTGCGAAAATCTTGAACCGATTCGACGCGAATCAGTCACCGTGAGTTCGAGAGGCATTCTTCCCTGCATCGACCCGCGGTTCCACACCATCTCAAGCATTGGACAAGAGACGTAGCTGTGCAGAATGGTCTCGCACATAGACTGGTCGCAGCGAGCCAGCTACTCTCTCGAACAAATGGAGAGGTACTATGACCGAATCCACCTGCCTCTCAGGTACCGACATTCATCAGTTCCCAAGACCGATGAAGCAGCTCTGGACCACTTGAGGGTCTTGCTGCATCATCAGGTGGCAGCCGTCCCATTTGAGAACCTGAGCCTGCATTATTCCGCCCATCGAAGCATCTCCACCGATCCATTCGAGATCTTCGAAAAGGTGGTGGGATCCAAGGCCGAGCGTGGGGGTTATTGCATGGAAAACAGTTGCCTTTTCGGAACGGTGCTGCGGAGCTTAGGGTATCAAGTCTACCCCGTTGGAGGACGAGTTAACGAAGCAGCGCAACCCATGTCCGCCTCACAAAACTGGAAGGGCCCGAAGTTCGATGGCTGGTATGTGGTCGTCCTGTCTTCGAGAAGTTCCATGATTGTTTCAGAGGGGGTTAACAGAAAGACGACAGGAACCACATGGTCAACATTGTCACCATCGGCCGCCAGAGATACCTGGTCGATGTTGGCTTTGGCTCTAATGGACCCCATCAGCCCGTTCCCTTGGTGGAGGGGCATGAGTTCCACAATGTGGGAAATCAACGCGGCCGACTCGTCCATGGCCCCATCGCCCAGCATACACGGGCCGGTCAATCGATGTGGCAATACGAATTTGCCAACGGGGAACCGACCCGGTGGATCTCCGGCTATTGCTTCACCGAGGAGGAGTTTCTTCCCGAAGACTTCACCATCATGAACTACTTTATGAGTACCCATCGCGAGAGTTGGTTCACCTTTCACCTGGTGTGCGTGCGCATGATTCTCGATGAAGCGGGAGAACGCGTGATTGGAGATCTGACTCTGTTCAACGACAAGCTCAAGCGACGTGTTGGGACCACCTCCGAATTAGTGGCTTCATTTGTCTCGGAGGAGGAACGCGTGGCTGCCCTGGAGACTTATTTCCACATCCCTCTGACAGCGGCCGACCGGGAGAGCATCCGGCACACGATTGCCGAGATCTTGTAGGGTAGATCGAGATATGGAGACTAGTTTCAAGTAGATGAATTCAGCCCTGCTTCCATCGGACCTCCGCCGGATGACGCGGTCCCTCTTCGCGTCCCCTGCGCTCGGTCGATCCTTACCGGAGGATTCAATTACTACGTTGTCTATCAACTTAGCCTCTTTTGTCGATAAAGTCTACAAGTTAGAGGGGCCTTCTGGACATGTTCTACCGCACGGTCCGCAGAATATTACTACTCTACTGCAAATAACCTTCTTCTCGCGGTGGTCATGAAAAGAAAGAGATGAAACTCGTTCCTTGATTTTGACGGATTGGATACCTATCATAAGCGGCTTCCAGCCTGATGCTATCTGGTTTTCTTTCTTTCTTTCTGAGTTTATGCCGCAACACAGTCCTTGACCATATTCTCCACCTGGGTGTTCTTCTCGCGAAAGACCGGCCCGAGGGCCTCGATGGTCTCGTCCGAGATATCGCGCCTCGCGGCGGCCATGGTCTCATATTAGTCGGCGGAGCGCTGCCCGACCAGCAAGAGGGTGCTCAGAATGGTCATGACGCTGTTGTCGGGGTCCTCGACGATCTCGTAGATGCTGTCGCCGATGAGGGCGGCGTCGCCGACGACGGCGACGATCTCGGCGACGTCGGCCAGGGTGTCGCTGACGGCGCCGAGCTCGCCTAGGAAAGGGACGACCAGGAAGATAGCGCCCAGGATTTCCTCGATCATCTCGCGGTGCTCCCAGGCCTTCTCCTCCTTGCCGATGGTGACGACTTCCTGCATGGAGCTGACGGCCTGGAGGAGCAGGACGACGGCCAGCGAGACGCCCTACACGATATCGTCACTGAAGCCCGGCCACGCGCCGACAAGCGTCTGCAGCTGTGCGGCCAGGATGTTTTGCCGCAGCCCGTCCAGGTGGGGCAGGGCCTGCGCGACGACCGTGCGCGGGTCGGTGATGTTCACCTGCGCCGCCTTCCGGGGCACCCCGTAGAAGTTCTCCGTCCACGCGACACAGTCCGGGTTCAGGTGGCCCACGCAGATGTTGTATCGGTCGTGCGTGCCGTCGTACCGCACCCAGTCCGGTTGGATGCCGTAGTCGGCCAGCAGCCACGCCTCGAACAGGGTGATGTTGCGCACCTCAAAGTAGATGTTGTACGACTGGTGCCCGTCCGTGGCGGCGATGTTGGGGCATTGCGCCGCCGTCCCGTTCTTGCCCTCGACTTCGATGATGCAGTCGAAGTAGGCGAGGCCCGGGCCCGCAGGGTCCCATTTCATTGCGCTGGCGAGGGAGGTCGTGATATTGTTCTCAACGTACCACTTGTAGTACTTCAGGGTCTCGTTGTAGTCGTTGTGGGCCAGGATATCCGTGTAGTTGGTGACCACCACGTCAATCATTTTGTAGAGCACATCGAGCATGTAGTACGGGATGCATTCGTCCGCCATGTTGGCCGACTGGACGTTGAGTTCGGCCATGGTCGAGATGGTGAGGTTGAAGTCGCACGGCGACGTGACTTCGCACCAGGCCCGTGGGTCGTCGTCGATGCAGGAGAGTTGATCGTCCTCCGACCAGGGATCCCCCACCTCACACTCGTCGTAGCATTTGCCTCGCTCGCACGCAAAGTCGCGCAGCCCATAGTCGTCCAGTCCGGAGGTCAGATGGGCGGTGACGCTGGCGTTGACCACCGCAAACAGTCCAGGTCACCCGTAGCGGTGCGGTTGCAAGCGTGGATCGGGCAGAAGCCGTGGGTACAGCCAAAGCCGCAGAGATTGACAAAGTCCCCAGTGCCCTCACCGGCGGTGCAGGCCGGCGGGGCAAAGTCCGAGACCGTGGGGATAGTGAGGGCCACCTCCACGGTCCCGCACGCCGTGCTCGGACAGTAGCCGTGGTTGCAATCGAAGAAACACAATCCGCTGTAACTAGCATCTTCCCCGGCAATCGGGTAGCCCTGAACGCCCGTGTCCTCGGGTACCGTGGGCGCCGGTCCGAGCTTCGAACATACGCAGGCGGTGATCGGACAGTACTCCCAGGAGCACGCCTGCTCGCAGAGACCCAGGAAGTTCCCATCCCCCCAGCCTTCCACACAGGTCTGTTCGCCCAGCGAGTAGGCCGGAGTCACGCTGATCGTATCGGTGGACATGGCGCTCCCGACCCAGGCGTTCCAATTCTCCACCCCGGAGGTGGCCGCGCAGCCAGCGGAGATTGACTGCCCCTGCAGTGTGGCAATCGTGGTGCCCCCGCGGCTGATGGTGATGGTCACCGCGCCCGAGTGTCCGGTAAATGATACACTGCCATGGTAGATGCCCACATTGCCACTGGGCGTCGAGGTCCACGAGGCCCCCAGATCGGCGGCGCCTACCGAGACCGACACCTCCGCTTCCGAGGCCAATAGGGCAGAATAGAAGATCTTATCCTGCACAATCTCATACGGCCAATACTCGACCTGGAGCTTACTGACCGTGTTCCCGGTCGTCCCGCCGTCGGAGGCACAGGCTCCAGCCTCGTTGAGCCGGTACCAGCCGGTGATGCCTTCCTGGGTAACAGTGGAGATATTGCTCTTATACGTCTCGATCACATAGGGCAGAAATGCGCGCCAGCCATCATGCGGCATGTCGAGGGCATAGTTATACGGGGCCAGTCCAGTGTCAAAAGCGGTGTAAGTCTGATTCGCCAACGAATGATCGGCCGATTTGATGGGACCGATATAGTGTGACTCTCCGAAATCGTTCCAGGAGATGATCTCAATGAACTCGGGGTCCACGAACAGGGCCTGAGTCCACCGGTCAAACCACATGTCATCGCCCCGCCAGAGCCAGTTCTTGTCGTATCCCGGCATATTGGTGAAGAACCACGGGGAACCCGGCATCATGTATGGCTTGCCCTCAAGATAGTCGAGGTAGGATGCATCCGTGTAGGTGTCCATGTTAGCCGGCCCATTGGGCCACGCGGCCCAGCTGAACAGCGCATCCGCTACCCCGTCCGCCTGGGCCATTGCCTCCATGGCTCCGAGGGAGGACCAGTCAGGAGCAAAGAAGCACCCAGTTTCCTCCTTGATCTCGACCCAATCCGCCGCATTGGCAGGCCCTTCGAAGGTGAAAACAAAGATTTGAGAATTGTAGTGGTAGTAGGCAGTGGACGAGCCATAGCTATTGATCAATTCAATAAAGTCCTCCTTGGCCCACGCACCGTTGCCGGCATAATCAAACGAAAAGAAGAGAGAGAAGCCCACGTTTTCGGCCGCCAGAAAGGCGTTCGCCACTGATCCGGTATTGACAGACTGCTCTGCGGCGATGTTCAAGGCAAAGGCGTCAATCCGAGCCTCGATGGCCAGGGTCATTTCTGACTCCCAGTCTGGCACACCATAGCCTTCGGTATTGGAGACCTGCATTTTAGTTAGAAAGCCCAGTCGGATGATTTCTTTGAAGGAGGTTAGGAAACGGGTATCTATGCACGTTACCATAAAATGGGCGAACACAGCCCGTGCATGAACATGGTGAAATAGAAAGAAGGAGGAAAATAACAGAATGAGTCTGCAGGAAGATGAAAATAAGGGAAAGACTGGCATAGTAAGGAGTGGAACGGCGTCAAAGACCGCCAAAGACAAGACAGAAATTAAATGAATGAATGAATGCTACACTGACAAATATGAATGGCGGTAGTTTGAGAGCAGTGACTGCGCTGCTTTTATGTTTTTCCAGGAGCCGCCCCCCCTCTCTCTCTCACACACACACACACACACACACTAGGGTGGGCGTTAATCAAGAATACAAATAATTCTTGTCGACCAGTATCTCTTATCATGAGCGCTATTGAAACAAAAAGTCAACTTCTACGGGGTTCAGTATAGTGCATCTGGTTCCGAGGCTGGCCATATTGGGGGAGCCATATCAGAAATTAGACGCAGCATTGGGCAAATAGATAGTATCGGTTATTGATTTATTGATATTCTCTGGTCGATACCACTCGTACCAAGAGCTCCGACTTAGAACCCATACTTCAAAGTTCCATAGTCACTAGTGTTCATGAACTAATCAGTCCTAATTACTAGTTCATGAACCCTTTCCGTGCGGAAGTATCCGAAAACCCGAATAATAAGCCCTAGCGTCTACTACATCCCCACCAGGGATAGTCCGAACATGCTACCTCGCAGAATTACGAGTGGTAACGGTCCTTGCCTATGTGTATAGAAGAATAGTATCGGGTATGAAGCTCGTGGTTACTGTCCACTCATACTCCACGGAGGCATACTAAGCTATAGTAGCACTGCATGTGCATTTTCCCAACTTGGCTGCACTCCGGCGCTAATATCATAGACAGAGAGAGATAGAGAGAAGAAGGGGGAGGAAGAGACTGAAGGAGGCAAGGTTCGATCGAAGTAGTAGGGATTTATCGTTCAATCAAGAGCTGAGGGCTCAAAATAATAAGAATGGCAAGCCTCTGCTGACGATGTGCGGTTCTATCTATCTATGCTCCTGTCTATCCTCGTCGTCCTTCTGACTTCTTGCCTCTCCACTTCCACCACTATGAGGCTCTTTTCTGTCTTTCTCTATTTTCTTTGCTGTGCCACGAAAGGCAAGGCGGCCGACACAGCTGGCATCTTTGAAACCCTGTTCCACTATTATGCCTACCGCATCGAGTTGAGCGCATTTCCAGACCAGGGAGACAGGATGATTGCCTGGGGATGCGTGCCCGCCACCGGCACTGTGTGTACTTTCTATGAATTTGTGCAGGCTGTCAGGGATCCAGGAACGACCGCCATCAATATCGATGCCGCGAACACAATCCTGCCTCCAGTGGAAGACGCGGATATGACTTTCGCCGATATGAGATTCGTGGGTACATATGAGCTAGCGAGTCTCTACAGAGATGCTAGCAGGTTAAACCATGTCAAACTGCTGGCCACCATCACCAATCGTGTTCAAGAAGCGCGTGAGCAGATCACCGTCGACTCGGAACTTCTCTCAAATGCAAAGAAAGGATTGGAGCTCGCACAAGCCATGCGGGTGGACAGAGAACCTGGTCAAAACCCAAGCGTCCTTTCACGAAAGGTATCCGGGTGTCACCCTCTACGAGACCGAAGAAAAGCTAGACAGTGTTATCATCAAGGTCATTGACTGGGTCAAAACAGCCGAGGTTCAAGCCTCGCGAAGTAACTCGAAGGCGACAGCCCTCCAGACCAGGTACAAGAAGTGGGGAAGCACCACGCCAGGCTCGGAATACAGGCACCATCAGAATATACTGCGTGCCTTTGCGATAAACCGAAATGTCCTCAATGCGGTTCCCAGCTGTCGCGCCTAGATTGGCTAGGACTTTTGTGGTTTTGGGGTGGATTGGGGTGGATTATGGCTTAATACATCATCAAACTAAAAGTTTTAGCCGTGTCAACGGCGCCAGCCCCGCCTTCTCGTACCTGTTTCTACTGGTTTCCTTCGAATTTTGGGACTTTCTTCTAGTTTCCGAGACTAGTACTCGCAATTTTATACTAAACTTTTGTATGATACATGTTAAGTCACTCAGCACCTCGAATCTAAGTTGTTGCATAATTGCTTAGGATTCGGCAACTTGTTAAGTGCGTCTTTCCTTGTGTTACGACATTCTAGTCCAATACTGTTGACACGATGCTCGTCCCACTCCCTGGCGAAATTGTTTCCAGGTGGTATCTTCCCTGAATACCAAGGATCTTTCTCAGTTGGTACTCGTATCAAAAGACTACTATTCATTTTTCATCTCCTTTCTCTATGACCAAGTAGTCCTTCCTCTCAATGCTTATTGGGACAGCGGATACAGACTCGTAGGGGGGAGCCACAAGAATCCCGTGCGGCGATTCTGCCAGGCGATGATCGAAAATCCACGCCTCGCGCCCTTGATTCGGTCCTTGACTCTGTACCCAAGTCATTGTGAGAAGTGGAGGACGCGTGCTGCACTCCCGGCCGTGCCGGAGGCGAAACTTCGCGCGTTGATGCTGCCGTACGGCGATGCCAAACGCAAGCATCGCCGCAAGTACCGCGCATGGCGCAGAGATCTCCGGCCTGATCAAGAACGAGAAGACGACTACCGACAGCCGTGGAACTACGAAGATGCCTGGCTGGCATTGCTGTTGGTTCAGGTCCGCCATCTCGAGCAAGTGGCCATCCGCGTGCCGGAGGAACACATGCAGTTCGAATTCGAACACATCCCCCTGACGCAGGGATACACCACGCACCTTGACCGCGTGATCCACTGGGCGAGAAACCCGGCGCTCGGGATCCTCCCGCGGCTCTCGCACGTCTCCCTCCGCGACGGACCGGCATGGTGGGATGAAGGCGCCACCAACGCCGTGCCCCTGAGGCGATTGCTGCCCTACCTACGCATCCCATCTCTCCGCAGCCTCTACATCCGCAACCCCTGTGACAGCTCCCTGCCCCGTCAACTGCTCCGGGAACAGATACCAATACTCTCATCCCTCACGCACATCGACCTGCAGGGGCCGTCGGATGCCCTCTCGAACCTCCCTCAATTTCTCGAATGGTGCCCAAACCTCGAGTCCTTCGCCGTGGAGATGGATCGAAACTGGACCCGGCGTGGCTGGGTGGATGTCTCGCAGCTCTACCGTCCGCTCCAAAGGTCGCGAGCCTCCCTTCGCCATCTCCACGTGGCCTTCGCTGGCGTGGCGCGCGAGGTAGAGCAGGACGCGGAGAGTCCCCGGCCGACCTTCTGTGGCGATCTCTCGGGATTTGCGAATCTTCACACGGTGCATATGCGATGGAGCAGCCTGCTGCCTTTCCACAGCAACCGCGCGCTGGAGCCCGCGAAACCCCTTCGAGCCCTCTTGCCGCCCTCATTACAGCACCTATACATTGAAGATTGCCTCATGCAGGCCTCGTGGGCGCTGGCGAGTGAGCTCGAGGACTTACTCCGATTTCGCCGTGAGGAGTGCGGGCTGCCAGCCCTGCAACGCCTCTTCTGTCAATTTGTCCCCAAGGAGCGCCTTCACAACCGAGAGGTGGCGGCATCATCAACGAAGCAGGAGGCTCCGGAGCTGGACCCTGCCTGGGAAGTCCGACTGCGTAGGATGCAGGAGGGATTCAGGGCGCTGGGTGTGTCTCTACGAGTGATCGGACGCGGAGCAAGCGTGTCCTTTCCTCCGGACCGAGCGCTGAGGCACAAATGGCCCATGAGCGAAAATGGCGAATACTGGGACGACGATTAGAATTACTAGCTGTTTAGTAGGATTACGGTTACATGGGGGGAATGCGATAGGGAAAGGGTGGGGGTCTCCATTTGCCGTGCTTTCAGGGAGAAGAGAAACAATTTGCATGCCCCTTACACATTTTCACTTCTCGACGAATATGATTCGCGTAAAATGTATTGTACGGTGCTGTAGAAGTACCCAAAATTGACACCGATCTCCACAAAAGAGGGGGAGTCCCTAGCCCTCTCAACACACTCAACGTACAGAGATTTCGAGCGCGTAAACTAAGGCCCGTTGTGCTAAGGGGCTTGTGCTTACAAGCCTTTCTGGCAGGGTCTTGTCTGTTCTTGGCTACCGGACGATGTTCTACCAAGCTCCTAGCTAGCAACTATTGATCCTCGGTACGATCGGCTCCATTGCAATATCCACTTTTTGAAGATTACAGTCCGGACTCCGGCGTCGAGTCGTATTTCATTGCCTCCGACATGGATCCAGGAGCAATTCGCGATCCGACCGGATAGGTCGGTCCCTGAATCCCTCCGCGACGGCCCGGGCAAATCTCTTGACACATAGGAACTATTGAAAAGCTAATCCCAACATCCCACGAGATTGAATTTTAGCCGGTGGTTCACCCCACCTATCATCTAGCCCTAGATGCCTGGGTATAGGCACGCCCCATTTTGTTTTTCAATAATCTTTCACAAAGGTCAAGGATGTATTCACTGATTAGCAACTTGTCTGTTTCTGCCGCCTTGATCTTCTTCCCTGAGATTCTCAAGCAAAAAGAGTTTCCTGGATGGTGCAGGGACCGTGCTATGAACTTGGGCCGTAGGCCGAAAGGAGACCCTCAGCCTGGTGCTAAGATCGAGGGAAGTGGCTCTTGCCTCTACCGATTCCACATGGTGATGCGTGCAGGTACATTCGAGCCATCAGATTGGACGAATCGAGCCAACTTGCGCAAGATATGCAAAAAGGGGTGAGAGGTGAGGAAGCAGCTGACTTCCACCGTGACCAGCTGGAAATCCAGCAGAATCAATGCCTCGGCTCCTCTGAACAGCGAACGCGAAACAACTCTTTAGTTTCAGACAGTCCCCGTATAGAGGATCTCGAAATTGGCTTGACCAACAAACACACCCTGAATGTTTTTCGGAGCCACTGCCAAGATATTAGCTCGGGTAGACTATTGAGCGGGATGCTGTAATTTTATTAAAAGTCATATGCTGAATAGACTGTACTTTAGACGACCCATAACTTTAATACGGCCTGCTCAATAAGATAATGACGCTCGAGTTTTGGCAGTAAGATTCGGAGCAATTGTAATATGTTTGTTGGTCAAGCCAAATTTGAGATGCCTGTATGCTATCCATGATACTGCCATTATATCTATCGTCTCGCTGCAAAAGCTTCGCCCACCCAGCCCTAGAATTCTTCACGATCTTCGAGTTTCCGTCCTCTTTTCTTCTCCTTCTTAGAGTCTAGCCTAAGTTCACTTTCAGCTTACCCTTCACCGCCAGCCCAACAAGCTTACCTCTTTCTCCAAAAAAAAAGATCCAACGATGAGGCTTCCTTCTCTCTTCTCACTCGTCCTCCTGAGCGAGGCCGTCGGCCGTGCCTCAGGCAACAACAACAACAACAGTTGCTTGGACCAGGTCTCCGCGAACACGATGGCAATGTTCAGCGGCGCGCCGTTCGCGCTGGCTCCCCGGTACGACAACGGATCGGCCTGCGCCGGCTACTGTGACAACCTGGCCGAGTGCCACGCGTGGCTGTACAGCGTGCGAGGCGGGGACTGCCAACTCTATAAGAAGACCGCCCTCTCCACGTTCTCGTCCCAGCAATTCATGTATGGCGTCTGCGGGAGTCGTCTCCCTCCGTCGTCGTCGGTTGCTGCTGCTGCTGCTGCCAATTCTGCCGTTGTCGCGGGGGTTGGTTCGCCTGCCAACTCCGGTATCAGTGTGTCAACGCCGGCGTTCTCTGCGGAGATGAGCAGTGGTAGCAGTAGTAGTAGCAAGAGTATTGCTCTAAGCGTAAGTGCGGTTTCGCCGTTGCTTTGTTTTTTTTTTTTTTTTTTTTTTTTTTTTTTTTTTTTTTTGTTGCCTCTTCTTTTTTGTGGTGCCTGAGGGAATTCATCTTGTGTATGATTCTATCATATGCGAATTTCTCTCGGTCCAACACAATCATTTCGACTCTGTAACCTTGGGTACTAAAAAGTTGGGATAGAAAAGGCACATCGACAACCACCGTCACCACCACCACGGTCATCGGAATTGAGATTAGGTCTGCCCTGGAGCTGAGTTGTGTTTCCCCTCTTTTCTATTATAATAGAAACTAGTTTATTAAAAAACCAAACTCTATCAATACTACCAGGATTTTCTTATTATTATTTAAAGATATAGATGATAAAAGTACTACTATTTCTCTAAGATTTTTTAATTCTATTTAAAAAGCTTATTTCTATATACTTTTTAGTAATAGTTAAGATAGTTAGATTAATAACTACTTAATCTAGATTTGCCTTGACTGTACTAAGACTAAAAGAGGTATAGTAGGTAGATCTTGGTACTAAGAATAGTTAAGATAGTTAACTATCCAGTTTTTGGCTATACTGCAGTTAGGCCTAAAAGTTTTCTTGACCTGATCATAACCTGGTCGTCAGGTATAAAATTTCCAATTAACCTGACCTGACCTGGCTGTTAGCCACTCTAGTACTTAACGTTAAGAGATAAATATCACTAAAGATAAAAGAGCTTCTTGAAGAGTCTTATGAAGTATAAATAGATTTCACTAACCATATCTAATATAGTCCTATGGAAAGACTTGATAGATACGTTATATGTATGTACTATTGGGATTCTTATTTACTGAGAAAACATCTAATATTCTGTATCTCTCGTGCCTTTTGCCCCCTCGATCTCTGAAGAGATAGGGCTCAGCTGATCGGAGGTAGCCAGGCTCAACAGGGGCCGTGTCTCAAAACCTCCAGGGAAACATTTCGCAAAGCCCGGCGAAACCATGTCGAGGATTGCAATCTGCTGAACCGATGGCTGGGTATCAAGTCCTAGAGGCCTGCTCCCTGCAGACTACAGTCTGTACGGTCTCTCCTAATAACTCGCCTTGATTGCTCCTTAGCATCAATGAATACTAGGCTATGCTGGGCTGCATGCAGTGTCCTTTCGATGTCGACTCCTCGCTCTGTCGCTACCGGCGGTGCCATTTTTCTCTTCGGATTCTCTGTAGTCGACTACTTGCAATATATGCCATCATCGGAGAGATTCCTAGCCACAGTGACGAGATTGCTATCGCTACCCTGTATATGCTGGTGATCATGATATTGGCTTTGCTGATTTGGCTGGCTTTCCGGCTTTGGATGGTTCGGACGCTTCAATGGAATGACGGCACGGTGCTCATTGCACTGGTATGATCCCATTCTCGTAGCTAGGATCACTCATTCATGAAATGGCAATTCTTTAGCATCGCACAGTCTGCCGTCATACGGAATGGGACCAGGTACGGGCTGGGAAATACTCAAGACCTGGGCGAGCCAATCATTCTTCATCTCGAGAAGGTAAGGATTGACCCTCCATCGCCTGGACAGACGGACTGACTGATCGCACGGGGCATAAAAGGTGTTGTACGCATCCGATCTGCTGTATGTACTGGCGCTTAGTCTGGCGAAAACCTCCGTGTTTCAGTTACTTGGACGATTGATTGTTTCGAAACGGCAAAGAGGCCTTGCGTGATGGTCTGCGATTGTGGTGGTGATCTGGACGTAGCGCTGTTTCTCACGATTGCCTTCCGATGTGGTGCATCGCAGCCCTGGAGACTCGGTGATAGAAACCACTGCATTGACCCCGTACGTGAGTTCTGCGATTTATGTCTACATATGAGCTGACAGCAAGAACTCCCGGGGCCACCCAGTGCATCTTCTGGGCCGCCATTTCCCCGATCGATCTCATCAGCGAGGCCATTCTCTGCGTACTCCCTATCTCCCTAGTCAGACCTGTCCAAGTAGCCGTCGGTAAGAAGGCAGCCGTTGTGGTGGCTTTTATGTGTCGACTCTTGTATAAAATCCTCCTTTCTCTCCTTGTTCTATTCGAGCCCTCCATTCCGAACGCGCCAGGGTCCCAGAAACCACCTACTAATCTTTCCGACAGTGTGTGATCATCACCACGATCCTCCGTCTCCACTACCCCAGAATACCTCCGCCTCCCCAAGCCCCATCCTCACCGTCTTCGCCACGGTCATCACCACCCAGTGCGTCCTCTGCACCAGCCTCATGAACGCCTGCATCCCGTGCCTAAAGCCCTTTCTGGACGCCTTCGACACGGGGATGCTCAATCTCGCCCGGAACAGACAGGCGGATACAAGCGCTTCCTCTTATGCGCTAGGAAACGTCTCCCGACTGAAGGAGACCAGCAGCTCCCGACAGTCGAGGTTCATCGCGGAGGAGGCGGAGGAGGAAGGGGAAGGGCTGGGGATGTCGGCAGCTGCGTTTGCCGTCACGGGCCCAACGAGACTTCTGGGAGAAGAAGATGAGGAGGAAAGGGGGTGGGGTGGTGATGGTGACTCGGGCGTGACGAGCTCGCCATCGCTCGCAATTCGTCGCACGGATCAGTGGAGCGCTCGGTGCGAGTAACTTATATCGACCCAGAGAGCCGGAGTCGAGGCTGAGGAATTGATTCGCGGAAATGCACAATCTCCGTCCACCTTGCGCAGAGTAGGCAGAGCAGGCATCAATCCGTCTCACCCACTCAATTGCTTCGAAGAGCCTTCACTGTTGCCGCTCAAGGCCAAAGAAGCAGAAGCTAGCTACTAGTAATGTAGACGCAGTCTTCGGTGATGCTGTAAGAGCTATATAGCGAAGATATCGGGGCAGACTTGAAGAAGTTCGCCAAGATTCTTAGTTCAGGAAGCTCAAGTGATTCTGTGAGACCATGTAATGAAGGAACTATATATATCAGTCAATTACTGTTCTGGAAGGACCTCTGTTGGTAGGTACGCAAGGGGAAAGTCTTTGATAACTTTATAGGAGTCAAGGTTTCTTCTTCGCTAAATATCATATTCTAGTAAGTGCTGTATACAGTAACTAAATGAGAACTTCTCCCCATCTAAAAGTAATCCTATCTATAAAAAGGTCACGGGTACCCCTCGCCTAATCCCAAAGCGGCAAGCCCATATATCCAGAATTGTCCTAGCGCGTATTGACACGTGATCAGCTAGTCCAAACGCGACAAACACCGGGAGAGATGGCCGGATACGGATAATTACGAGAGGATACGAGGGGCGAATCCCCCTCCCCGCCATCCGCTCGTTTCATTTTGATCATCGCTCAGGCTGATGTCGCTCTATCACTAGGTAGAACGTAAATACCACATTACACACACCAACATGGCAGACGCACCCCCGTACTTCATCTACAAGCTTGTTCCCTCCACCTCCCCGGTCCGCGAACCTCTCCCGGAGCGGCTCCCTGTCAGCGAGCTCGACAACCAATCCGGCTTCATCCACCTGTCCACCGCCTTCCAGGTCCCCAACACCCTCAAGCTCTTCTTCAAGGATGAGCCTTTAGTCTACGTCCTGCGCATTCTCTACGACAAGGTGGAGGATGACATCAAGTGGGAGAATCCCGAGGGGACCGTATGTGGGCCCCGCCCGACGGAGGGATTATTTCCGGTAAGTTTACTGTGTGTTGATGAGTCGAAGAGAGTGAGATGGCGGTGGAATGCTGATGCCTGATAGCATCTGTATAATGGCCTGAAGCTGGGCAAGGAGGAGGTGGAGAGTATATCGATCTGGACTAACGAGGATGGATGGGATAAGGCGTTGACGCAGGCGAAGCCTTGGTTGCTTTATTGATTTGTCCACGTTAATGGTTTCTGATTGTTGAGTAATGGGAGGGAATTTGTGGTTGTATACCTATGTTGACTCCATTCAAATGAATATTCAAGTGAGGATTAATTGTGGCGCCCGTGGGTATATAATATTGCAACATAGGCGAGAACACGCTTGTTACTCTATGTTCTCCTTTGCTACACGTTGCATACAGTTCCACGCGAAGGGGGACCAACCACGCGGTTAAGCGCCCGCTTTGGTCCCTAGCACTTCAAAAGAAACCACAGCATCAATTCACATCGTTTACAAACACATTCGATCACATCGACAACAACTCGCTCAAAGCCACTGGGTATTATGTCAGAGCATAATCACAACCACCATGCCAGCTAATAAAGACCGCCTATACATCGCCCTTTTCGCCCGCGGAGGCAAAGCCACCATGCCAGGCAAAGAAGACACGTCAGTCTCAGGATTCCTACATTCATGCACAACGCTAAATGACTCAAACAGGCACCACTGGGCCATACTCATCGGATCCAAAGCTGCGACAAATGCTGGCTCAAGCGTTCAGTACCACGCAAAGGAGCGAATCAGCCAGGAAGGCAAATCAGAGTTCTTTTTCGAAGAGCATGACGCGTCCGCGCAGATGCTGCTTGTGCGTATCGCCATTGCGTAGATTGCAGATAGGGGTCGTGGAACAGATTCTACGCGGTATCCCCGTTAGCCAGAATGTATCAGGGTGGAACTGTGTGTCGTGGGTAAAGGAGGCGCTGGAGGTAGTTGATGCCGATACACAAGCCCTAGCCAGCACGCGGGTATGCGACTGGGGCCGGGTGCGCGATGCAGCGATCGAGTATTGTCAACGGAAGAAGGATCAGCATCGATTCGACGGAAAGGGTGATTATGATATGGGTGTTATTCCGACATATGATTTGATGGTGGGTAGGGGGCTTATTTTTTAAATGGCTCAGGATCTTTCCATTGCATGCAACTGAGCAGAGATTACTATATGGCTTGAGGTCCTGAGGACTCTTATTCTCGGGTCCAGTTCCAGTATTGATGCCGTAAATCCGTAGCATCCAATTTAGTTTACTACCTTGGGATGGGAAGAGAACAGCGCATGCCTAGAATGACCATTCCTGACCCAATAGATGAATCTTGTACGTCCCTTCACCATTCCGCAGAGACGAAGTCGGTGAAAGTGCTGCAAGGCTCCTGACAGCCAATCTACCGATCACGCAGTCGGCACACCCATGGCACATACAACAACGAGCTACATCGAGCAGCCTTGGCGAATATGAACTGAGATGGCTGCTGAGAGCAAGCATCGCTACCCGACGGAGATATAGTCTGCGGGCCTGAAGTCAAGAACGGGATCCTTGGCAATGATATGGCACTCCATCGTATGTGTTCCCTCGTGGATTTGCGGAGAATGGATTCTTGACCTTCTTGCAGGAGCACTTGGTGCGCTGGGTTTACCATTCGACCCATAACCATGATTGATGTGGGGCCCCAAATTGAAGGGAATGACCGATTAAGACAGTACATTGAAGTGCTCTATTGAAAAGGAGTAAGAACAGATCGAATTCACTTTTTGCAGCAGTCCAAAATAAACCTCGGTCCGCTTTTGTTCCGCTGGTTTTCTCTTCATGCCTTGTGGCCTGAAAGCCTTTCTGCCTCAGGGTTTGTTCCACATGTCTTCGGCCTCAAATGAAACACTAACATTGCATCCAACTCCAATTCTGCCCTGACTCTTCAACCTCCCAAGCATCCACCATCAATCCAAGGAACGAGAACTGCAACTTCGACTCCATGCGATTGTTGTGCATCTCCTGCTCTAATGCCGACACCATCACTCCACATCTCAGGGGCAAAGAATCCCTCGCTTAAACTAACCACTTTTTGCAGCGAACTGGCTGTATCCTTCACATTCCCACGAACCAACGTCTTCCAATTTTCTCGCTATGATGGTTCAACTCAGCCTCAGTGGAGCATTGGTCGGCATTAGCCTGAATCCTGTCTTTGACAAAGAGCTAGACCCGTGAACGCAAATTCTTCATAATCCATGGAAGTCCACTAATCTTCGATTGACCATCTCACTTTTACTCCCCGAGCCCCTCTCTCTTCCGGGTGTGATCTTTGCTGGACAGCAAGCATTTACTCGTTTAGCTCTTGTTGTACTTACTGTAATATGCGTTCCTTATATTCTCTTTCGGCTGCGTTGTTTCTGGTCTCCCGCGCCGCAGCCGAGACGAAAGTGGTTACCGGAACCACCGAATCATGCACATGGACCGATAATGTCTTCTTGAATCCTTCTTTCGATTCTGGGGCGATTGCGCCCTGGGCCGTTTATGATAACTACGGCACTGCAACAGTTGTGGCGGACGATGCTAATGATGGAGGCTACGTTGCGTGAGTAAAACCCCATCGCTCAAATTGGACAAGCAATGTTGATATTGGATAGAGTACTTGTCCCTGATACCTCTTCAGACGCTGTGATTTACCAGACCTTGACCGACCTGGTCGTGGGCGACACGTACACGCTATCGTTTGACTACAAGATCCAGTCCTCAACCAGATCGGGCACTTGTAATGCCTACTTCGCCGTTGATGGCATTGATGCCTTGAATCACATCACTTTGACGGCCAGTGGGTATATCCAATACAGCACCACAGCGACGGACTGGCAGACTCTCTCGACCACCTACGTTCCTACCAGTAGCTCTTTGACTATGTACATCCAGATCACTTGCAGCTCGTATGTGCGAGGCGTCGCAGCTCAGCCGACCATCTACCTCGATAACACCCAGTGCTCCAACCCCAACAAGGAGATCGAGACCTGCACAGATGTGCCTTACACATCAACCCTCACCATTCTTCCCACTCCAACATCCACCCCCGTCGTGACTTCCGCGCAGGTTGTGACTCCCAGCGTCAGTGCCGTATCTGTCAGTCCGGCGGCTTCTTCGACCGCCATCGTCAGTGCAGCAGCCTCCTCATTCCAGCCGTCCGCAGTCTCATCTGCCGCCGTACAGCCACCATCCTCCGCGGCAAGCCCTGTGCTGTCCACCTCTTCCACTCCTTCAAGTCATGTCGTGCCGTCGTCATCCGCATCAAACCGCGCTTCATCCATCCCACTCATTCCTTCGAGCCCGGTTGCCTCTGCATCGTCGGGACCGCATTTGCCCAGCTCATCAAATCTCCCCGCTTCTTCTCCACCTGTACCTGTGTCCCCCATTCGGTCAAGCTCTGGCGTTGCAGCAGCATCATCGCCTGCTTCGTTAGTGCCGGGCTCAAGTTCAGTCATTCATTCCGCGACACCAAGCTCCAGCGCAGCCGCATCCCCTTCCAGCCTACTAGAGGATGTCGTGACGGTGACGAGAACTGTTTACACGACAGAGCTGATCATCGAAACCAATTGTCCCACTTTGGTGTATTGAGCCGACTTGTACTTCATTTCGATCGTCTTGATGGTTGCGTCACGAGCAAGGCTAAGTCTGAATAAATGCAAGTAAAGCCAAGCGACAGAGTATTATGTGGATACTTTAGCAGGGTTATATTCACGGATGGTCCCTGCGCTGCATAGCTGGAATAATTGGAGCGAGATTCTTGTCTGCAACCACGAGACATTGTCTTTCAACTGAAGAGATGCTTGGAGACTACTAAACCGGTGCGGAGAATACGAGGCAATCCGGGCGTGCCTGGTTGCCGAGCTTCGTTAGGGCGAGTCCGCCTCAACTCGCTGCGGAACCGGCCTGCCCCTTTGGGCAACGGAGATGAGGGACGGAGTGGCCTGCTGGCTGCAGGTGAAGGACGAGAGATGCAGCCCGGAGCTGGTCAACCTCAATCCATCTTAGTCGTTTATTAGATGGTGCAGCGCAGCGTGCCATTCGGGGTGGAAGTCCAGTGGCGATGGAACATAACAAATAAGCATCTCGCGAGCTGACAAGAGGTTGGAGAGGGGGTTTTGAGACACAATGGCGACTAGCTGACTCGTGGTATGCAGGCTGATGAAAGGATGCAGAAGATGATTCGTGTGGTCTTGTAGGAATGTGGGGAGAGGATCGAGGGTAATGGTGATGGATGAGGGGTGGTGGAATTACTACAATTACCACCAAACCGCGGAGATCGAAGAACTTCAACTTCCCTTTCCGATTGAGATCCGATTTGGACCCACTGACCAGCCTGGAGAGTGGGGTCTGCCAAAAGTGCGTGCCCTGAATCTGAGGGATCGGAGGAACCCTTACTCTAGATTTGGTGGGGGTGTCATTATTACAGGGAAGACTGTCAGCCAGACGCTCGTTCCCCCCTCTTCTCTCCGTCTGACTCGCAGCTCCGTGGAAATCATGATGTGCGCTCGAGTCCTCAGGGTAAGCAGGTACCGTTCTGCGTGTGCTCTGCTCCCGGGGTTTGTCAATGTCTATATTATGAGATAGTCCCCTTAAAGCACGCTTAGTCGTGGCTTCTCTTCGCGGGCCGGAGAAGCATTCACGAACAATTCCAAAAGTCCAGTGTTGGTACCAATGTCAGTGTTTCCTTGCTCTGCTCGGTGAGATGAGTCAGTGAATCTGCTAATAGTTTCCTGGGTCATATCCGCAAAACTGACAGCAGTTTTCAACACCTTCCGATGTAGTGTAACGGCTATCATACCTGTCTTTCACACAGGAGATCGGGGTTCGATTCCCCGCATCGGAGAGACAAAGCATTTCTTTTTCTGAATCTTTTTGGTCATCCGTGTGCTGCTGACCCGGATTGTTCCGCATGAAAGAGGGCTAGTCCTGATAGGGTAAGCATTGACCGTGTATTCCTGCACTGCTGCGAGAGGATCTTGCTTAATATCTGGATGCATTGGCTCATGGAGACGGGAATTGTTGTTTGTATAAGGTTGCATGCGAATTTGTTGCCAATCGGTCGAGACACTGCCAGTGCCTTTAGCAAACAGCTATCCTTTTGCGTCTCAGTCGAGCTGACCAGTAGAATTGACCCTGATCGACACAAATTGTAGTTGAAAACAAACAACCTGAGCACTTCCACGGTGCACATCAACGGGGAAATTGTACTCTGCCAACACAAACTCGGGGTATGACGCACGAGTCGCCATACCCGCCAATGGCAAGTCCGGCATCGGCCTTCCCGAAGAATCCCCGAAACAGAGTTTCGATCCACCGGATCGGGATGCCACTGTGTACTCTTGACTCTCCGAAAGACCCCTTCGGCATGGCGATTCATTGACAGAATTCCCAGCAAGGGACTGTACAACTGACTCACGACGGGCTGCCTCTCCTCAATTAAGGAGTATCAAGCATCTACACCGAGAGCCCTTACACCTGGCCGCCAACCACGCGGAGAACAGCCTTCCGCCTCACCAGACAAGTATGGAGTAACCTTCCCAGCTGCCCCACCGAGGGGCACTGGGAGGGAGGGAGGGAGGCCGTGAGGGGTGCAGTTCAACCGGGGTTGATTCCCCCAACCTACAAAACTAGACCACCTCTCCCAATTCCTAGCTTCTCCTCCTTCTTTTTCTAAACAACATTCCCCTCCTCACCCGCACCACAATCCCACCACACGACCACCACCACCCTCAATCCACACAATCAACCGCCACAATGGTTTACACAATCGTCGTCCGTACGTCCATTCCCCCCACCAATTCCGCCACCCAAATAACCCGGCCCTACAAACTAACACTCCCACCCAAGACATGCGCGCCAAGCCCGACGAGGAGAGCATCAACAAGCTCCACGCCAAGCTCCTCGAGGCCTCGGCCGTCTACTCCAAGGATAAGGAGACTCTCTCGTGGTTCGTCATGCAGAGCGTCCACGACAAGCAGGATTTCTGTATCGTCGAGCGCTACCTGAACGAGGGCTCGCAGAAGTACCACCTCGAGAACCCTTACTGGAAGACCTTCGATCCCTACGTCATCCCGCTGTTGGAGAAGGAGATGGATTTGCGCCGGTTTGAGGAATTGGTGCCCGGGGAGGAGCAGAAGTAGTAAGAATCAGATACAAGATATTGGGTTTCTGAGATGGGTGGACGGTGGGGGGGATGCGAGTGTACATATATGGCGCGGTTTTTGATTAAGGGGTTGCTTTTGGCTGGGTCCCTCTGAAGAGATCCTGGTGACGTGAATGCAAATATTTTCGCCCTTTGGTGACTGGGTTTGCGGTAGTAGGGGTGAGGATGGGGAGGTGCATCGAGGTTCAAAATGCTGCAGTGAACGTAGGTAGATATGGGAAATTTACGCATGGCAGATACATCGAACAATCCTAAAGTAGAGGTTGTGAAAGTGCATGCTCCGGGCTGACTTCATCGTACCGGGCTAATAATCTACCTGCGGACATGCAATGCAGCTTCCACATCGACTTTAGTATGTCCACTGGTACATCCCGACAGGACAATGACTGTACCCATCGAAGCAGTGCATTCCACGACTCAATACAGCACGGCAATACGTGACTAGCTGCAACCTCAGTACACAGCACATAAGAGACTCCCAAACAAGCCCAGTGCCCCCATGCAAAGCACTTATCGTCTACCCTCCAGAACAGGAAGCACATGCCTCTGCAGCACCTGATCCGTTAGCATCCACACCTGCGGAGCATGATGCGTATCCCACGTCGCCCCGGCATAGTACGTCCTACGATGACCCTGCAAGGCCGTCAACTGCCGATAAAACCCCTTCGCGACCGCCTCCCCCGACACCGTCAGCGTGTACGGGGAGTGATCCCGAACCGCCAGGATCTTCGGGTCCGACACATTCCCGCCCAGCCGGCGGCGCACAGCATCCACCCCGGCGCGTATACAATCCCGGACTTCGTCGTCGGTCAATCCCCGCGTCGTACTCGCCACCGTGACCCTCGCGATGTTCGCTATATCCGTCGGCCGGAAGGCCAAGACAGCCGGAAGACGGGGACGATGGAAGGGGTGGTCCGGGTCGTGGTTCTCGAGGAAAGCGTCCGCCGGCAGCCCCTGCACGCGGATCAGCGCCGTGTAGAACCAGGGGTCCGCGAACTGGCGGAAGAGGGAGTGTTCGTGGGCGTCGAGACCTAGTACGGCGAGATTGCTGGGTAGGGGCGGTGCGGTGAAGAGGAGCGCTTTTGCCTGAATGCGCCGCCTGGTGGTGTTGGTAGAGCGTGGCGCCGTGGTAGCCACATCCACCACGACGCGACCGGCGTTCCAGCTGCGCGACTCCACCCTCACCACGCGGGTGTTCAACAGCACCACCCCCGAACCCAGCCCTTTCTCCATCACCCGGAAAAGCTCGCTCGCATCATGACTCGCCGGCCGCACCCACCCCACCCTGGTCCGTCCATCCAGATAATCCCTCCCGAGGTACTTCATCACATACAACGTCGGGTAATACGGCCACTCGCCCAGCCCAGTCAGCCACGAGCTGAAGACATCCAACAGCCCGCCGAGATGGTGCTTGTCCATGTACTGCTTGAACGGAACCACCAACTCATCCGGCACCGGGTCGGGGAGATCCTCAAACCCCGTGCCCAAGTACGGGTACTCTGCCAGCAGCTTCCTGTACCGGTTCAGCGCGGCAGTGGCATCGTCGGCGGAGCGGGGTTGGATGGGCCGCCCGGGGGTAAAATCGAACATCTCGACGCGGTAGTCGATCTTCTGTGCAACGAGCGGGACCTGGTAGTGGGCGAACAGGTCGCGCACGACCGGCAAGTCCTGCAGCCAGGTCACCCCGTAGTCGACCGGTTGATTGTGGGAGAGCGGGTCGCGGTACGTGACGGTGTGGCCGCCGAGGCCGGAGTTGGGTTCAATAATAGCGAACGTGTGGTTGTGCTGTTGGAGTCGATGGGCGGCGTAGGCGTCTGCTGCGCCGCCGCCGATGATGCAGGTGTCGACGATGAGGTCAGTGGGGAGCATGGTGTGGAAATTGGGAAGGGGTAGGGAAGGGCGTCATCAGGGGTATAGGCTAGGGGGATGTTCAACCGGATCTGGTCGAATGTGTCTGGGTTTATACATAGCGAGATCTGTGAAAAGGGGAGAGGCGCGTCGTATATAACAGAATTGGGAGGAGAGTCCAGCTGTGGGAAAATGATTGCGAACTGAGGCAACGATCCCCTGTCTAGGGAAGGAACGTCCTCACAACCACATCATGGAATCACTTTCCGCGCAAAATGATCTAATTTCGGATGCGAAGACCAGCAACGAATCGTGCATAAAAGAATAGAAGGGCATAGCAGAATAGAAGGGCGACTGTGGGATCACTAGCTGACTACCCTCAACACACAAAGCTGAAGAGGTCAAACGTTTTGATCGCAGAGTGGACTTTCGGAGAGATTGCTCACATGCAGCATAATCGAGCAGGAAAAGCCTCATACAAACCGGTCTTTTATTTAGAAGCCGCTCTCACAGAACAACGTCACAGGATATGATAAACCAAAAATGTACTTTGGAATTCTGTACTCAAATATATCACCTCGCGGTTCGCCCTCCAAAACAGACCAACATGCCGATATCATAGCAGGCCTTGAGGACCCCGGCTACGGTGAACGAAGCCCCAAACTGCCCTTTACTGGCCAGCACCCCCGTGATCAGCGGCCCCATGCTCTGCGCACTGGTCTTGACCACGTTGACGGCGCCCATGATGGCTGTGCGCTTGTCGGAGGGCAAGGCGCTGGCGAGGAATGCCGATCGCGGAGCCACGTCCATGTTCTGCGTGCAGGCGCGGAGGACGAGGAGCATGAGCGCGAGGGGAAGCACCGAGGGGAAGGGAATGAGGGCTAGACAGACTGCAGAGGGGAGATGGGTGAAGACCATCGTCTAGTGGGATTTAGTACTTTTCGAAGACAAACAATTGAGCGGGGAGCCAGAGACAGACCTTGACATTGCCAATGCGCTTGGCGATAGACGACGCGACGATCATCGATGCGGCGCTGACAATCGATGTGCTGAAGAAGATGGACCCCAGCTCGCTCTCGGGGAGCGCGAACTTACGCTTGAAGAAGTACGTCATCCAGGATCTACAGGTCAAGTGAGTATGAATACCAAAAGCCCAAGCATTGCAAGAAAGAACGTACAGCGATGCCAGTCCGGAGGCAAACGAATCCAACCCGAACAGCAAGAATAACTTGAGTACCAAGCTCAAGAGGTCGCGATCAAAGGCAGCCAAAATGGACGGCTTGTCCTTTTTGGTCGACTGCTGCTGCTGCTGCGCATTGTTCGGACAATCACCCAGCAGCGGCTCGGTTTCACCAGTCTCCTGCGCGTCCTGCGCCGCGCGCTTCTCTTGGGTCGCCTCGACCTCGCGACTCAGACACAGAGTCAACACCAGCTTCAACAGTCCAATGGCTGCATACACGAAGAACATGACGCGGCAGGCGGTGATGAAATCGCAGCCTTTGGTGTCCTGCAGGGCCTTGATCGCCCACCCGCACGATATCATGCCCAGAGCGGTGCCCGCGTTGCCGAGCAGGGAATACCAGGCGAAGATATCGCTGAGTTCCTCGTGGGGGGTCAGATGGGCGAGGGTGGACTCTTCGACGGCGCGGAAGGGGCCAATCTCATTGCCGCTGGAGAAGTACGTGCCATTAGCCCCATATCTTCATATAGACACACGTCTCCACAAAAGAAAGCAGCGAAATACCTCGGACTGATCACCCCCAGTACCGCCGCAGCCAACAAGCCCCAAAACCCCGCCCCGAGGCCAAACACCACCCCGCTACCCGCCATCAGCGCCGAGCCCAGCGCCAGCACCGCCCGCCGCCCCATCGCGTCCGCAAACAAGGTCAGCAGGAAACTAATCACCACATCGCCGACCAGCGTCAACATCATAAACAGCCCGATGCGGTCGTCGGGGATGGCCAGCGCGGAGAGATACGAGACCAGGATCAGTGTGGAGGTGCCGTAAGCGAAGAGTCGCACGAACCGCTGGGCGCAGAGGAGCTTGACGTCGCGCGGGGAACGCCAGACGGTGACGAGCCCCAGTTCGTCGAAGAGGCGGCGGAGAAGGTGTTTTGTGTTGTTGCATTGGGTTCCCTCCGTCGAGGGGGGTGATTGGGACATGACTTAGACTTGTATTTTGTCTGCGTTAGAACACCAAGAGTATATGTGATGAATGAATCTTGGTGGTGGGCGACAACGAAAGATCATTTTATTCAGCCTTGCATGCAGTGGTTGCCCAAACAGGAAAAGTCATTGCCGAGCCTCACCTCGGCATCTTGACTCGTTTGGGATTCCCTGTCTCGGGCTCGGGGTCGGTCTGATTATCGGGATCGGCTCTGAAAAGTGCGTAAAACCAAAACACGCGCCGCGGTATTCGGTGTTTCGGCTTTGTCCTCGCTCTTACTGCAGAAAACGTCTAATATTCGCTCCACCAAACCCCGACGACATGAGGTGGGACTACAAAGTGGGACAGGTTGTCAAGAAAATGTCATGATTCCAGCAGGCATAATGGATAACCGTTCTATGCCAGTTTCTTATTTCCAGCCATTCTAGGGTAAAATGCTAACAAACAAATAACCTACACGACCCAAGCACGCACTAAAACAGCCAACTCCGATGTTTCCTCCAGTCCTGCCGCGTCGCCTCCTCCAAATCATCCACATTGATAAGATCGACCCCCTCGCGCACCAGAACATGCCAGACATGATTCCTTAGCCCGCGCGGCCACCCCGGCGTACCCCAGTACCGCACCTTCAATCCGCGTGCATGCGCCTCGTGGATCTGGCTACGAATCAACGCCAACTGATCCACCGAAAACCGATTGCCCGCCAAGCTCCCCACTGACTTCCGGAAGTTGACGGAGGCGTAGTGGCTGTTCATGCGCGTGTAGTCGACGTCCGCCGCCGCCGCCACCGCAGCACCCGCCGTCTCGAGACCCGGGGACGGGAACTCCGCCAGTCGGTCGAGGGGGGCATCGTAGAAGATATCGCGGTAGGTTCTGTTGGCGACGACGCGGTGGAAGGGGGCGTCGCCAGTGACCACGATCGTGAGGGGCCGTTCGACGATGCTAGAGCCGTTGAAGTGGGTGAGATAGCCCCCCTCGCGGAGCGGCTGCAATTCGTCGACCACACGCGGCCAGAGCGCTTCGCCCTCGGCTTTGAAGTCGATCAGTAGGACAAGACTCTGCCCTGGGTCGTTTGCGAAGACCCCCGCGGGAGACGCGTTGTCGCGGTTCGCGGGCTGGAGCTGGCTGGTGCGGGTGTTGTGTTTCTGGAGGAGTTCGAGGAGCGGGCTGAGATAGAGACTGCGTAGGGTTACCTCCGGGTGCAGGGTGAAGGGGGTGTGTCCGACGAGCAAGTCGTTGTTGGAGAGCCAGATGTCGGCCTCGACGCCGATGCAGCCGGCTTGGAGGGCAGAGTACAGAGGCACGTCTCTCCAATAGTCGTTGTGCGAGTGGCACTGCACCGGAATGACCCCGTGAGTGGTCCAGTGAGAGAAGATGGAGGGACGGCCCCCCGGCCAGACCCAAGCGTCGAGGCGGGCATCCAGGTCATCGGGAAACAGATACACAAGGCCGTTCCAAGTAAGAGCGGCTAGCTTGAGCAAGCCACTTGTCGTGAACCACACGTTAACACTTGAGAGGCCACACATGGGTTGGTCGACTGGATCACTCACAGGCAGAAGACCAGGCCCCAGAATAGTCGTTTAAGACCTTGTACGGCTCGAGATCGTCGAGAGCGCGGGCGGGCAGGGAATGTTCGACGATGAAATGGCTTTGGCTGAAACAAGCTGCGGCATATGCCATTAGAGACACCAGATTGCCTCTTGTCTGCTGGTATCGTCTTGAAGTTGTTCAGTGGCAAGCTCTCGAGTTGAGCCTCATCCCAATCCGAGTCCTCTTCGGGCACCACGTCGAGCGGCCCTGGGTGGGGGATGGCGTGGGAAGAAGAAGGATGTGCTTGAGCGAAGAACATCTTCGACATGTCTGATACTTGTCAGTTAGATGAAAGCAGTGTCACGAGGGTCAATCATGAGCACAATGGCGGACGAGAGAAGAGATAAAACCTGCCGTCCGAGTCAATTGATGGGAGCCTGATGAAGGCCGGTAATGAAGGTACTATAGTGTATGGTACCGACAATACGGGAGCCAAAGCTCGCCACTGAAAGCTTGTTTGTCTCGAGCTGACGCGGCCTGGTCGGTTCTACCGCTTGCGGACTGAGTAAGAAACCCTGCCTAGGAATGATTATGACACCTACGACCGAAACTTTATGGTACGGTAATGAATTGGATCGTGGATCGACCGTTTAACTAACGGTAAGCACCCGATTATGATATCAGGGGATCTCAGAGTCCACCCATTCAAGCGATGGCTGCGTCCCAGAGAATCCCCCACATTTGCGCATTGTTCCACCATTGCAGTGGTTATTCCGTAGGGGCCCATCTCGTAAATTACTCCTTTCATGGACACCAAGTGCTGACTTAAGACTTCTAGACTCGTGGTCGGGCTGTCTAGATCAGAGACTGCTGTCAGACCGTGGTATTACTCCAGTGCAGCCGCCGGAATCTCCGCTAGCTCAAGCATGGTTCGCGCGATCACGCTGAGTGAGACTCTGGGGAGATGGATTGTGATGCAGCCAGATTGATGTAGTCGAGTGCCTTCGAAGCCGCCTGCAGGTATCTGTCGCGGGTTCTTTTGATGTGGGCGCGAAACCGTGGCGTCAGAACTTGCTGTCGAATGCGAGCGAGGAAGAAGATCGCTTTAGTGTACACACAGACTCGATAATGTAGGCACGTCTGCTGGTCGAGTTCCCTTGCGCAAGTGAGAGGCTCATGTGCTCTAGTCTTCACAGATACGTGGTCGGGCCGTGGAAAATGTTTTCCTGGAGAATAGGGATGATGGGACCTGTCTATCTGATGTTAGGAAAGAGTAGTCTGATGCTTTCATGTCCTACACGAGTCATGAGAATGCGAGATTTCATGACATACCGTTGACATTGCTAGCATCATCTGAACCGCCATGTTGCCATCGAGTCACCGCACACAAAGACCACTCGAGGGAATCTGCTGTGTGCTCAGAGGTCCGAACATTCGTCCCAGTCTGGCGGTGACTCGGCGGGGTTTCCCAAAACACAGTTTGGAACCTCTCAACAAACCAGAGTCAACAAGGGGATGCGACATTCAAAATGAGGGTGATATCGCCCTCTCTCTACCAGCCAGCATAGCCGTCGTGATCTATTTTGACGGGCGGTATGTTTGGTTTCGGTCCAGCAATTCCAATACCAGACCGAAACCGTCGTCATGGATGGTGGCTGAAAGGCGTGTACCTTGATTCGGTAGTTGCACGGGCTTTGCATTCCTGAATTCATTGAGAGGGTTTGCCTCTGACGGTGACAGTTAGAAGCATAAATGACACATACAGAGTAGTTGTGGGAACAATCATGGAGCAGAGCACACTCACAAACATCGTCTAGAAGTCTATCGGCGCACTGATGATAGGTTCTATGGCTAATCTCTGATTCAGGGTGACATTCATCTCTATTGATCTGTCAGTGCGACAAGCCCTTTTGTCCGAGCGGGGAGTGGGCACTAGTAAATGATCTCGGTCCCCACCTCCAGGAATACAGTACACATACTGTCCAGTCTGTGCATTATACGCAGGAACAAGATCTTGTACATCTCCGATACTCGGGTGTCTGCTATATTTTTTTTTTTTTTTTTTTTTTTAGTAGCGCGGTGTTCATACCGAACTGCCAAACTGCCAAACTGCCAAACCCTGGTCTGTGCTTCCGGTCCGAGCTTCCGTCAAACCAGCCGGAGCATGTTTGAGGTCATGTATACCAGGTGCAAAGTGGATGGCTGGGCTTCACCTTCAAACACCGATGTAGTTCAATGGTAATTGCCTCACTTTTACGGAGGATTCATCCGCGCACCAGTGGGCCTCGGAGAATTATAGATAGTGTGTGCTTCGGCGGTACCATGTGTTACCTTTCTTTGTGAGAGGATCCGGTGTAAAGATGTATCCAAAACGGGGTGAATACCAACTTACCGCCTTACCAGAATCAGGCAGCAGCTCCTGATTAATTGTTTGTTGTTTCGAGGCTGACTCTCCTTGCACTTTCACAAATCAACATCTACTTCTCCCCCCTTATGATTGTCATAATATCTCTCCCCTCAATCTAACATCGTGAGACACGCTTTGACTGTGATTGATTTTGATTTTCCCAAGGTATGAAGACTGGGTCCGATCTGCCTCCCCGCAAACGCCGCCGCCCCGCGTTAGCCTGTGAGGAATGTCGCCGACGTAAGATTGGGTGTGTGTGTGCCACGAACAACAGAGACAGCTGAGAGATGCCTGCTCGGATTGCTGATACATTCTCAGATGTGATCGAGAATCTCCCTGTAATCATTGCACTAAGTTCAAACGATCCTGTACCTATGTCTCTGCCGCCGCTCGCCCAGCAGTCCAGCACGACCACGGTTTGGACCTCGCTGCTGGGTCTGAGATGTCGACGCGCGAACCATTTCCGCCTCCACCCTCTCCGCCCAATTCACTTCTACGAGGCCTGATAGATCGCATTCGTGTCTTGGAAGAGAGACTCGATGGGATCGCAAGTGGTCAGTCATCCGCCGCTGCGGCCTTGTCTCCCAAATCAAGAATCAGCCCCGCCTCCATTCATGGCACATTCGACAAATCGAGGTTCTTCGGCCAGAGCCATCGGATGATCTGCATGAACCAGGTATCATCCCCTTCTATCCCATTATGAGTGTATAGGTTTGTCTAACGAACGGCCAGTTCAGTGAGTTTATGAAGCTCTTCGAACGCTGGGAGACCGACGAGCACTCGGACGTCTATGCGATCATGGCCCGCTGTAAGCGACTGGCGCGTGTCGTCAAAACCCAGATCATACTGCGAGGCCCAGTCTGCTCGGATCCGCGTGATTATGTGCCTCCCCGCACGATTTCGGACCAGCTTCTCGCCGCCTATCTGCGCACCTTGGAATCTGCTTACCGAGTGATCCATGTGCCGTCTTTCCGCCGCGCATACGACCAGTACTGGGCTGATCCGGCAGCGTCCAGTCCAGCCTTTGTCATCAAGCTGCTGCTCATCCTCGCTGTTGGGAGTGTCTTTTGTCCAGATGACACACCGTACGGGTCGCTCGTGTCGAAACTGTCCGTCTCACAATGGATCTATACCGCCCAGTCATGGCTTACCTCGCCGTTTGAGAAGGCGCGACTCGACATGCAAGGCCTGCAGCTGCATTGCCTGCTTCTGATTGCGCGACAGGTGACGGCGATTGGAGGCGAGCTGGCCTGGATTGGGGCGGGATCACTCTTGCGCACGGCGATGCACATGGGGTTCCATATCGACCCGCGCCACATGGCGAAGGTTTCGCCCTTCGACGCGGAGATGCGACGGCGGCTGTGGGCGACCATCCTGGAAATCAATCTACAAACCAGCCTGGATGCGGGCGGGATTCCGCTCATTCACCCGGACGACTACGACTGCGACCCGCCAATGAACCTCAACGACGAGGAGATGGAGCAGGACCCGTTTCCAGCGGCACGACCGGCCGGAACATTGACCCAAACATCGCTGCAGATTGCGCTGGCACGCTCGCAGGCCGTCCGCCTCCGGATCGCCAAGTTTGTCAACAGCTTCCGTAGCGGGATGTCCTATGATGAGGCGTTGGAGCTCAGCGCCGAACTGGTCCAGCTCAATCACGCAAATGCCAGCTGCGACATCAGCAGCAGCAGCAGCAGCACTAACCATCACGAGGACAATGACACACACATCCGCCCCTTCCACCGCAAACTTTACAACCTCATGACCCAGCGCTTCCTCATATCCCTGCACACTCCATTCGCCCTGAAAGCCAAGTCCAGTCCCAAATACTACTACTCCCGCCAGGTCAACTTCCAGGCCTCGATGCGCATTATCTCCTCGATCGAGCCCGCTCCTCCATCTTTTTCTGCCGGCGCATCGTCCGACTCCTATCGCCTCCAACTCATCGCCGCCGCCTCCTTCCGCGACGTCCCCATCATAGCCCACAGCAACATTTTCTACGAGCTCTCCCTTCAACGCCAAGAATTGGAACTGGGGGCGATTCTATTACCGCCGAGCGATGACGACAACCGCACCGCACCCTCGCATCTTTCGACCCTCCGCCCACTCCTCGAACGACATGTCCAGCTTTCCGCCGCCCGCGTCAGCGCCGGTGAGACGAACCTCAAGGGTTCCCTGATGTGCGCATGCTTCCTCGCCCGCCTCGACGCCGAGCGTCGCGGTCTCGCCACAGAGCAGATGATTTACGAGACGGTGCGCGGGCACCTGACCAAGGCAGCGGCGACATTGCAGGGCTTGGTGGATGAACAGGTGGACGTCGCTGGCGCTGATGCGGCTGCTGGCGTGCCTGCGGGGATGAATTTTGGGATGCAGTTGGAGGAGGGGTTGGCTGGTGGTATGGGGGCGGGGGGTTTCGGTAGTCCAAGTGATGGCGGTAATTCTCTGCACAGCTGGTTGCTTAGCGATGAGTATGATCCGCTACTGGGTTTGGGGATGGATGGGTGGCTTATTGCGCAAGGGATATGAACTCCTCTCGAGTGCAGCCACATGTTGTTGTTATTGTTGTTGGAATCGAGGGGAGCGTCTTTGTCCCTGCCCATCCAGGGTAGTGGAATATACAGGGATGATTGTCCTTCAATTGCAGAAATGGCACTTTTGACTCGGTACAACTACAGCAGGAAGCAGGAAGCCAAGCCAAAGAGCCGGCCCGAAGAGAAAGATCATTACGACAAGTTTAGTTTAATCAAGGTATTGATGAGAATTGATGGTTCAAGAATTCAGCGAAGCCCAGCAAAAGCCAGGCAACAAGACCACCAAACAGCCTACATCTATCGAAGTCAACTTAAAGAGAAGGTATAGAGAACTAGTTTATGAATACTCAATTTCTGAGATTTGAACACAGGCAAAGACCGGTTTCTACCCGGGAAGAGAAAAAAAGCCCTCAGGACAACTCACTTCCAGGCAGTTTCTACAAGCACAAGCTCGCGACTCACCAGCCAGACAAAATCACTGAGAGGTAGACCCCCGCCTGGTAAGACAGCAGGCATGCCTCGGCGGCATCGGCTCGAGGAAGGAGGGCGCATCGAAGACCTCCCTCCGCAGATTCCTCAACAATAGCTCGACCGCATTGTGGTCGTGTCCCAGACAATAGAACCCGAAGTCGTCCATATTCCAGAAGGAAGAGGGGTCCCGAAGGTGCTGGTTGACCATGCCCGTCTCCCACCGATAGATGGCCATTTTGTGGCCCTTGGCGACGACGATCGCGGGGATTTTGCGGCGAATGTCCGGCGGAATGCACGACTCCACCAGCTCGTGCGCGTGGCGCCTCGAGGTCAGTGCAATCCGATCGTCATCCGCCGTCTCGTCGAGACACCAGACTTGGATGAAGGAGTGGATCTCCATCGGTTCGTGGCTCCGCGGGACCGGATAAAGCGTGACGTTGACCACCAGCGCTGCCGGCTGGTCTACCAGCTCGACCCGGCGGACGTCCATGTCGAGGCGCGAGGGGCGCAGGCTGGGGGTATGAAAGGCGTCGGACAGAATGGCTGTCCAGATCTCGGCGGTTTGGATTGCGGTGGCGACGGTGTATGGATGCTCCTCCAGCCGGCGCATGCACAGATGGACCAGGCTCCGGGTAACTCGGTTATCCCAGTAGTCCGCCGACGTGCTACTGAGCGGGATCTGTTTCGAGGACACCCCCTCGCCGGGCAGGATTTTGGTCACCTTGATCAAAGACATGGTGAGAATTCCACCGTGGGTTTGTGCTGTTGGGACTGTGAAATGTTTCAGTGTCGATATACCCGAAAGCGATGGACACCTCAATCGTTGGACTGACAGACTGTTTATTTATATTGAGCACCTGGGTGCTGTTAGGCGATAGATGCCAGTTGAGGACATGAAGGAACCAATATATTGCTGAAAGACCCCCTTTATGCTTTGTTGCAATCTCTCGGGTTTACCCTGGAAGACTATAGCCATCGTCACGTCTACACGAATAAAGCCTCCCGATAAGGACTCCATTGTATGAGTTAGAGAGAACCTCCGCCGGTGATTCTCGCGCTTGAGTTCAAGCATCATGCTTGCCTGCCAGCCAGACAGCCACTTCAGAGCAAGGAATCCACTACCCTCTTCACCAGTACAATCCTGACTACTTCCCAGCGCAATGTTGCGATGTCTCCAAGCCATAGAACACTCCAACCGCCTATCCCCTATCCTCATCACCACGACCACCACCACAACCCTTACTCCTCCCCCTCCACCTTCCCCCAAACCTCATAACCACCACGGGCACAGGCAAAATCACTAGCACCACACCCCCCAACACCGTCCCACCCCACCCATATCCCAACCGGCCAAACAACCCCGGCCCTGCCAACGGCACCACCACCGCCGCGACATTCCTGACCACCATCACCGCACTAATCGCACTCACCGCGCAGACGCCAAACGAGTCCACCACGTACGTCTGCACCGTGATGGAGGTCGCCGCCAGGCCCAGCCCGACCATCGCGGTGCCGAGGATGGGCACGAGGAAGTGGATGCGGTATTGCACTGTCCATCCAAAGAGCACCAGTCCTGCGGCGGTGAGGAGGCAGGCGGGGAGGAGGGGTGGGAGCCGTTTTTCTGGTTCTGCGGACCCGCTGTTGCTGGGGGGTGGAGGCGTCGTGGTTGGATTGGTGGGAGTTGTGGTTGCTGTGCTGGTGGCAGTGCTGGTGGGTGCAGGGGAGATGAATCGGTCCAGCAGGAGACTGCAAATGACGGCCCCCAGGGTAAACCCCAGACACAACCCCAAGAAGGCCAAGCCGGAGGCGCCTTCGGAGAAGCGGTACACGTCTTGGAAGACAGGGGCGATGGTTGTCATGACGAGGTAAGTAAGGCCGTAGATGAGGCTGAGGTGGAGGGTAGGGACGAGCAGAGCTGGAGAGCGGTAGAGGAGGGTTATGGGTCTGAGGAGGCTTCCAGCGATGTTCGGTTTACTGGGGTAGTGGTTGGCAGCAGATGGCGAGGCGCGGTGGCATAAGATAGTCACCTTATAGGTCTCTCGATAGACCAGCAGCAGTAACACCCCCAGAAATGCAGACAGGAGAGTCGGCAGCCAGAACACCCAGCGCCAGCCGGCCTGCTCGCCGAGATACGAGCCTACAATAGGTCCGACCACGGGGCCGACGACGCTGGTCAACGACATGAGGGACATGGCGCGGCCGCGCTGGTCTTTGGCGAACAGGTCCTTCACGATGCCTGGCCCGAGTGGGATGCATGCTGTGGCGAGTCCGCTGAGGAAGCGAAAGGCAATCAGCAACTGGATGTTGGTGCTCCAAGCTGTGCCGGCGAGGCAGCCGATGAAGAGAAGGTTTGCCCCGTGGAGGATCCAGCGTCGACCGTAGATTTCCGACAGCGGGCCCCAGACGAGCGGGGCGAAGATCTCGCCGAGTTCCCAGATGGTGACGAGCAGGGTGCGGTAGAGAAGGTTGTTGGAGTGGAAAAAGGTCAGGATCTGCGGCGAGACGGGGGCGGCGATGATGGTGCACAGCTGTCTGATTGTGAGATGGCCGAGTTAACAGCAATGCACACACGGTGAGGTGGGTCATGGGAATCCATACACCTCTGCGCAGAGACAAGCAACCAGAATCCCAATCGACCATTTCCATCGCTTCGACCAGGTGCGAGGGTTCGCCGGGTCAGTCTCCCAGCATTCCTCCATGAGCTGGGTGCAGCTTCGTTGGGGGTCGCCATGGGGTGGGTGTTCTTGTGACTCAGCTTTATCATCCATGATGGATGGAGGTTTGGGTTGTCTCTTCAAAGCGTAGAACGAGTGGGATCTAAAAGATGGGAATTGTGGAGGGAAAAGGGGGCTGGGAATTGATTCACTTCTTTATGTATCCTGATAAGAGATGTTACACACACACAGAACCGGAACACTTCCCAACCCTAAGTACCAACTACCAACTACCCCTCATCATCGCATTACATCCCTCCTGATCAACTCGCCTCATTCATCTCCGGGTATCCATATTTCTCGAAATACCTCGACATCGTCTCGAGATGCTCACTGTCGGCGGGGCAAAAAGCATACCGATCGATACTGCGCAACGGAGGCCGATCGTCGCTCAGTCGCTTGTAGCAGGCATCGCGATCCGGGTGTTTCGTCCACGCCACCAGCTTGTCAAAGTCCTTGCATTGCCTGATTTGGCCCTCACCGGCTCCGTTCACCAGTTGCAACGAGGGCATCGGCGTGTCGTCCGCGTGACACATGAGATCTTGTCGTAGGGTGTCGAGGCAGTGCTCGACGTGGCCGATGGGAAGGGGATGGTCTTTGTTCGAGAGCAGTTGCTTGAAAGCTCGACGAATGTTTTTCTATACCAGCAGGGGAAGGCTTTAGTATTGGCTACAGTGTAGGAGTGGCCCGCGAGGGGGGCAATATACCAGACAATGAAGTTGGTGATAGACTTTCACAAAGTAAATCTTGCGCTTGGGATCCCAGGGGAAGTCCCAGGAATCCGGCAGACCCATCTCTCGAGCCCAGTCGATAGTCGGGGCGATCACCATGGAATCCAGGCTCAGACTATCCCACATGCGATCGGCCCGGGTGTGATTGTCGCTGGTGTAGTCGGTGGACAGGGTGTATCGTGTCGGTACGTCAAAGGCCAGGCCCGCTGATATTGCATGAATGTAGGCATGGCTTCACCTCGGAGTCTTTTAAGAGCCACTTACAGTAGGGAGAGCGTTGGAGCTCCGGCGCACTGCATGAGATTGGGGTCTGTCCGAAGACATCAAGCGGGCTGTGAAGTAAGATGAAGCAGAAATTGACCATCAATGAGATGGCGAGGAGCAGCATGACAATGAGATTGAGTGCGCTTCGGGCCTTGGCCCCTGACAGCGAATTTGAGCGTCCATCACCGAGTGAAGCATAGCCGGGGAGCATTCGCAAACCCTCTTCATCGTCACTGAGATGATTCTCCCTCCTCTCGTATTTGTTGGGCATATTCGAGGTTTGCATGTCCCGTTTCAAGTGTCATCTATTGCGCAGATAGGAAATATGACGCCTCAGAGCAGCATTGGATGTGAAAATCAGCCTTAAAGCGCAGATGAGTGCCACAGACAGATGGAGCTGTCTCAAACTTAGGTCCCAGCTCAGCATTGATTCTCATCCATTGCCCAGAAACAGAGCGCGCAGGGGAGCAATGGCCCATTCGCTGGTCGAGTCGTACAACCATGGAGTCTCCGACCAGCTCCCAAGCGAATTCTTGTTGAGCTTCCCATGTCGAATGGACTCAGATGTATGCAAACGGGATAATGATTGCCACCTTCCCAACATCACTGGGAACTGAGTGAGACCACCACTGCCCTGTACCACACCAACACTCTCCCCATGGCATCCGTGCCACCTGCCAACCCCACCTGACTTAGCTTGACTTCCTTCTCAGAAGGATACTGACAGTGTGTAGGGTGGGACGGGGAGGGGTCAGTGCGCGAGCTTGAGGAATGTCTCTCTTCGACCGAGCGATATATATGCCCTAAGCGCTCTGAAAACAAGTTTACAGAAGTTGTGCTCAACAGGTGGGCCCTTCCAACTTCGCGCAACAGTTACGGATTAGTCTTGGGGGATCAAGGAATAGGTATAGTTCACATAGCACGGAGCCTCTTCGAACGAGACATGAGTATTGACAGATCCCCTCACCACTAGGAGCCCTGAGATGCGACCAAGACTACTGCTGTCACTGTACCTCTTGCAAAAGGCGATGCGTCCCTCAAAGCTCATCCTCTTGACCCTCGCGGCGGCGGTCCTGGGGCGGCCAGAAGACTACAATCTTCCATACCACACCATCAACAACATTCGAACTTCTACTTGCACTCCGACCGGAACGATGACTTCTGCTGATTGCATCCCTTCACTCAATGTCGCTGCAATCTTCTGATAATACCCTCATCACCACGAAGCATCGTTTTTTCGGGGGAGGAGGTAACTAATGCCGAAGTTTGATGATAGTGCCGGGCTCAAGCTAAAAACCGCTGGAGTCGGTCTAGTCTACTTTTCAATCAAATGCACCCCGGAAAAGACGGATCGACAGCCGATGAGGAGATTGGGTAAAGTGCAAGTCACATCGGGGGTGAAAAGGGAATGGTATCGACGGACTTGGGGTTTTTGTTGGTTTGGTGTTTGAGGTCAAATCATTATAGGGGCATGGTGGCACAGTAAACTACTATATCTTATTCTGCAGCTTGCAACAAAATATTGATGCGGATGAGCACCTTCCCCACTCCAATCTGTACGTGATATATACTTAATTATCAATGTCATCACTGGCACACACCGCGATAAATGCGATTAGAAACCAGCTAAATGTACAAGATCTGCATCTAAGGGTGGCTCTGTGCCTCCCTTGTGCCACTGAGGTTGGTGCCTTATATGGCTCCCGAGCACGCAGAGCCCTATCGTGTATCCTAGTACGACAAATGGACATCTTTAACAAAACACCGGGATCAAAACTTGCAGGCTCCAGCCATCAACTCTAAAAGGATACAAGAAGTAACCAGTCTATCTCAAAAAGCAAAATCACGGTGACACGCCAGAATCACTATCCAACAGCCTGGTTGTTCCAGACCCATACCTCAACCCGGTAGTCCGCTCGACTCCTGCCGGCTTCAGCATTCCACTGGGAAACGATTCCAAGAACTCCCGGAGATATGGCACGCAGGCGGCAACGATCGTGACGGTCTGCAAGACCTGGCTGCAGAGCATCCAGGGGTATAGGTTGGCCGGGAGGGATGGGCGGGGGTCGAATCCGTGGACAAAGTGGAGTTGGACGGCGGCGACGAGGATGTCTCTATCATTGCACATTCACCCTTGCGATTAGTATTGAAGGTGGTCGGGTCATCTGGGTCAGCGACATGAGAGGATAACGAGAAAGAAAAGGTGGAAGACCTACAGGGTCCGAACACTCAAGCATCCGATCACGACGAGCCGTTTCCGTAGGCGCATTCGCAGTCGGTAAATCAAGACGCTGGGAACAGCAAACAAGAGGGTTTCAATGCTGATGTTCACGGCGCCGTAGTAGGTCCAAAGGGCAGTCTGCAGTGAGGGAGGGGTTGGCACTGGGTAAGTAACTACTTGAGGGTCTGGTTCCAGGCAAAAGAGTCTTACCACATCTAAGCATCTCCCCGACATCACATTCCAGACTTCAGGCGGACGGCATTGGATTGCAAGCGCAACGACCATGGTCAATGTCAAGAGGATGAGGAACGAGCCGACAGCGAAGATCGCACGGGTTAGGGTTGTCAATGCGCTGCCGGATAAAACCATGTAGAAGAGGGCGATGAAGGAGAGCTTCCCCAAGCCCAGCGTCAAGACATGGAAGATTTCCGTGACGTAGATAGCCTTTTGGAGACCGTCGAGTTTGTCGTCAGCGTTGCTGTCGTCCTCCACCCGTGGTTTTCCCAAGCTGCGAGTGGCGGCCAGGGAAACAGTGGCCCCGGCGATCGCGGAGCAGAGCTGCTACGCGTGAGTGCCACGACTTTGTACAGGGAGCATCAGAAACTCGTACTGACCAGTGTGCTTAGCAAAAGAGTCAGCACCAAGATCTTCCTCCCGAGAAGATGCCAGCTCGTCAGAAGGCAGGCAATCACGGCGCCCGATGACACGATCAGCAAGAACCAGCTAACAATCTTGATGACGGCTCCGTGGTCTTCCATCTTGCGCAGCACCAACAGTGGGGTCTATCCGAAGGAGCTCGGAAGATTGTCGTATTCGGAGAAAGGCATGGAGCAAGCTGGGCACATTTAAAAGCGACAGAAGAACACCAGGTAAGCAGGCGTTCTGTTCTATGGGAGCGCATTTGGGTCTGGTTTGAGGGCTGGCCGGTCGGCGACCGTTGAGTGACAATAGCCCTAAGCCATGCAACAATAGCCCCCCTTTGCACTCGATGAAGCTCTACAGCCGTACTATTATAGCGTTTGAGTCTCAGCTACATACCAATACCAAAGTAGGCCACGAATTCATTCTCACCCAAACCCAGACGCCGTGGCATTCAGATGAGTCCGGATGTGGTCGAGCACTCGGGCTGTCTTCTCTGAACCTCATCCTGAGAGAGAGACGCACGGTCAGCAGAAAAGTGACATTGTCCCACCCATTCGGGTTCCAATTCTCCTCGGTCAAGATTGAATGACACGTCGGCCATGGACGGTGTCACAGAGGTCGTCCCAGGCGACGACAGGCATCTTGTGAGCCCCGCTCCTTGTCCTACTTGACTCGATCGGACAGCCCGAAGTTGAATCAGGGGGGGAGCCATCCCTTTTTCCCCCGACTGTTGGTCTATCTTGAAATTCTCACTATGTCTGTTCTTCCCCGGGACAAGTGTACCAAATCTGTTTTCCAATTCAATCCGTCTTATTGTCCACTCCGCCATGCCTCCCTCACCCAGCAAACAGAGCGGGCGCACCCCGGGCGAAAGTGAAGTCGAGCTGACTTCAATCAGAGCCGAGGGACCATCCATCCTCCCCAGCAGCAACGTAATTCTCTGTGGTCGGGATGCACTCGAGCTAGCCCAGGTGGGAAAGCGGGAGGTTCTCAAGGCAAGTCAAGTGTTGGACACATCCCATCACCTGCTTGCCAGCTGACCGATTTGACAGCGGAGATTTGGACTGGCCAGTACGGTGGGATTTGCGTGTAGCCTGATGCTCACATGGGAGGCCTTTCTGATGTTTTGACTCCCACGTCTTTATGCATTGGACACAGTTGACATAGTACAGTAACTTCGGCGTAGGGTTGCCAAAGTAAGACCTCTGATGACTTGCTGACAGGAAAGGATCTCGTTGTGCTCATGTGCTCTAGTGGAGGCCCAGCGGGTTTGGTCTATGGCTATATCGCCGTATGGATTGGCTTCGTCAGCATATTCACTGCCTTGGGAGAGCTGGCGAGCATGATTCCCTCGGTAGGCTTGGAGCTTGATATTGTCTGGTCTTTCTGACGCAACCGTGCAGGCTGGAGGGCAGTACCATTGGGCGAGTATCCTGGCGCCCGAGTCCTCGAAGCGCTTTATCAGTCATGTTACGGGTATGTATTCTGAGTTCCAGTTTTTGAAGACTCGTTGAGACACTAATACAACGGCAAGGCTCAATCTGCATCATCGCCTGGACAGCTGTTCCAACAGGCGCAGTGTATGTCGCGGGAAGTATTTTGGTAAATGCAGTGTCCATGAGCCGCCCCGGCTACGAACCACAAGGCTGGCATGTCACTCTGATTATGTGGGGTATTCTGCTGATTTGCGCCATTCTGAACACCTGGCTGGGGATGATTCTCCCAGTGCTGGAGGTCTTCATAGGCATCATTCATGTGCTGGGCTTTTTCGCCGTCCTCATACCGATTGCCTATCTAGGGCCCAAGGCTGACGCCAAATCAGTGTTTGTCCAAACATTCAATGTCGGCGGCTGGCGTGATATCACACTCGCCACGCTCGTGGGGCTGAAGGGGATCGTGGGTGCTTTTCTAGGTAGTATCTATCGCCAGTGGCTGTAGCAAACGAGAGCTAACGTCAATCAGGCACGGATGGAGTGGTTCATGTGAGTAGCTCTATTGATTTGCACGAGATTTCACCCCTGACACACTCGACACTCAGATGGCGGAGGAGGTTGCCAATAGTAGCCTTGTGGTCCCACACTCGATGCTATTTGCAATCGCCATCAACGGAGTTCTGGGCTTCGCGATGCTGATCGCCTTTCTCTTCACGGCGGGCGACCTCTCCGCCATCCTCAAGTCCGAAGCGACGTATCCCTTCATGCCGATCCTCGAGCATGTCACCCAAAGCACGGGGGCCGCCATTGTGTTCGCAAGCATGATCGCGATCATGCAGGCGTGCTGCGGCCTCGGGGGGATCTCCTCGGGGAGTCGCATGCTGTGGGCTTTTTCGCGAGAACAGGCTCTTCCCGGCTGGCGATGGATTCTCCAGGTACGCTCAGTTGTTTGTCGCTTGCTTCCCCTTAACCGTTAACCACAATCCCGCTCCCACAGCTCAACAAACGAACCTCCGTGCCCTTCCACAGCATCTCCGTGATCGTCATTGCCGCCGGCCTCATTGGGCTCATCAACATCGGATCCTCCGTGGTCCTGAATATCGTCCTCTCGCTCCTCATGGAGGCTTTCTTCTTCTCCTACATCATTCCCCTCTCCCTCCTCCTGTACCACCGAGTCAACGGCCACATCTCTGCGCCGCAGCCCGGGGGGGATCCCAAAGGCTTTGTCTGGGGTCCCTTCCGGGTTCGGGGATGGCTGGGGATCGCGAACAATGTGTTCGCTCTGGTGTTTTCTGCGATCGTAGTGATTTTCGGGTTCTGGCCGGCCAGCAGCCACCCGACACCCTCCGATATGAATTACAGCGTGGCGATCTTCGGGGGGGTGCTGATGCTGGCAGTGGTGTATTATCTGGGCTGGGGGCGCAAGCATTATATGGGGCCCTTGGCCGAGGTTCAGGTTCAGGTTCAGGTTCAGGTTACGACTGAATCCGTGGAGCAACAGGGGGCGGGGGAAAGTTTGTGAAACCAACTCAAGCATCAGACTGTACTGTACTGTACTGTATGTATGTACCTGTGAAGTGAATAAGTAGTGGTCGTTTTCTTAGAGGGGGGATATAACCTCCTTTAGACTTGGACTTTTCCTTCATTTCTGGTGTCTTCTTCTTCTTCTTCTTCTTCTTCTTCTTCTTCTTCTTCTTCTTCTTCTTCTTCTACTTCCGCCTCACCAACAACCATCATGTCACCACCACCAACACCCCCTCCCGCCTTCGAAATCCGCGAAGTCACCACCAAAGCCGAGTTCGCACGTCTGAATGACGTTCTCTGGACGGCCAACTTTCATCCATACGAGTCGGTTTTCCACCTACCCCCCCTTTTCACTTCCTCTCCTTCCCAACAACCTCATTCTCCAGGAACTTATCAATCACTTCCTTTCTCCCCCACCGCATCTCAATAACAATATATTCTGAGACAGACCAATCTTCACCCTCTGCCACGCCACCACCGGTCCCACCGCCGCAGACCGCGCAACCGACCAAGCCCGCGACACCGACCTCCACTGGGCCGCCCACGCCCGCAATCCCGCCTCGCACTACCTCTACGCACTCGACCCTCGGACCGGGCGCGTCGCCGGTGGCTGTGAATGGACCTTCTACCATACCAACCCGTTCCCCGACGGTCCGCAACCCGTGCCGTGCACCTGGTACCCCGAGGGATCCGAGAAGGCGGAGTTCGTGACTCACGTGTTGACACAGTGTTTGTTGCCGCGGCAGGCGTGGTTGCGGAGGGCTCATGCGGGTTTGTTGTTATCCTCCACCATCCCCGGAGAGTGGAACCAGTTTGATAGGGGGGAATGTGCGCGGGGGGGGGGGGGCTAGTTATATGGTTGCTGACTCCATCGCGGATCGGAATACTTCTAGGGGTCAATCGGATGGGCGTGCACCCGGATTACCGTCGACAGGGCGTCGGACGATTGCTGATGCAGTGGGGTCATGCGCGGATTGACGCGTGGGGGTATGAGTGTTTTATCGAGTCCGGGGCGATGGGACGGTGGTTGTATGAACAGTGCGGGTATCGCAGGGTGATGGGGTTGGCGGTGGATTGTGCGAGGAAGGATCCGAGTGAGGAGTGGGAGAGGCTGATGTTTGAGTATCGGTCGCTGGGGATGTTGTTGCTGTGGAGGCCTCCCAGGGGAGTGTGGGATGAGACGGTGCCAGCTGGGCCGTGGGCGGTGACCGAGGGGACCTGGCAAGATGCACAGGGAGGGGGTGAGTGAGGTTGACGGGGATTATTGCTCGGAGAGCTCTTGTGGGATAGAGATCATCCTGGACTGCGATGTTTGCTTCATTGGAGCGGGGGGTGTGGTGGTGACGATTGAGTCTATAGTCTATGCTCGAAGATTCCGGAAAGCTGGGCGGAAGCTGCAGCAGTGGCTCAACGAAGCAGGGTGGGAAGTCGGGGTGAAGAATTTCCTCTGGACAGTCCCACTGGAAAGCGAAAGAGATTTCACGTTGGTGATATAATAGATTGTGTGTGCCCTCCATTGAATTTGGAATCTCATCTCATCGGTTGACTTCTGCGAGGATCGGTGGTAGCACGTCATTGACATCTAATTATTTTGTGGAAATCGGGGCTCCACCGCTGCCTTGCAGAAACTGGCATGAACCGAGGTTGAACTACAAAGGTTGTTTGCTTGTCGCTTCACGTCACAAATATCTGTAATCCTGTCGCGTAGCGGTAGCCCACCTCGCCCATCAAACATGAGTGTACTGCACAGTCACTATACTATACGGGGTGGAGAGAAGTGATGTACTCCGTACTGTAGCACCAACTGGCAACGCATGACTCGGTCGGGAAAAGCCGGTTTGGGTCACCACCGCTGAATCCGGCTTTCGCTCGGTTGGCTGACCCCCTGCAAAGCAACTTCGAGATATCCGGTTCCAAAGCGATATTGCTATTTTTACAATTTACCATAATTTAATAACATCATGTTATAGTCATATCGACTGATGCGCAGGGGCAACTTCTTCATGCTTCTATCTTATCGTGGGCTGACCCACGGCATCAGCCTCGGCCCGCTCTGGCCCAGGGATCCGAGCTCGCAGGGCCACACAATCCAGCTCGCTTGCGGAACTCTAATCATGAAAATCAGCAAGTCTGCCGGTTGCGGACAGGGAGTCGTTGCAGAATTTGATACGATTGCGCGGTCGCACGCAGGGGGGGCCCTTGGGGGGGGGAAACAGTTGGAGAAGAGCTGAGGGGCCAGGTGTGTCCTGGGTTAGGCAGCTCTGGCGACGACCAGCAAAACCTGCAACTCGTGTCGATTGACTACTAGCAAGCATAGGTAGTTATCAGCAAACAAGGACCATATCGCGCGAGTAACTCGAGTCCAAGACAATATTCATTAGGTAGCGAAAATTCACAATCGGTTAAGTCGGCCAGCGGGGGATGGTCGGGTGAGCCGAAGAGTTTTTTTTGCTCTTGTATGCGCGGTTTTCGGGCCAGGCAGGGGAAAGGGTTTTGATAAGAAAGTGGCAAGGCAAGTTTGGCGGAAAGAAGTTGAAGGTCGGTCTTGTTCTGGATGTTCCACTAACCTCAAGGAAGCTTAGACGCACAGATGCCCTGACAGCTTGAACGGTCTAGTTCGGTCATCGCCCCTCGGATCTGATGTGCCGCGCGGGAAAAAAAAAAAAAAAAAAAATGGTGTTCACATTAGTGGGTAAGTATGCATGTATGAATCACAACACCATAGATCGGTTCTGGGAGTATCAGGAGGTCCAGGGGAAGGGAAGAAAAGTTATATAAACGGTTTGTCGAGCAGGACCTCCTTGACTTTTTTTTCTTCCTCATCCAACAAAGCAATTAATCACATCAATCCTCTATTCCTTCCTCCTCCTCCTCCACCACCACCACACAAAAACAATCAAGACCTCTTTTTGGGTCAACAACCTCCACAACTTCTTTCAAAATGACCATCCCATTCCCCATGATCGGCCCCGAGAGCTACGGCCTCTACACCCGCCGTGCCGCCCCTCGCTCCCTCGAGGCTGACGCCCTCGCCAAGGAGCTCCAATCCACTGATGTCTCCCGCGGGCAATTGGGCTCTCGCAGCTCCTCCGCTGCCACCATGATCACCACTTCTACCACCTCGTCCTCCTCGAGCTGGAGACAGAAGCTCTCGCAGAAGTACAAGAAGTTCCACTTTGCTTGATCCATCACTTCTGAGAACAAACATCTTGTCAAATGAACACGAATTGCAGCCATCACCACCACCACCACCACAACAACAACAACGACACTACCACAAACATTAAACATCGAGCTTTTCTGCTCTCAAACGACATCACGGCATCATTGGAGGAGTTTAGACGGTTATCAGCGAGCAGGGGGGGTTCTTTTTCTTGTCAAAACGTTTACTCATGTTAATACTTAATTCTGGCGCGGGCATATAGACATGAACGCTTCATACATTTACATAATTAACAATCCAATTTAGAGAACTTCATAATCCACATTTGGTTCCTTTCCCTTTCTATACTACTTCTGTTCAGCAGACAAAGCAGTAGACAGGTTCTTACCAGGGAGAGAATGTGTTTTTTTGGCACAACAAGCTATGAGAGACACACCTCAATATACCACAGGCTATTCACAAAATAGCTACAACAAGCTCTCATAACGTCCCATGCTTCACCGATGCTGATAGAATCAAATCAATACCAGCCCTGCCGCCGATCCCCCTGTCCCACCCAACCACTAATCAAGCGCCAGAGTAGAAAAAAAACTCAGGCGGTCATATGCCAGCAACACTCTAGCACAGGGGGGGACGGGTCCCATTGGGAACGGCGACACACGTAGTTCATTGCTAGTATGACGGCACCTGCATGATTGGTACAGTAATGGCGCTCTCTGTTCTTTTTTCGGAACCGCGACCGTGCGCAGAAGCTGATTCACGGGTGGCGGATAATCAATCACGTTCTTTAGTTAGTCAGGAGATTTTCTCACGCGCGTGGCGAATCCTGATAGTCGGGGGATCCACATCCCGAGACCAGGCTGTTCCGGACTTGCGCGATTCGGGGCGATGCGGCGAATGAGACTTTCTGTCAGGTTGTGTGTCGGATGTTGGGTTTTCTGGTTCGCTTTGCTACTCCGTGATGAGAGAGGGATGATGGAGGTTCCTGTAGGTGAGGCTGGGATGTGCCCTCGGTCGGGAAGTGTAGGGACAAACTGGTTAGTGAAGGGTGTGTGGGGGCGGGAGAGAGACCAAGTGTTTTCTGGTGGTGGTTCGGTGAGAGTTTTTGGGGGGTTGTATGTATGTAAACTCATGATTCCGCGTAGCCATCCTCTCGATGTTTCTGCTGATCTTGTCGTTACTCTTTTCGTCTTGTTCAACTGCACCCATCCCCCAAGAATCGCGCTATGAGTTGTCCCAAATCGATCATCAAAAGATATACATTGTATTAATGTCACTTAAGCCAAAAACCTACCATCAGGTGTACACACCGTCAGTACACAGCCTCATTACTTATCTCTTCACCACAACCTCTAGATGATCTTGAGTCTTGGGAGCATAAAAAGTCTTCCACTCCATATCCCTCTCGGTGGGATTGTGCAAACCCAGATTCAGCCGGCGGAAGACATACCCGAGACTATCACAGAACCATCACCCTCAGCAATGGTTGGTCGATATCGATGGATGCAGCCTCAAGAATGGTCAGATAACCAGACTCGATGCTGCGATGATGGACATGGCTAGGTAGTGAATACAATGCCAAACTTGTTGCTCCTCTTAGGCCAGGTGGAGTACAAGTTCTCTCAGCACGGTATTCATAGTTATCCTCACTCTCACACCTCCACCCTCACCTTCCCCGTAACCCTAACAAACACGCTCTCCGTCACCCTCCAAACCGCCTCCCTCATCCCCTCCCTTCTCAAGCCCCTCAGAATCTCCATCACTTCCTCCCCCGAAGTTTCCCCATCCCACCACACCGAATACACCCCAGACCCAACTCTCCCATCCGTCCCCCTCGCAACTTCCACCCCCTCAACAAGCACCCTCTGTTTCTCTGCCCTCTCTCTGGCCTGGAATCGCGCGCTCGTCGCCAGAAACACATGCCTCTCCGCCACCTCCCGCGTCGGCAGATACACCAACCATCCAATCACCAAGAGCACCGCCCAAACCACCCACCCGTACCAACTATCGGCGTCGCGAAAGAGGCCCGATCGCACCGTTCCGGGGTACTGGTTGATGAAGGAGACGGTGGGCGCTTGCTCGGCCAGGGTCTCCATTGCCAGCGTCGTAGCCGAGGAGACCTGTCCTCGGAACTCCCGCATCGAGAGTCTCCGGCCGTCGAGGTCAGCGACATCCACGATGGGACCCTCGTATCCCCCGGAGAGGACGGAGATGACGCGGCGGAGGTGTCCCGGTGGGGTGGATTGGAGGAGGGGGAGTAGGTTGATGGTGAAGCGGAGGCGGGAGTAGTAGAGGAGGGAGGTTAGGGTGCGAAGATTCTCGCGGGTTTCTAGGTCGGGGTCAGTGGAGAAGACTCGACTCGATGTATTACTCTATCTCTCTGCCAGGGTAGAGCAGGTTCATGAAGATGGGTTGGGCGTACCAGTCTTCCCCGCAGCGGTACCGGTACTCAGGAACAAAAGGTTCAGGTAGGGTTCTTTCTTCAGCAGCATGGCGGATATCTCGTCTACCGCGGACAGGAGGCTGACGTCTACTGGGAGAAAGTGGAACTCCCCGGTCGGGTTGAGGGCCTGGCAATCCTGGACGATGCGGTGGCCTGCATCAGAATTACGGCCGAGGAGGTATACCCGCGGACGGAGGGCGAGGGTGTGCTGCGCGAATTGTTTGACGGTGGCTTCTCCGATGCCGCTCGTGGCGCCGACGAAGAGGGCGATGGGGTTACGGAAGACGGGAGGATCGCTGGCGATCAGCCGGTTAGAGGCTTGGATTGTGCGGAGGGGAATCATTGTGGGGGGTTGTGATTTTGTGGTTCAGTTAGGATTGCCGTTTGTTTTGGGGGGAGGGGGGTCAATAAGCATTTATAAGTACTGTCAGCACTACTAGTTTATAGCATATAGGTTGCCGTAGTCACTGGCTGGCCGGGATTTGTCAGAACTATAGGAGTTTTGGTCAGCGAGTCTCCCGGTAACTAACTAGTTTAACCACAGTAGTTAGTAAAACCCAAATAAAGGACAAGATATCTAGTAATAATAACTAAAGGCTATAATAATAGCTCAGACTCAAGAAAAGACATATTGTAGTAAAAAAGAGTACAACTACCATTTTTGGTAGACTTATTTCTATAAAGATGAGGTTGGTATTGATAAACATTACAAACATGGGTAAAGAAGATGGAGAGGAGGACAGGCGGCGACTTAGTAGTATACTGACCGAGCGCCCACGAGAGAGCGCTTGGAGACCACTATCATACTTATACTGTTGTCTATTTCTGCCCTCTCAATGTTGTCTTCTTCTTGTCACGAGTTTAGGTAGAATGAAGCGGTCGAGGCTCTCTGACAAGAGGATCTTAGTCAAGGGCTGGAAACAATCTTGGTAGTTTGAGAATTCCATTTGTCGTATCTTTTGCAGTTTGTACATATAGCAACCTTGTAGTCAGGCGCCTTACCATATAACGTCAGTGGAAGGAAGAGTCGTTTAGTGATGTGATTCGTGTAGATTGTGTATAACTGGGGCTTACTCCACCTATATGCTCCTCAATGTCTTGGATGAGAGAGCCGACGTCCTATAGTTCTTGAGTGGGACTGTTACCGTCAGGAAGCAAAGATAAGTGACTGCTTGCCATCGTACTGGCTACCATCTGGCATTGATGGCCAGTCGTCTCTCCAGCCCATCCTGGCGGGGTATGTCTGGAGTGTAGACTGTCCAAGAAAGGAAGAGACTGCCAGGTAGATGGGGGGGATCAACATATCGACAAAGCATCAAAGCAAGCCGGAACACGATGAGGGCGACCAAGGATATTGGGCTTTTCTAGTCATTTGAGCCCCTTTGAGGATGACCCCGTTCGGTGTAATTCAGCATTCACAGGCACACATGCCCTTCCTACGCCTACGCAGGAATAAAGTCCTGCCCGCCTACAAAGCATGTTCTGTCTTTCGACTCACGGCAGATGAGTCTTTTCTCCGCCACGAAGTCTACTTTGAATATTCGCGCGGGGTTACATTACTATACAGAGTCTGATTGGAGGCTTTACATAATATTCCTATGCTGTCCACCCTGCTCAGCTTTCGAGGGTATACGGTTGATTGATATGGATAGAATTCTATGGAAATTGTAAGGAACAGCAATAACGGGTTTAGGCCGAGCCGAGCTGGACAGCCTTCTCGAAGCCAGTGAAGGTGAAGTCGGCGGACTCAGCGCCAATGTCATCACTCGTGCCATAGAGGGTGAGGTAAAGCACGTAGGTTTGGTAGTCGAGCAAGAAGGAGGAGCTATTGGCCAAGGAAAGCGCAAGGTTGGCCCTGGCGATGGCCTCGTGGAGCTGGGTATAGTTGCCCTGGTTGACCCATTCCTGGGTGGAGGGGACGTTGGCACCGTTGGTGCTGACAGTCACATTGTTCAACTGAGCCTGCGCCTGAGCGACAGCCTTAGCGAGGAAGTCGCGCGAGTGGCCATCGCTCGTCATGCCGACGGGTCCGCCGCGATTGGTGGTGTTGGTGACGGGGACAAGCCAGAGACTGACGTTGAGGCCGGCGGCCGTGTCATTGGTGAGCTTGAAGAACTTTTGGGCGTCGGTGAACTCGCCGGGCCGGTTCGAAATGGGTAGGTTGTCCCGGGAAAAGCGCATCGCGTCCCCGTAGGTAACGCCCCCGACGTCGTAGGAGGTATGATCCTCGCCATCGATGAAGATCCCGACAACGTCCTCGGCGCGCTTCATGGCCCACCCCTGGTTGCCGTACCAGAACAGCGCGACATCGCCGGACTGGATAGTGGTATCGAAGTTGCTGGCGGGGATCGCCGGGCCGGCACCGCTGAAAAGGTCGGCATCGAAAACGGTGCCCTCGTAGGGCGTCTTGTTGGCGACGTCGATATTTCCGCGGTAGATCGAGTAGGTGCTGTTCGCGTTGTGCGTGATAGTGTCGATGGTAACACCCTCAAGGTAGTCGGCGTCGATAAGGTCGGTGTAGCCATCGCCGTTGGTATCCCAAAAGCGTACCTCGAGACCGGCGATGAGACCGGTGGCGACAGACAGGGCGGCAGCCTCGTAACTGCTGGCCTCGGTCTCAGCCTCGTAGCCGCCCCACCACGTTGCGGCAGTCGAGTTGTAATACAGCCAGGGCACTTGGTTAACCAGGTAGCCGCCGCTCAGGCACTGGCTAACTTTCTTGAAGGCGGACTCGGTGCCTGGGATGGCCCACAGGTTGATGTAGAATTGACTGTCTTCGATGACGGCCTTGACGCCCTTGAGCGCGCTTCCCTGCTTAAAGTACGGGTCATACTGGGTGGCGGTAATGTTGGCGGCGTCAGTGCCCATATCGATCACGACGGAGTGGATTAAGGTGCCGTCGATCTGGCTGCCCTCGTAGGCAGTGCCGCAGGCAGCGAGGCCCGAGGCGGGCAGCATCGCCAGGACGGAGGCGTTGGCGAGTCTCATGTCTGCAACAACTTGAAGAGGAAAGTCAGGGGAGGAGGGCGAAGGAAATGAGCGACAGGTATGAGAATGAGAGGCAGTGGAGGTATGACTGGCGTCCGGATGGTTCTTATATCTCCTCCTTCCTCAGGGTTGATGACGGGGATGCCAGTCTGGCCCATAAGCAATGTATTCCGGCGTTAGTGAAATATGATCTTCGTCAAGGTTCACTTGAGAGATTATCGGTAGCGCTGGGCGTAAAGGAACAATTAACTAAAATGAAACGTGGGTCTGAGGGGACGAGATGGCTTGTGAAACTGCAGCGAATGATAATATGGCTCTCTCCACGTTCCATGGTATCCCCTGTCGACCTTTGCGATTTGAAGGCGAACCGTTGCGGAGACTAAACCACTCGAAGTTTAGCTTTCTTCCAAGCTTTCAAGATGGCCGCCCCTGTGCCGCCTTCCGGAAATGTTCCAAGATTTCTCTTCACGTTTATCGGCATGCCCGGTTCCACAATTGACAGGCTGATCCGAGATCTTACATCAACCTGGTGGCCCATTTCGATGATCTTCGTCAAACTTTCTGACAACATTTCTGGGCTGAAAGCGCAGGAGCAAAGTTCAACATGAATTTATGCTTACGAGTCGAGTCACCTCTACTAACATGAAGCCAATCGGATCATCAAGATCCAGTTTGCGCCAGAGAAAAAACCAGAATGTTTTCTCTACTCGGGGTGTAAGTTTCACTCTTATTGGGGCGGGTCCTTAGACGACATAAGATGTCTACCCCGTTCTCCATCCCCCCACCCCTTGGCAACGAGAGAGTATATGAGGAATAGTGATAGCGAACTAGTCACCGGACCATTTGGGATGCAAAAACATTGCCCCTATTTATGTGCACTCTACTCCAGAGTTCCTATCAGTCACGCCGCTGTGAATCTTCTTCTCAAAATCGAGGTGTGTTGTCGATTGAGGGAAGACCCGCTTGAAAACGATCCTCCAGATTGCCCTCTCCCGACCATACATTTGGACATGCGAGGACCCAACGTACTACTCCCATCCAAATACACCTGCAACTGAATGATAAGCGTAGGGTGCATATGTTTCAACGTCAGTGTTAGAAGCCCACGAGGAAGCTCGGCCCGACACCGCAGCTGTGCTTCAGAAGTCACTGGCCTTGAATCAGTAATGAAGATAAAGCTACAGCAACACTGTGCTCGAAATTGGACCGGGGACTCAGGAAGCACCAAGGCTGGCGCAATTCACATCCCACGACAAATAAGTTTGCTACAACCCGGCTAAGTGGTGGGCTGTCACATTTCTCACGATGAAGACCTCCGGATTCACTGGGATTTGCGACCGAAATATGCCAGAGCAGCCAGTTGTTGCTGGGCAAGCGTCAAAAACGTGCCAGCTCGAGAAAGGGAAGCTGAATGGGGCTACGGCTAGTTGCATCGAGGCAGTCAAGGAGGCGCACCACGGGCCAACGAAGAGCCTCGGCGAGTGTCAGTCTGATAGGGCCGGTTGGTCATTAACCCGTCCTTCGAAAACCAGAGACAATAGTCCTGTAGAATGGAGTCACTCTGTGCGGGCAGGAGAAAACCCATCTGTTTTAGTTCCTCTGCTACTGATACCCCTGCTGCGCGTCCACCAAGCGTTGAGAGCAACTAGAAAGCACGACTATCGTAGAGTACTCTCAGGCTCTGGTCGGGAGCGATGCATTCTCAGATGCTGGTAACGAACTGGCAGATGTTCTCACCTGGGTTATTAACAGAAAAAATCCTGACAATTAGGTTAGTCTAAGCATAAGCAGGAGGTGTAGCTGAATTTGTTCGACTGCAAACAGGCCTCAATCTTCGAAAGGGGTCGCTTGGAGAGGCTGCGACGCAAATCCCGGAAAAGATCATGTGTACTAAACATAGTGTCGAGCTTACCGTGACTTTATATATTGAGCCAATTGTTGTTCTCTCGATAATCGTCAAAGATTACCGTAGAAGAGATGGTAATTCGAGTCGCGTATTCTCTGCGGCTGCTTCAGGTGCTGGCCTACTATACAGTCAAGTATACGAGATATATATATCGGCCGTAGTTGACCGGCGGTTAACCGGCGGGTTAAATCTGTCGGTAACCATTCTAAGTCTCTCTGAATGACACCTACTGTCTGGTCTCAAGCTGAGCCAAGCAGTTCTACTGTGTAGAACAACGCGTCCCACAGCTGGGGTAGGGTCTCCTCGGTGCAGTCGGCTGCATAATAGTAATTCCCGCTGTCTCCACGAGTATTGGCGCATAACGCAGCAGGTTACGTGCCGGGGGGGGGGGGGGGGGGGGGGGGGGGGGGGGGGGGGGGGGTGGCGGGGGGGGGGGGGGGGAATTGGTGACGCGTAGCACCAGCCAATGGCTGGATATAGAACAGTTAGCCTATAGAAGGGACCCGCACGGATGAACTACACCTCATTTTCTATCTCTGGCTTGTGTACCCGCCGAAGCTAACGCATTTTCCCCTAGTGTGCCTGTTCAGGACGGAGGTGGAGATAGAAAGCTACTGCTAGACTCCCGTTTGCTGCCAATCACTGCTTACATCCGAAAAACGAGGTCCTAGCCTCGGATTTGGAACCTCTTGCCCTCTCATAGCGGTCCCACTGGGCAAAGCACGTCGTTTTGTCTTATTTCCTACGCTACATATCATTTATACTCAGTCTGATAGATTCCAACACTGTGTAGAAGGCTTTGCAAGGCCCAGGGCTGTGTGAATCACCCGTGGCTGCTCAAAGGTTCTCGTAAGTCCTGGGGATAAGAAGGATTACCTGTAGCTGCATAGAAGACCTTCCGGGTCCTCAGAAGCTGCTGGCGACATACAGGTTCGAAGTTTCTTATTGATTCCTGGGGCACTGGCGAGGTTCATGCTCATAGAACTTCATCCCACAAGCTTGATAGTGGGAGTGAAGTGGATGCAATTCAGGCCGCAGTGGACTCGAGGTTGAACATTCATCGGGTAGATTTCAAGACAACATCATAAAATTACGCAATCTGTGGCGTACCAGCCCGTGAATTGTCTGCAAATGAAAAGGTCATCTTGGAACTCTGGAGAATGGGTTAATTGTTGTCTCAATTCATACCAATCTGTGACGCTACAGGTATCAAATCATGGTTCAATTCTTTGTCTTGCCTTGGTAGAGCTTAAAATACGTTGCATGGCAGGATATCTTTCTTTGTGCTGGAATATATATTGAGAATCAGAGCCATATTCCTCCTACAAGTTTGTCGCACTGGCTGGCAGTATTAGTACTTTCTTGCTGTCGAAGAACCCCCCCCACAGACACCATGACTAACCATAGATCCAAGCAGCCATTACTGACATCTGGATTCCAGTCCTGGAACTCATCAAGTGTGATTCTACATACTACCTGAGACAAAAGTCCGGAAGATCCGATTCACTTGTGGTGTCCTGGATTTGCGTGGCTGGATGTTCCTGTTCCGTGTGCGTAACGTACTGTACCGAATGAACCCATCGGCGCGAAATCTAGTCACGTGATCATCATGGTCGACGGTTTGTTGCCATGGTTTTCCTTTGTTTATCTTTACCCCAAACTAGCCTGATAGTTAGGGATTTTCAATCCGACCTCAATATTACCTGTCATCCTAAGCCTTTCACAGACGTATAGAGCGAGAAATCGAACCTCTTCCCGTCCGCAAATGTCGACACTCAGCAACCCTGCAGAGACACCTGTCTTTGATGCATAGCACCTGCATAATATCACTTCGCTTAACAGCCTTCGCTTCGCAGCCGACCTTGTCAACAGTCTCATGCTGCCGCATTGATTGCTCCAGCCCGCCTAATGCTTAGCTTGTTTTAATCAATGTCGAAATCCAAAGTCGGGGAGAAATATCGCAATGACATTGCGCGATAGTTCATCACAATGGCAAAGGCCAAAATGGACCTGACAATGTTTATAAAAGAATGCCTGGACAACAGGTCATTGAACCGCAACAAAGTACCTTTCCCAGCTTCGCTTTGAGCATTTCGAATTCAGTTCCATCTCATGATGAAAGGACCTCTTGTTAACAGAGCACTTGGCTCTCTAGTTGCCATGATAGCCGCCATAAATCCAGGATCAGCAAGCTCTAGTCTTTCCGAAAACCCGCTGGCTACCCCGGACCAGAAAATCCTCGATGCCCTCGCCATTGAGATCTACCAGAACAATACCTTCACCGTTCTGCAGGCTGAAGCCAAACTGGCATACCAACCCCAGGGCCCGCAGACGTCAGCTTTCCCTGATCAGCGTGCAGCTCCTGCACGGGACTACACGAGGGTACGATCATGGTACGTTGGCAGGGGCTGAACTCTTCATCGGCCACCGACTCACTCGGTATTGATGTTCAAGTCGTTGCAATGCGGGACCTGCCGGCCGTTCTTCCGAGTGAGACCCGTTACGTGACAGCACAGGAGCGTGCGGTGCAGCTTGCAGACCGGATCGCTGGGTATGCCCAGCGTGTCGAATATTGAGAGTTGGCTTTCTTGAATTACCTGCGTCTTCTTACGACTTTTTGGAGAATCAACACTATGCATTTGTCATGTCCATCTCCTCCCCGTATAGCCCGGGAACCCACTTCACCGGCACCACCAACCAGGCTTCCCACCCAACATCTGCATTCTCTCACTCATACTGAGCGACAACTCCATGTTGTAGCTCCCTGTCATCATGGTGATGTCCGTAGACGCGGTGTTCAACGAGTGGTAGAGTTGCCGCGGAAAGGAGAACACAAAGGCATAGGCGGGGGAGTGGACGGCGAATTCCCTAAAGCAGAACAGCCCGTTTGGTGGGCCCGGAGATAAGATGGGGATCGGATGGATTGATCCGAGATCCGAGATCGGATAAACACCAGCTCCGACCCCGCCCGGAACTGCTCGGCGCTGCCATCCCCCCGCCTTCAAATGTAAGTTCCATCATGGTTAAGTAGGAGGTTTAGTAGATTTACATACAGCATGACGGACGGGGGAGATTACGGCAATCACGACGGGGCTTGTCGTCATGGCATACGCGGCTTCTGTCGCTCCGGGATGGTGCATTGGATCTCTGCATTGTACTCCCGGAGTATGTATGCTAATCTTGAGTTTTTCCTGCAATAGCAAGGATGGCATGTGAAGCAGGGATGGGCCAGGAGATAAGCGAGAGACAAGCCGGGAAGGCAAAAGTACCAGCAATGAGGGGGCATTGACTGTTTTGGGCCCTGTGCTGCTCATCCCCTGGTCCTTAGGCGGGGCCACTAAAGAGACGATCCTCTCTTCCTCCCCGGAGCTGACGGTCGCATTGCGTCTGAACCACTCGACCATGCGGGAGAAGAAGAGGTGGGATTGTAGTGAGACGGTGGCCATCTGCTAACCAAAGCAGTGTGATGGTTGTCCGTTCTCATCCGATGTGATACGGTGGTGTTCCATGGCAGGCAGTGCAGGGTGGGCTCACATGGATGAGAGAGGGATGTACTCCGGATAACTAGTTAGGATAACTAGTTAGTATAACTAGTTAGTATAACTAGTTTGTATGTAACTACAGTATCGTGCAGCTGGACCGGGGTGGGATCTCACCGCATGGGGTGATGCAGCCAGGCTGAGGGAAGATGGCTCCACATTAGCCACCTGGCAGGCAGGAAGGATCGATCCCCTGGGAGTCTCTGGTCCCTTCATTCACTAATTATTGACTGATTCCAGTGATTCACCGAGTCCATCCCTCGTAAACCGGCCGAAAGAAACCCCCCCGCCCCACCATCAAGCTGGAAGCGGAAGAGCGGCAAACGTGGCTAACCCTGAACGACGTCATGGACTTCCAACCGGATTCGGTCGATGAAAGGCTGTCAGACCATATTTATTCTTGATTCTCCCCAGCCTGCCTTCTCTTCTTATAATAAGAATTGCATCAACTCCCTCTTATCCTCCTCCACTCCATCGTCATCCACCATCACTTCCATCACACACAATGCCTGCCGACGAACTGAGCATCTCGGCCTATGGCCCCGCCCGCTCCACCATCAAGGGTGAACCCCTCGATGCCGAGGAGCTCCGCAAGACGGACGCCTATTTCCGCGCCAGCTTGTATCTGTGTCTGGGCATGCTGTACCTCCGCGATAATGTGCTGCTGAAAGAACCGCTGAAGAAGGAGCACCTCAAGGCCCGTCTGTTGGGTCACTGGGGCTCCGACGCGGGTCAGTCCTTCACCTGGATCCACATGAACCGGTTGATCAAGAAGTACGAGTTGGATGTGCTGTTCATCTCGGGACCCGGCCACGGGGCCCCCGGCATTCTCTCCCAGTCCTACCTCGAGGGGGTCTACTCCGAGGTCTACCCCGACAAGTCCGAGGATGTGGTGGGCATGCAGAAGTTCTTCAAGCAATTCTCCTTCCCCGGGGGCATCGGCAGCCACGCCACCCCCGAGACCCCCGGAAGTCTGCACGAGGGCGGGGAGCTGGGCTACTCCATCTCGCACGCCTTCGGCACCGTCTTCGACCACCCCAATCTCATCACCCTGACCATGGTCGGCGACGGCGAGGCCGAGACCGGCCCCTTGGCGACGAGCTGGCACAGCACCAAGTTCCTGAACCCCATCACTGACGGCGCCGTGCTGCCCGTGCTGCACCTGAACGGCTACAAGATCAACAACCCCACCCTCCTGGCGCGCATCAGCCACGAGGAGCTCTCCGCCCTGTTCTACGGCTACGGCTGGACCCCCTACTTCGTCGAGGGCAGCGACCGCGAGAGCATGCACCAGGCGATGGCCGCCACCCTCGAGCACTGCGTGTTGGAGATCCGCAAGTTCCAGCAGCAGGCGCGCGAGTCCGGCCAGCCCTTCCGGCCGCGCTGGCCGCTGATCGTGCTGCGGACCCCCAAGGGGTGGAGCGCCCCGCGCCAGGTGGACGGCAAGCTCCTCGAGGGATTCTGGCGCGCCCACCAGATCCCCATCACCGACGTGGGGACCAACCCCGCCCACCTGCACGTGCTGGAGGAGTGGATGAAGAGCTACCGTCCGGACCAGCTCTTCGACGAGAACGGCACCCTCATCCCCGAGTTGAAGGCGCTGGCCCCCCGCGGCCCCGCGCGCATGAGCGCCAACCCGGTCGGCAACGGCGGGCTGCTGCGGCGGCCGCTGGACCTGCCGGACTTCCGCTCGTATGCCCTCCCCGACCTCGAGCCGGGGGTCTCGGTGCGCGGCAGCATGATCAACATGGCCAAGTTCCTGCGCGACGTGGTGGCGCGCAATCCAACCAACTTCCGCGTCTTCGGGCCCGACGAGACCGAGTCCAACAAGCTGAGCGAAATCTACCAGGCGGGCAAGAAGGTGTGGCTGGCCGACTACTTCGAGGAGGACCAGGACGGGGGCAACCTGGCGATGCAGGGCCGCGTGATGGAGATGCTCAGCGAGCACACCTGCGAGGGCTGGCTGGAGGGGTACGTGCTGTCCGGCCGCCACGGGCTGCTCAACAGCTACGAGCCCTTCATCCACATCATCGACTCGATGGTCAACCAGCACTGCAAGTGGATCGAGAAGTGCCTGGAGGTCGAGTGGCGCGCCAAGGTCGCCTCGCTGAACATCCTGCTGACGGCGACCGTCTGGCGCCAGGACCACAACGGCTTCACCCACCAGGACCCGGGCTTCTTGGATGTGGTCGCCAACAAGAGCCCCGAGGTGGTGCGCATTTACCTGCCCCCGGACGGCAACACACTGCTCTCCGTCACCGACCACTGCCTGCGCAGCGCCAACTACGTCAACGTCATCGTCGCCGACAAGCAGGACCACCTCCAGTTCCTCAACATGGAGGAGGCGGTCGCCCACTGCACCAAGGGGCTGGGGATCTGGGACTGGGCCAGCAACGACCAGGGCCACGAGCCCGACGTGGTGATGGCCTGCTGCGGCGACGTCCCCACCCACGAGGCCCTCGCCGCGACCGCGCTGCTGCGCGAGCACCTCCCCCAGCTCAAGGTGCGGTTTGTGAATGTCGTCGACCTCTTCCGCTTGATCTCCAAGATCCACCACCCGCACGGCATGTCCGACCGCATGTGGAAGTCCATCTTCACCGAGGACAAGCCCATCATCTTCAACTTCCACTCCTACCCCTGGCTCATCCACCGGCTGACCTACAAGCGGCCCGGCCAGCACAACATCCGCGTGCGCGGCTACCGCGAGAAGGGCAACATCGACACCCCGTTCGAGCTGGCGGTGCGCAACAACACCGACCGGTACAGTCTGGCGATCGATGCGATCGACCACGCCCCGGCCTTGGGGAACACGGCGGCCGGCGTGCGCGAGAAGCTGTTGAATATGCAGTTGATCGCCAAGCAGACGGCCTTCGACGAGGGGGTGGATCCGGATTACATTCGGAATTGGACGTGGCAATGGCCGCGGGAGAAGAAGACGGAGGAGGGGGTCTAGCAAGGCTCTGCTTGGTTGGTTGGGGTTTAAGGCGGGGGGCGCACGAGCGGACGAAAATTGGCTCTGTTGATGTAGTCGTACCTAGTCATGCATGCAGTCTAATAATCAATTTCATCCTGAATTCATCTTGATCTACCCAACGCTCCGTGTTACGCCGCATTTAGTCGTCAATCCGTATATCGCGTCTGCGATCTCCATCTCCTGTCACCATGCAGGCAACTAACTAACGCTCAACCTCAACCTCCGCGATCCCCGTGTACGTACACTCCTCCTTGATAAACTCCGTCGTCGCATTGCGACACACCCAGTGTGACCCCGCGACCGAGGCATCCAGCTCCACCTCCCCGTGGGTCTGCCCCGCGCTGGTGTTGACCGTCTGCACGCGCAGGGTGAAGTGGTCGATGTGGCTGCCCAGACCGTCGGGGAAGCTGACCGCGTGGACCTCGTCGTAGCATTTCACGGTGGTGGCGGTGGGGACGGGGCGGGTGGGGTGCCTGGCGAGACGGTGTTGTCAACTTAGTATCTAGCTTGACTTCGTGGACTGCGTGGAGAGGAGAGGAGGTTGGTAGTGTGGACTACAGTACATACCAATTCACATTGCAGATGGTCGGTGCGGAGCTGGTATTGGGGTCGTAGAGAGTCATGTTGAGCAGCCCAAAGTCCAGATCGGAGAGGGTGCGAGCAGTGAGATTGCGGATTTGGAGGGGCTGCAGGTCGTCTTGGATGCTGGTGGGGAGGGCGCTGGTGGTGAAGAAGAGGAGGAAGAGGGTGCTGAGCTGCATCATGACTGTGGTGGTTGTGTTGGTGGGATTGATAGCTAGAAGTTGAAGTTCAAAGCGGAAAGTGAGTTGTCTGTTCGGTGTGGGGAACAGATGATGGGGGTGTGCATAGCTCTTATACTAACTTATGTCTTGTACGAAGCACAAGAGAAATGAAATGAGATGCATTGAAAGTGAAAGTGAGGTTGTTGGGTGGCTGGGAGCTGCTGTCGATGTGAGGCTGAGCCGCCGATCGCCGATCGTCAGGGTTCAAACCCCCGCTGCTACTATTCTTAGCTGCCCCCCTGACTGAACCTTTTTCCCTCCACAGAATAGAGCTGCCTGCACACGGTCACAAAGAGTGAATAACACCCCAGGAAACATACCTGGTTCATGATAGAACAGGCGCGTACTGTCATCATCAAAGATGCATCAAGAGAAAGAGGTGGAGCACGGGTAATCCTCCGAAGACAGACACACGAGCAGCTCCCTAGCCACTCCATCATGCAATACACATCACAAAGCCCACTTCGGAACTAGACAAAGATGGGATGTGTTATGCGGATATTACCGGCCTGTATCCACCCCAGCATGCGTAGAATACATACGACCGGGATCTACCCTGTCCGCCATTCGCTGGGTTGGGCCCCCAATTTGGGAATGTGTTGGTTCGATGGTCTTGCTCACTGGTGGTAGAATGCGTGCAAGATGTGTTGTGTTGATTGGTAGCTAGTCGGTTCTAATGGGACTGGCATTGCCTCATATCCTTGTCAGACTTTGCCTAGCTATGTAGTCTTGGTCAATTGAGGGTGAGTGGATCACCTCCTGGCGTGAAGGTCCTCGGATGCGAGCACCGGTCCGAGTATCAATGACCATTCGAGCCACCACAGATGGTCATCAAAAGAAACCTCTGATCATTATGTAGAAAGACATATACGCCCTCCAAAAAGAAAACGTATCCAAGTGAATCCACTAATAAGAGGGAAAATATTCAGCCAGTGATCGCGATGATCCTACGGTGACTGATTCGCGCTCTCCGCAAGATGCAGGAAGCATCGATATCTTCAGGAACCAGCTATAGTAGTGGTGGTTCAAGTTCCTCTGCTATTTGTGGCCAGAGAAGGTAATTTCAGCAATACACCGACAATTGATCAGTCATGGATTGGCTGTGAGAGGTTGACTGAACTGATGAGCTTCAACTGAGGGCCCGGTACAGAGAATACAGGTTCATTCACTTCGTCTATATCCACTGATCCTCAAGCTTCGAGAAATTTAATTGCATTTCCGTTGTGAATCACCGCCGGAACATGAATCTGAAAAGACAGTGTGGGTCTGTCGACGAGAAAGGACGTTGCTGGTAATCATTCACCTTGCCCCCACAGCGGAGTGTTTCTGCTCTCTGGAAGATGTTCTTCACTGATCTCAATGGCATCTCCCTCTCCCACATCTTTCATGTCTTCACCGGGGTACAATCTTCTTACTCAGTCGAAGAACACCATTTCGTGGCTGAATAATATCACTCTTGTTGCTGGCGGCTCTCTGCTGAAGCCATGAATGGATTATCCAACAAGGGTATAAGTATCTTTCACCATGCTTGATCCAGCCTTTCCTCTCCATCGACGAATTCTTCCCACATCCACCGACAGATTCTCTCGTGAATCTTGACCCCATACCGTCACAACAAAATGACTGACCACTACCGTGGCCCAACTCCGCCCCCTCGGGAGCCAAGCGCGCAGCCCGACTTCCAACGTCCTCCGCCAGCCATGGACCCAGACGTGTTCTGGGCGATACCTGTGATCCGAGATGCCCTGAATGGAAACCCCCATTCGCCGTGGACAGCGCAGGACACCTGTGACCTCTGGCGGCGGATCTTGGCGGTACGCTTCGCGGACTGGAGTATCGTGGTCAGCCCGATTAGCAGCCCGCTGAGCGATCTCTCACCTCTCCGCGAGGTCGACTACGAGAAGGATGCCGATAAGAACACGCCCAAGGGCATGAGTACGGGCCGGGACCCGGACGACCCGCCCACACCTTCTTCTCCTCCAGTCCCCCGCGCGAGGGTGGACTCAAGTTCGTCGGGCTCAGACATTGCCCATGCGGCGGCTCCTTCACCACTCCTAAACCCGCGCCCCGGCCGGCCCTTGTGGGCACGACCGCCCCCCCTGCAACGCCGTGGTGTGCATGGTCCCGAGCCGATCCCGAATGTCCCTTGCAACCTCCCTCCTCCCCAGTTTCCGTTGCCCGCACCCATGTATGCATATGCGCCGGGGGTGGTGCATGCGCCACGGCCCGTGGAATCCAATCTTCGTGAGACAGCCCCCAGTCCTGCCCGCGCCAACCCCGAGGCCAGCCACCCGGTTCTCGATGACACCAGGCTCCTGGCTTCGAATCTGCCTCCCCGCGGGGCAGTGGGCTTTTCAGCGATCGCATCCCTCTTCGCCGGTCAATCTATGGACGACAGTGAAGCCGAGGCCGAGGACATGGTGGAGGATCCGCATCCCCATTTCACCAGACAACACGCTCCTTGGCCAGCCCTTGCCGAGCTCTACACCGGGTTCCCCCCGCCCGAAGTCCTCTCAGGGCCGACGCCCACCGACACCCAGCCGCCAGGCCACGGCAACCCGATCCCCCCGGCCCGCGAGTTCGAGTACCCTTCGTATCCCGAGCCCCTCAACGACGAAGAGGTCGAGTGGTCACGGCCTTCCGCAGCAGGGTTCACCCGACCCCGCGCGCCCTCCGAGGATAGTGACTCCTCAGACCCCAACGAGCGAATCCCCCAACGAGGCACCTCCGCGCGCCGCCCAATCGTCATCCACAGTGACAGTTCCTCCTCCTCCTCCTCCTCCTCCTCCTCCAGCCCATCCCCCCAGCCCGCCTCCGCCGGCATTATCTTCCCGCCTTTCCCCCCGAAGCCAACCTACAACCTCGAAACCGCCCCGCCAACATACCCCCAAACCGCCGACCCGATCCTCACCCTCCTCCTCACCCGCGCCCTCCCCGGCCAGCCCGACCACCCCCCGCGGCCCCGCCTGTTGATTTTTTGCCACCCGGGCCTCGACATCCACGAGGAAACCGAATGCCTCGACCGCAACTTCCACATGGCCCTCCGCGAGATCACGCACGTGGTGGACACCTATGCGGAGGGGTGCGCCCCGGAGCGGGCGGAGGACTCCCCCGAGCAGCGCCGCGCCCGGAGGCGGGCGTTGGAGGGCCTGCATGTGGCGCATGCGTTCGGGTCGCGGGTGCGGTTCTTTGATTTCGATCGCGCGGATGAAAACGATGGGAAGTTTTTGTTGGATGGGTGCGGGTATATGTTTCCCCGGGGACCCCGGATGGAGGCGAGGGAGGATCCGAGGGGGTTTTTGAAGGGGTTGGATGTTGTTGTTGGGTGGAGGTGGTAAGATGTAGTAGTAAGTTAGCCAGATTTGTGAGGGAGGGGAGGGTGTGAGCTGTGAGATTAAAACAGGGTGAATGTTTTGTGCAACTGTTGCCGAACAAAACAAAAAGATGGAAAATAGAAAATGAGAAAAGAGGGGTTGGTTGGGTTGGCTTTGCTGAATTGGCGGGTCAAGCCTTATCATCCATCACATACTATACGCCCAACAAAGTATCCTGTGACTCCGGATTAGGTATGTAGTATAATAAATATAAAATACAGATCTTTTGCGGTCTAAATGTACATATGAAATATAATATGGCATCTCACCCTGACTTTCCCACCGAGTCGTCCGCATATACAGAGTCTCTTGGAAATGCCCGGCTAACACGTCGAAACCAAACTCCCCCGCGACCTCACGATACTGGCATGCGACCCCCTGCCGGACTCCCCGGACTCCATCGGCCGCACCACCGTCGTCGCATTACTATTGCGCCCCCCGCCCTCCAGACACTCCTCCCACCCCTGCGGCGTGGTGACAAAGGCGCTCGTCGCCGAGGGGTTCGACAGCGGGTCGGAGCCATCCAGACTCGGCCCCTTGGCGATCTGCACCAAGCGGCCCAAAATCGCATACTCCAGCTTCAGCTTGATGCTGTACGCGACGGGTTTGAACATGACCTGCAGGGCGTAGTAGCCCGCATACTCGATCGCGACGACGGCGAGATCCAGGATCAGAATGGCAATGTTGATGATGAGCAGCTGCGTCAGGATCAGATGGCGGGGCCGCTCGGGCCGCAGCCGGAGCATCCTGATCGTCTCATACACGTAGATGCCGGAGAGGAAGGCTTCTTGCACGCAAAAGGCAATCAATTGGATGCGCTCCATCGCATTGTACCCGGCCTGCCAGGCCGGGGCTTTGGTGAGGGCCCCATACAGCAGCACGGTCGTGGGGACGTGGAAGAGCACCGCGTCGAGGATAATCAGCCCCAGAATCCAGTGGAGGAGCTTCGGGTGCTGCAGGACCAGGTGCAGGCGCGACCACAGCACCAGCGAGTGGCCCGTCACCATGCAGTACCAGGTCAGCACGATCAGGGTCACCGAGATGTAGCGCGAGACGAAGGGGGTGAAGAGGAACAGGGTGTAGCCTAGCACGTGTGGGATGAGGCTGAAGGAGGTGATGAGCAGGCTCCAGAAGTAGCAGCCCCGGTAGCGCTGGAAGGTGGTCAAACATAAAACCACCAGCTCGATTGCATTGTACCAGGTGATGGCGGCGAACGCGGAGATGACATATTTCTGGACGGTGTCGCCGGGGATCACGGCGCTGAAACCGCTGCCTTGTTTATGGGATTCATCGAAGGCGGACATTTCATCGGCAGCGAGCGGCGGAGGGGATGCGCATTGTGGTGGTGGTGGGATACCGCGCCAGACGTTGTACGGTAGTATGAGGGGAGAAGAAAGAGCTGGTGGTGGTGTTTGGTTGTGGTTGTGATGTGCGGTGGCACAAAGTGGCTGGGAGAATGTGAGGGAATTCAGGTAGATAAGGTTCTGGCTCTATCGGTGTCTCTAACGCGCCGCTCTAGCGACCACTCCATGTTCCTGAACACGAGGTTCTGCGGGGATTTAGAGAATCATAGAAGATTTTGTTTGAAAAAGGGAGAAAGAGCAGGAGCGAAGTCGGGGATGGTTGACAGACAGAGACTGAGAGTTTCGCCTCCCTCCGTGGGCCCAGAGAGATTCTGACGTCGTCGACCCGGCGAGACTCGGCCTCAATTCCATGGTTGACCCCCTCGTCGTCTTGCCCGCAATGGGATGAGGCCAGTCGGATTGGGTTGATGCTGGTTCATGACAGCGACGTCGCTGGGAGGAATGCCTGGTCAGCTGCAGCCGATTGGCCTTCAGTGCAAACTAGTAGTTACTGGTAGGTTTACCCCAACTACTAGTACCTCCTTAGTCCCTTCGCTCACTATCCATGCAGGCACCGCGATCCCAGTTTCCCCCTAGTGCCCTCAATCGGGCACCGATCGTCCTATGCGGGGAAGAAGTTGCTCGTTAGACTAACTACTGAATAGACTAACATTTCAGGGTCGCGACCGCAGGATATGAAGTGTCGATCACACTCCCCGACGTCTGTGCGGATCGAAGTCTATGAGGTAACCGCACCACCCAAGTTGGTCTTGGCTGGAGCTGAGGGCCTCAACTTGGCCGATGTCTCATAATTGGGCTGGAATGGGAGCACTCGAAAGTAACTCTTCCGGCCTGAAGAGTCTAGAAGAATTGGGTCGACGATTTCTCCGGTCGGCCGGTTCTGCCTGCCAGCTGGACCCTTTTGGTCGCCGGGCCGGTCTGCGCATCTGCAAGACCGAAGAAAGCCATTTCAATCTGGGGAACACACGGCACCAGCACTAGACCCAGTTTGACTATGGTCTACCAAGCAAAGTTTATCGGTGATTTTGGCTGTTTCTGGAGAGGTTAAGAATTGGCGAAAAATGCACCCCACACGAGTCTCCTGCTTCAGGCCCGAATCCACCTTGTCGCGCGGTCCGGCCGCGTCCACGGCGCTCTGACAGCGTGCTGGAAGACAGGCCATTTGCCACATTTGCCACTCCGGGGAAGCATGCGCGCGAAGTTAGTGCCACGTGCGTTGAAGGTGATCTTGTCCGGGTCTCCCAGAAGGACCTGTCTGGACCTGTCTGGACTTATGATTTGGGTGCTGGGGGTGGTGTGATACATGTGGCACATGGTACATCCTGCGAACTGAGAAGTGGTAAATTACTGTACAGCCCTTTCCATCCAAGATCTGTTCTACTGTATGTACAGTCACTCAATCCAACATCACCGTCCCATCCAACAACCCATCCACCCCCAACCGCCGCACCAGCCGCAACATCCGCCCCGGATGGACCACCGCAAACGCAACCACCGCCAGCGCCAGCACCGCCGCATCCAGAACATACAAAAACGCCTCTTCTGAGCCAGCACGCTGCCCGTCCCCGCCAAAAACTCCACCAGCCGGTACACACTCCGCACGAGAATCAACCCCGTCCCCGCATGGAGCGTCCACATCGTCCTTCGCCAGGGAAGGGTGGGCTCGCGCGCCGCAGCCGAAGGGGGTCGCGTGCTGAGCCGGCGATGCACCGCGCCCGCCTCGAGCAGAAACCAGCCCAGCGCGGCCAGCTGCACCGCCAGCCCGGCGATGACCACCGGCTGCCCCGTGCGCACCCCCGCCGCGTCCCCGCTGGCCTGCATCGCGGACCCCAGCATCTGGCAGACGAAGCTGCCGATGTCAATTAGCACGTAGATCTTGGTCATCCAGGTCGAGCGCATGATGGTGGCGGACTCGGCGTGGAGGGCCCGCACGATCCGGCCGAGGCTCATGTAGACGCTGGCGGAGAGGAGGGGCGCGGAGCCGAGGATGAGCATCAGTTGCAGGAGGTAGGGGCTGCCGTCGCGGATGTTGTCGTGAGACCATGCGCGGCCGTAGTAGCCGCATGCTTCGCCTGTTTTCGGAGGTGTGTTAGCTGCCAGTCATGTTGCCAGGGGTTCGAGGGGTGGAGACGAACCGATACAGCCCAGGAAGAACGGGATGAAGAACCAGGCCCGCAGCCGGAAGAGGAGGAAGAGGTGTACGGCGGCGCCAAGAGCGAAGATCACCACAAAGGCATAGCCCGCGGAGGCGGAGGGATTGTAGGCGTAGAGATCGAACGAGGCGTGACCCCGTGGGCTGAGAGATTCGGTAGGCATGGTTGTCGGCCACGCTCGGGGAGGTATTGAAAGAACTCTCCGACAGCTCTTGCATCGCGAAGGGAGCGGTTGGAGATATAACTCCCAGGTGGTTGCAGCAGCGGAGTCTTCAATAGCATCAATTGTTCGATTGCTGGGCCATCGTGGAGGTACGAATACGTCGGCATTTCCCTATCGGGTAATGCTTCGGGATGCCGCCGTGTCGCAGTCACTATTTTTAAAGCCCGGGAATCGTGGGGCATCATGGTGCTGTCCTGGTTTGACTGACTGTAAACCTCAGATGCCCTTTCCTATCGTATATGTTGAAGTCAAGGTCTGCATTAGAAGGCATCTCAACGGGCGAAGTGGGTCCGCACCACACGAGTACGAAATGAATTACCGCATACAGATTGATCACAGATCAATGCCTCGTCCCTACCCCGAACAGCCCTGCCTATAGAGACGATGAAACGAATCCACATTTATCAGCCAGGACATCTATTGATTCAGCGTCCCACTCTCAGTCTCTTAAAGCAAGGCTTTCATAGTCCGTCAAATTGTCCCAACTTCTTGAAACCCCGTCACACAAACTACCTTATACACCAAGCACACCTAATCCTCCCCAAGCGAAACTATCATCTATCACAATCAATGCAATCCTCTATCTTGTTTCAGCTCGTGGTACCGTCGACACATACAAAGTCAAATAGTCTGCGGCGTGTCAGCTTTCTCTCGACTCGTCCCCAGTCAAACACAACTGTCCCTTCAAATTGGGAGATCCGGAATCGTCTCCCGGAACAATCGCATCCCTCTCCACATCATCGGCCTCAGGGGTCCAGTTTTCAGTTGCTGTTACCCCTAGCAGCAGATCAAGGAACTGCAACAGCACACTCGGGGAACAAGTCACCGGGATAAACTGCGCGCCGCGACGTATCCACCAGAGAGCCGTCCCGGCGATCCAGTCCGACGAACCATTCCGCCTCCCACCGAACGCACCCGACGCAGGAAGTAGGATATGTCGATAGGTGACCTGCGAGCATTTGTAGAGGGAGCGCGCGTAGGGCAGAAAGGAGGACTGCGCTGGTTTGCAGTCCTGCTGGGTGAATACATCTCCCCCCACCAAAGACAGCTCAGTGGTGCCGGCCAGGTACCAGACCTCCGGCAGGACCTTTCGGCGTCTCATCGCTTTCGGCGTCAAGAAGTGCTGAATCAGGCGAACTGTGGATGTGCAGTCGGATTCCTCATCGCCAGCTTCTGCTGGGTTGATGTGAGCGAGAATGAGAATGTCTGCGTCGTCCAGCATGGGCTTCAAAAGCATCAGGTCGCGCTGAGGGCTGTTCTTTGGTAGGTTGTTGTCCAGGTTGTGTATGGCTTTGACGCCTTCGGAGAGGAGTTGCTTTTCAAGCGCCGGCCCCAAGTCCCCAGCATCGCCCGCCATCACCACCTTCCCCCGCAGCGAATATGCAGTCCCTGCCACCCAGTCGAAGAGTTTGACAGCCGAACCCATGTACTTGTCCGGATCATGGTGGTGCAGAGCGTGATATTCGGGTCCCACGAACGTCCAATTCCGGTCTTTGGGTATGGTCTCGTAGGAGACGTGATTGGAGTCTTTTCCCCCATGAAGAATGACAGCCCAAACACGCGCCAACTGGGTCAGCAAGACGAGCAGCACCCCCCTGCGATCAATGCGCGCATCTATCGACATCGCCACCACACGAGCGAGCAGCCACCCGACCACAGTCCCCAGCATCTGACAGAACAGCTCGAATGGCAGGGCGATGCGTGCGTTCCGACGGCTGTACTTGGGGTTGAACTGGAGCAAACGCCCGTAGTAGAGGTGGTGATACTGGTGGTAGCGAGAGAGTTGGCGCAGGATCCTCCATTGCGAGCGCGACCAGCGATGGAGGAGGAAGTGGATCCAGTCGAAGAAGATGGTCCCGGCAAGGTAGAGGTAGCAGAGAAAGAGAGTATAGTCTACGGGTGACATGCTTGCGAAGTCTGAGTGAGTTGAGAGGATTATCCATTGCTACGTCTGGTTCTGGTTGCTGTTTAATAGTCTTGAAATGTGCACCCCTGAGTACACGCCGGACCGCTGCTCCTCTACCAGATTGCTGGAATAGATCCTAGATGTGGATCCTTTCTGGGGAACCGTGGACTGAAGTAGACTGCTAGCGCGATGGTGCTTTATTCGTGCTAGAGGCCAAATGAGTGCAGTGGATCATACAGATTCACACTGGCAGCCTCTGATCGACTCCAATCACCGTGGCCTGCGGCCTAAACCATCTAGGTTAAGGTTACTTAGTGTTATACCAAGTCACCTGTCAGCACGAGTCAATTGGCTATACCTACTCTTGTCCACATATCTTGAGACAGGGCCAAGATGTTTTCATTGATTGACGAACCTTCTTGCCTGCACGGACAGCCATGGCTTCATTCCCACACACATCCTAAAAATAGACCAATGACATTGCACACACATACGGGTACGGCTGTATACGAGTACGAGCGAAGTCTGAAGCTACAGCTCAGTGCACAAACAATACCTAGTTGAAGATATGGCTATATCGATGAATTAATGCTCAGGTTTGTAGCCCGTGTCTTGCTCAGAAGCATAATTAGCCTACTGGCAAACATGCATATCGTTCTGCGTGGACCTTTCTTTCGGAGGCCCATGGGCGCCGAGTCCTATGTTCGGGTGGATCTACACCTTTGTGTGATTGCCTGGGATTCATCAGTCACTCAGCTGTGAATATGCCACTTTCTCAGGCAGCCACGTAATGATTCCCAGAATGCGGTCCAGATTTGATGATGCCAAGCCATGCTCATGTTCAGTATCTACAGAATTCGGGATTTGGCCCATTATGGGAATATAGCCAGCGCCAAGCAGGAACACGGTTAGGCTTCCTCCTTGGCTTTCCAACATAAGGTGTTTTATGTGTGAGAGGCCGTTCAATTGATTTAGAGCTTCAGCCTAGTTAGCTTGATGCACTGCACTGCACCGCCACCCCTCTGCCTGACCAGGTAGCGTCCGTTTGCCCTAGAAAGGAAAGCCCTCACTGACTTGTGTCCTCATGGCATGTTCACTGCCTGATTCTCCAAATCTCTTCGCCCTGTGACCAAGCAATAAAATTAGCCTTTTGATGCCTCAACTGTCACTCTCGCCAAGATGATCGGGGTCTTTGTGTAGATCCTGTGAGTCTGGCCGTGCATGGCTCCACTCCCGGTTTACTTAAAACATCTACAGAAACTAACCGTCTACTTCTCTCGGCAATACAAACAAAATACCGTATTACATTCTCCGATTGCTATCGTTATATAACAGACACATACATCATACCCCAATCCATGCTTCATAAACTCCTACCTCTTAAGCACTTCCCAGGATGTTCTTCTCATAGATGCTAGTCAACTTGCCCGTGTTGTGATTCTCGACCTGGTCACCGATCAGCATCCGGCTTCGTCCTCGCGCAAAGCCTCAGGACAACATACCTCGTAACGGGGATTCTCCTCGCTGGCATCAACGTTGCGGTCGGCCTGCATACCGGGCTCCGTCAGGACGGACTTGATCGTGCCCACGCTCTCCGAGGTGCGGGAGTCGGGGCCTGTCGCAATTTAGTCTCGGTGTTCACAGCTAGGAGGGGGGTGAAGACAACGTACCGCCGACGGGCTTGTAGCGGACAGACTGGCCGTTGCTGTACTGAGGCATGTTGAAGAATTGGGATGGAATGAGTTTGGAGCGTTGATTGAATCAAATGTTCTTAATTCTGAGACGAAAGTGAGTGAGGTGTTGTTGTTCTGATGACTGGAGCGTACTGTCGGCGACTGCACTCCTCTTATACATCTGCTTGCGTGCTTAGATAATGGTGGACTGGGTAACTAACGTTAGGTGAACTTAGTCAAATAGTTACTGTAGATTGACGTCAATCTGGGATGATTATTCCATGACAACTGGATTCGGTCAATGGGCGGTCATTGTTGACGCATGGTGACATTATCGGGACGGATCCGTGGTAACAGTCGCGGGGCGCTCGATCGATCCGGCGATCCGGCGGGGAGGAGATCGCGATGGAGGGGGATCTGGCTGAAGCTTGAGCAATATCCTGCCTTCTTACAGGCGGATCGTCTTCCAGTGCAGGGGATCAGTATCACTGCCTCTCGTCGAGGCTACGTCTTGCGCCAAATGTAGCAAGAAGAGTCTAGTACATCACACCGCAATAAGTGCGGACAAGGAATGACTGTCTTATGATGCTCCTTGCAGCCAATGAATGAGGAAAAACCTTTACAGCTCGGATTTATCCATCCGTCCGCTGAAATGAAACTGTGTTCTCTGCATCTCCACCGAAGGTGACTAAAACTAACTCGTTACTGGGAATGAATTGACATTCGCTGCGTCTGGCACCTGTTCGTCACTATTACCAGATTGAGACTAGCGTCACCCTATCCCTACCAGCAGAAACGATCATCAGGTGGAAGGCAGTGATGAGCCACATACAGAGCTTCAAAGAAGCAATTTGTGGACTAGATGGATCATTGTGACGAAAGCTAGTGCCACGCTGGAACTTTCCAGGCACAGTCCGTGGAAACGACGCTCTTGGCGCGATGTGATTATAATCTACCCGAACGAGGTTTGCACTACGACATATATATACAAGGAACAACTATAGTATAGGATTAAGAGATAGAGTCAAAACACCATCAAAGAGATGTCGATTCAATTTTGTCAGTCGGCAAGCCCAGCAAAGCAGGAACCGCCCAAGTCCAGCGACCCAAGCAGTTCAACGAACCGCAGAGCCACCCAAATAACACCGAAAAGCACCGAAGTAGACCTCAGAGCCAGCAGTCATCATTCATAGTCCAGGGTTCCATATCCTCTTCGGGGTTGGGGATCCGGTGCATCACCCTGCGCATACGTCGCAAAAGGTCCTCCACCTGGGTGCAATCCTCATATAGACAGTAATTCGCGTCCTCGTCTCCCGGCCACAGAAACTGCCGGAATTCGTACGGAGGCGCTGGCGCCCACGAGTACCCTCCGACCATGTGGCCCTTGGCGACGAAGAACCCCAGCGTCCGGCCCTGCTGCTCGGGGGTCAAGTACCGATCCCCCAGCCCGCGGGCCTCCGCTCTGGTGACCTGGTCGCCCGGCCCGTGCACATCCATGCATAAGACATGCACGCATGTTCTCGCCCCGCTGATGATGACGGTGCCGCCGTTGCTGTTGGTGCTGCTGGCTGCTGGCGCACGTTGATGCTCGAGGCTGAGTAGCACGTGTTCGCGCGGCGGTGGTGGGTCTGCGTCGCCGCCGGCTCCTCCGCCTGCTAGAGGCAATGGGGTCTCGCGATACCGCCGCCGATGGAGGACGAGGCGGACGGGCTCGTGGTTCTCGGGGTGCTGGCAGCCGGAGAAGACCCGGAAGGAGTGCGCCAGGATGCTCGCCCACATCTCCGCCGTCTCGTCGGCGGTGGGCACAAAGTGTCCGGTCTGGGTCAGTTGCCTGCAGTCCGTAATGGCTCGCCGGAGTGAAGGGCTGTCCCAGTAGTCGGGGGAGAAATGGGAGCGGGTCCGCGAGCTGATCTCCGCCCAGGACCGGCGGATGAGCTCTACCTCGAGGTTATCGGTTGGAGGAGGCATTGTTCAAGGAAGTGGGGTCTGGATCCAGGGGGCAGCGGAGGGTCTGGGTTTCGTTGATTGAGTTTGCTCTGGAAATACTACTTCCTTCTAGGTGTGATGAGCAGTGAGGGAATGGAGGTTTTGTTGTGGATACCTTCTATTTATACGTCTGGTCGATGTAGTCGTGACGAGTTTAGCCGGAGATTGAGGCGGGTGTATGCGGAATACTTGAGGAAAAGGTCCGACTCAGCAAGGGTAGCGCATCGGATATCGATGGTATGACAAAGATGCAGGGAAAGTCACCTGGATGCGGTGTGTGTCCCATATCCAGAGAGAGAGTTGGTTGATTGTGGGGAAAAGCTCCGGAAGGCCGAACGGAAAGCCACAGGCAGGGAATAGACAGCCCTGATGGGGGATGGAGAGTGTACTGTATGGTAGTCAGATTCCTCACTACGTGGCTGGCACATACATCTTCCTGAGCTGGTAAATATGAAGCCGTACAAACGCAGTAGACTTCCTCAATAGGTCAATTCAGTTTGCAGCCGGATTATCTCAATGACTGAAATTTTGCGGTAGTAGGCGATGCCTGGGCTGGGGTAATTAGTTCTGATTATTTCGTCTCTGCACCACTAATCCAAACCAGATGTCTCGGCAGGCACTCCTCCATTCTCTTGTATAAAATCTTGTGCGGATTCTGTACTTACACGGCGCTTCTATTCCCTAGGAACCTTCCAATATGCGTCTCGAGCGTCTCTCTCTCCTCGGTTAATTAAACATGCTATATCAGCAAGCGATTCTGGCTCTGTTTCAAACCCCTACGAAGTTCAGGCTGGTGGTCACTTGTACGATAACTTTGGAAGCTTCAATATATAACAAATGATCACAGACGAGGAGAAACACGCGTATGTGGTGAATGTAGCCACGAGAGCCCATAACCTGATGGAGCGTGCTATGGTGGTCAGATGCAATGATTGATAGGATCTATCCCAAAATACAGTCCGTCATTATAACAAGGTTCAATAAGCTAAGCGAGGGGTCAAATATATATGAGATGCCTTAACTTCCTATCCGAACATTTCGGTTACGTGGAAAGTCAGTGGTTAAAGAAGGATACCGTTAACGCTGCCGCTCAAGAACCTAGTAAGAATATACCAGGCGTTTACATCATAACATCAACCATCGAAGGAAGTGTAGGGCCGATCTAATCATCGGAAATTTCTCTTTCGCACCTCGGGAAGCATTAGGTGGACAGGGAGATACAGGGATTATGATAAGCATTTTCCAAGAGCTGCTCACTACCCTGCTACCTTGTGACAGCATGAACAACCTTGGATAGAAATGACAAGAATATCAGTGCAACGAACGTTAAAGGTATATGACAAAATTGTGAAAGAAACACCCTCTCTCCCGACCAGGAAGCACTAAAGACGAGAATCAAGTCAACCGCCATGGTCCCTCATTCAACCTCAATCAAGCCCCCCCCCCAGATACGCCCTCCAAGCGTATACACACAAGCTCTCAAGAAGCTCGGTCACCAACTCCGCATTACCCTTCAAAGAGTAGGAATCACGCTTGAAAACCGCCGCGAAGGGAGTGGACTCCTCGGTCCAGGGGTTCCGTTTCGGGTTCCCTCAGTAGCATAGAATCCCACCCGATGGCCGCGAGCCACCATAAAGACAGGGCAGAACTTGAATTCATCCGCACGATCCAGAAATTGGTGCTTGAGGGTCCTGGCCTAGGCGTAGGTGGGATCAGGCCCGGGGTAGTGGGGCGTCGTCGGGCTGGTGCAGAAGACACGCAGCAGGATGGGAGGCCACGCGTCGGGTCCACAGCGCACATCCTCTGTGCGGTGAATATCCAACATGACGAGTTTAATCCCCGCTTGCTTGTTGTCGCACTCGTAGAAGAAGTGGGTGGCGAGCGTGAAAGGGGAGAAGGTCGGTCGGTGACTGGCGGGGTCGGGGTTGTGTTGCAAGGGCTTACCCAACAGAACGGTGAGTATGGCTGCCCAGAGGCTTCCGGTCAGGAGGGCGCCGTAGGGAGGTTGGCCCTGCTCGGCCTGGGAGACTCGTCGGGCGATGTTGTCGTCGTCCAGGTACTTCCGGCTGGCGTGGTTGTGAGAGGGAATCCACATTGAACCTCGGCACTCCTCCCACTCAGTTCTCGGGGGGTTTGGTGGCATTGTTGGTTGTCTTAGTAGATAGCGACGGTCAAGTTAGGAGGATTGGTGGTTGAGGTTGGTGAGGAACGAGCCAGGGATTGTGTTCTTATATCTCACTCGGGGCGCTCCGGAGCGTTGCCTTTCAATGTGAATAACAGAAGATAAAAGGCCATGTAGAGGAAGTTTTCGATCAGCAACTTTGAAGGCGGTTTGACGAAGAGATGTGGTACTGGAGATTGTCGGTTGCCTCGACTTCGCCAGGAGAGTGCGTTGCGAATGATAAGAGTTTTTTTCATGGCAGTTGAAATATGTGTGAAAGATAGGCCGAATCCTTTCGTCTTCCGCTGTTGCCGGAGCCTGTCATCACATAACTCATTCATACCTGAGCAGTTCTGACAGATGGGCTCTGTTGCCTGTTGCTCTTTGATTTGTTTTGAGAGGAGAATTTGAAAGCAGCACAGATGGAGATTTCTCAGATATTGTTCGTGTGCATTGAGAGAATCCTCGCTCTCTCACATCGAATAGCGGAGTCACCCCGAATACACCCAGTCTCAGAGTGAGGAATTGGCATCGGTCCTATGACTGCGACAATGTACCATCTCAGTGAGCTTCAGATGTTACCGGAAGCATACCTCAGTATCGACTACATCCGGACTCTCAATTTTATATTCACATAAACATCGCCTGCAGCAATATACGTAGATTACATAACATCACCATCTGGATCACAACTTTTCCTTCACGCCCGGAAGCCAGAATATCTCTTGCCCTTCCCCTTCGAGCCCTTCACAGCCGCCGGCTTCAACAGCGTCACCTCGTCGCCCACCGACCCGTCGTCGCCCCTGATAAACTGCCACTTGACCTCCGTCTCGCTCTCGACAGTCAATTTACTGAACCCGTAGTGTACGGTATCCAGCACGGCCGTGATGTTCGTCAGCCCCTGGCCCTCGCTGAATTCACTGTGGCTCTCGATGTTGCCCGCCATGCCGTTGATGATGTGAGTGATAGACTTGCCGTTGTTGGCAATGTAGGTGTTGTTGTTGAGAACGCTGGCGGTGTCGATCGTCTGGTTGGCGCCAAGGGGGTAGAGGCGTTCGTACCAGTGGATGTGTCTGCGTTTTTTGTTAGCGTGAGTGGTCGGAGGGAGTTATCATGCAGGTCACTCTAGCGCAAGAGAGAGGCGAACAGGGAAACTCACCCAGAAAAGTAAGCATCAACCCCATACTTTAGCAACAATCCCTCGAACGCCTCCCGTACGTGCAGCTGGTACGACGAGTACGCAGAGCTGTACATGGGGCGGTGGCTCATGACAAACACCCAAGGGGTCTTGCTGCGGTCAACCTGGGCCAGATCCTGCTGCAGCCACTTGTACTGGGCGTAGTTCTTGGTGTTCTTGTAGCTGCCGTCCACGGCGCCGAAGGGACCACTGTCGGTGAGAAACGTCTCCTCCGCCGTGGGAAGGGTCTCGTTGCCCGTAACATCCTCAGCAAAGGGCCACTCAGGGCTGTTGGCGAAGTCGGTTTCGCCGTCAATTGAGACAAAGTGCGCCAAGCCGTAGTCGAAGGAATACCAGAAGTTCCCGACACCACCAGTTTCCTCGCCGGGCATGCGGAAGCGGTGTTGGTAAGCGGTGAAGTTGCTGTTCACGGAATCGTGTCAGAAGTAATGAAGGTAAGATGAAGGGGAGAGCAGATGCTTACCGCTGAGACGGGGGACAGCTGTAGTAATTCAACTCATCCTTCGCAGCCGTTCCGTTGGCGATGTCATCATTCAGATAGGCTGTCAGCACGTTGCCTGGACCATCGAACTCGGCGCATGCCGCTTCATGGTTGCCGGGCATGACCATGTACGGGATCTTGACGGTGACGTTGCTGAGCCACTGCTGCCAGAGATCCCAGTTCGACTCATAAATGACGCTGACGTCACCACCCTGAGGACCGCCCTGATTGGGAATCTCACCCGCGGGGAGTGGCTTCTTATACTCCTCTGGGAGCGGCAGGTCACCGGGCAGTTCCGTGCTGGTGCCATTGTAGCACACGTCCCACGAGGACTCACACGGCAGGATACCTTCATACCAGTCGTCGGCGTAGCTGATATCACCGCCGTGCCAGGCAAAGGCCGTTCCCTCGTTGGCAGCCTTGATTAGTTGCTTGTGGGTGCCATGCGCGTTGGTGTAACCCATGTCATTCAGCACGGCAACGCTGAAGGAACCCTTGTCACCGGCCTCGCGCGCCGTCTTGAAGCTCAGCACTTCAGATGTGGTCGTGCCGTTGGCGGCTGGAATCTGGTAGTAGTAGGTGGTGCCTGGCTCGAGGTTCTCCAAGCTGACCTCATGGAAGTACTCGCTACATTGAGTGATAATTTTGATTTCAGAGCACGAAGGGGTGCGGTCGTAGCTGTTGCATCATTAGGCGGGGTTCATCGGGGAAATACCAGAGCAGGATATTATGCTTACGTGTGGGTGTACCCGCGAGCCACCTTGTTCAGCTGGTGAGGACTCTTTCCCCAGATCACAGAGGGAGTCTGGCCCAGCCCAAAGGGGGTCTGGTAGTGAATATGCATACCCTTGGGAATATAGGACAAGGAGATGACGTTCACATTGTTGCGAGGATTTGCGCTGGCCGGGCGAACAGCGGGGGGCTCAACCAGACGCGGGAAGCCTTTGCCATTGCCATTGACGGTGGGATCGACCCAGTCTCCGACGGGAACCGCCGGTCCGGTGTATGGGTAGCGTTCATCCGCGACAGGACGTGCCTGAGCAACCGTCGCGGAGAGAGCGACAAGCAGGGCGGACGCAGCAGTGGTCCTCATGGTCGCGTGGCTTGGAGAATTGAATGGGTGAATTGACTTGAGAGGACCCAGTTGACAAGCATCTGTTCACCGACATGACAGCGACTTGGTAGCGGACTTATATCGTGATGAGCCGGCATGGTTATCTCATCGCTCGCGTGCAGTTGATAAGCGGGCAAAGCAAGGTACGATGTCACACGTGTAGCTGGCCAGAACAACAATTGGCCAAGCACTTCGGCTAGAGCAATCAGCCTTAGCTGCAGGGGCTTGACCCATCAGCAATTAAGAGGCAATAGAAAAGCCAGAATGGTTGGTGATGGTTGCATGCAGTGGGGAAGGAGATGGAAGGAAGAATCAAGCATCATCGATGCAGTGGAGGAATCGAAGGAGAAAGGCGGAGGTTGCCGATACCATGTGCCTTAATCCTAGATCTCTTATTGGTCTCTGGCAGCCAGGCACAACCGGGTCTGGCCTGAGGTCCGCCTCGACAAATACTGGTCTTCTGATTGGGCAGACCACTTGTGCACGTGTGAGCTCAAGCCAGCCAATGAAAGCACATTCAGCATAATACCTGGGTGCCTCAGGCGTCAAGAGAGTATCCGCTCATAGCCGAACAAAGCCGTGTCCACTGGCAGTGACACCATTATGGTCTAGTAGATATATACACAACTTCACTAAATGTCATCGAACAAATCCAATCCCACTTCCCCTTCTCAGCAGTTTAAATCCCAAATTTTCCACTCGCAGGGAGAGGCAAATAGGAGCACCCCTTATAATCACACGTATCTTTGTACACCTCCGTGCCCCACCAACTAAAGTGCGACGACGCCCCGCTATAGAAGATAGCGAAGAAGATCACCACACCTGCAATCGACACAGAAGAGTCCAGCGCCGAGCTGAGTACGAAGTTATACTTATACCACCACTGGTACAGGCGCTTGCGGATGAGGACCCCGAACGTCAAACCCACAATCGCCCAGCTGCCGTAGCTGGTGCCCGTCGCCGGTGGCAAGTAGTTTAACCCGCCCAGGAACAGAGGCACGTGGACCCGCCGCCACAGGGAGTTGGGATAGCGACGTTGCAGGTAGTACACCGGGATTGGGAGTATCGCGCCCATGATGAAGAAATACAGGAGGGAATTGTAGCCGATGCCGTTGTTGAAGAAATTGCGAGGGCCAATGGCGCCCCAAATCAAGCTGGTGTTGAAGTGGGTGCGTGAATAAGGGCAGGTAAACCCATTGGTGCCCGTCGTCGTGCAAATCCCTTCGATGTGGCCGAGGCCCCAATTTAGAACGCAGACCGAGCTGAGCGTGCCTGCGATCATGCCAACTACTTGCACCAGGAAGACTTTGCGGGGGGGCACCTGCAGAAAATTATATCAGCACGTTGTGTTTTTGCTGGCTCACGATGGAGGAGGTATACTTACGTGACAGTAATCCCCCAGTTTCATGTCCTGGGCAAAGTAAAGACCCTTGATGGTGGTGATGTAGCCAATGTCGAAGAACCAGATGTTGGCCAGGACGCGGTTCTCAAAGACGAACCCAGCGATGATGCGGCACAGGATATCAATGTTGATCTTCAGGTTCGAGGTGGCGTACACCAGCGCCAACTTAAAGAGAACTTAGTATTGTGCACAGAGTCTGACGACACCAGCCAAACCAACTTACCGGTCCGTAGAACACCATGGCAACAGCACAGGCCAGGAGCACGCCATACCAATGCAGTTCAACACGCCAGTATTCGACAGCAAAGATAGTCGTAAATAACGCAACGATAGCAGTGATGAGGTACCACCAGGTAGGGACTCCAGGATGCCCACCGGCTTTTTCCGGTTCTTCCTGCTCGTCGGAGAAGGATCGACGAAGTAGTCCAGGAATTCTCCGCGCAGCAGCGGCCAAAACATCTCGCTTCTCGAGGAGGGTCCACACAAGAAGTGAGCTCAGCGTCGCAAAGGACAGTCCAAACATATTCAGGGCGTAGGTGACGGGAGCGTACACCTAATCATACATGTTAGCTGTGCTCCTGGATCTAATATCTCTCCAGGAACTTACAGGCGAATAAGCTTTGTATTTCGCGAGATCCAATTTGTATCCAGTGGCCGCACTAACGACCTTGGATGCTTTGTACACGGCGCCAGTATTGTCATACACTGGGTAGAGGTCCCTTCTCAGCAGAAATCAAACAAAACTGTGACGGTAGGTATCTTACCTGAGGAACTTTGGAATGGAAGGTGGCCGGAGTACCAGATGTTTGTATAGTAGCATGCGACCGCTACAATCCAGATCCAAAAGGCCAATCCAGCGAAAACATTGATAATCGCCCAGGAAGGGATCAACAGCGGTGACCCAACGTACGAGATTTGACTCCCTGCGTATGAGTCTCGTTAGCGTCGTGTTGCAAATAGTGATTACACATGTAGCTTCAAATTCTCACAGTCAAAGGTGATAGGCAATAACCCCATGCCACTCTCCATGCCAAATAGCTGGTTGACAACCACGTTTTTAGGACTGATCCAGCAGGGAAAAGTGAAATAACTCAATGCCGGAAAGATAAAGTCTGGGAACCAGTACCAGCAGAAGGAGATACAGAAAGCGAGACTGAAGAAGCCGTAACGTGAGATCTTCCATGTTTCGTTTCTAGCCCTCTCGATTAGTTCGGCAGCTTCCAACAGGTCAAAACAACACTTACAGTCCTTGAACATCCCTTTGGCCTATTTGGTGCAAGGTAGTCGTCAGTGCAGTGCAGCTCAGAACACCCGGCCAGACGAGCTCGCGAGGCTCTACCACTAGAGCACGGTAAAAGCCAGCGAGACAGAACCCAATGAAGAATGTTCCCAAGGTGATGAGGATCTGAAATCCCCAGCCTGCACTGTATCCGTAGAACTTTTGCTGTTCGGTCAGAACATCCGCGCCCAGGCGGACGTAAATGCTCAGGTTGGACATCATATAGATCAAGACATGTTCCTGCCACATGTTATTGCAATTTCGACGTGGTGGGCTTGGGTCGTGCAGTACATACCTTCTGACTGAACGGTCCTGGATTCAAGTTGAAACTCCATGCTCCCAGAGGCACATTCCAAGCGGGGATGGCCTTTTCCCACAGCTTGCCTAACGGGTATGCGAGGAGGAGAACGACGGTGGCGGAGATTGTAATAGATGGGTTGCGGAGGGTGTACAGGGTGTTGAGCCCACTGGCAACAATGCAGAAGCCGATGCCAAGCACCCACATGCGCAGGGTCAGGACCGGCTCCGTCGGGTCATCCTCGAAGATGCCAATGCCAGCAGCTCGCAGCACCTCGGTTTGTGATGACACTTCGGCTGGAGCGGCGGAATCGACCCATCAGCACACGCGACCGGGAGTTTTCTGTGGCATAGGGGAAAAACCAACCTTTGTCCTCATTATTCACGGCGTAGACATCTTCCTTGTCCGCGCCCTTGATGTCGGTGGCCATTGCGAGGCAAAGAAAGAGAAAAGGGGGTGAGCGACCAGACTCGAGCCCAAACGGAGTGGGAATCAATTGCCGCGAAATGATAGTACAAGTGCGCGGAAGGGCAAGATTATCAGATCGATCAGATATTTTCCATCAGATAAGATCCAGTGGTACTAGGAGGTTGGCGATACTTAACGGGCAGCTGGGATGAACGGTCGACGGAATTTTCCACTCACCACCGGCCCTGTGCGACCACCGTCATCACGACCACCCTGCTGGTGGGGGGAAAGACAGAGTGGGCCCGGTCTCTGTCCGACTTGGCTCGCAACTTGGCTCAGCCCTATCCAGCCTTATGAATTCAGGGTGAAAAGGGTGTCTGCCTAGCGGTGGTGGGTCCTGGGCTTCGGCTCCAGTGTTCCTCATTAGTTGCAGTACTCTTGTGGCCGAAAGTTCCGCGTCAATTGAAACAATCGTAGAGATCATACGAAAGACCATCCTGTACCTCCGTTAATATTGGCGCAAGCTTGGTTGCTTTGGCTTATCCTCAGACTGTTCCCGCATGTTATTTTGCGCAGTAGTAACCACTTTGCCAGTGATGAATTGTGCTCGGCTAAGCGATCGGCTAGCTTATCCCTAAGGATCAGTGGTCAGCCACTGGCACCCCCTTCGCCCGTGGATGCATTCCACACTAGTCGCAGAAATGGAGGGTCCGGTGGAGAGGATTGGCGAATCAATGATCGTGAATCCATATGTGAACTCATGCACGGAGACGAGACATTATCTGATTGTGTCCGAAATTGGTTCGGGAAAAAACGGTGCTGCTGCACCAGAGAGAACTCTACTTACCAGACTTCCAGGCTGATGCGCTCTGCGAGCCGGGCAGCGGAATATGCATTTTTGGTTCCCGTTCTCTTATCAGATCCCGCCACCATCAGAAACCAGACATACAGTACCGCTGACAGAAAGAGATCCCAATTGAAGTTGATGTCAACTATCAGCCCTACGAGGTGTAGGCTGAGCAGATTCGCATGGCATACGTATCCAGTGCAGATCAAGAAATGCTTGTTGACCCGTTGAAGGGTATATGGCCGCGGTGGGGAAGCCAGCCCTGCGAGGATGTGAAAATCCATTAGGGCCAAGTGTTTTCGGGCCAAAGCGGATCAGATAATCGCGCAAAGTCCACCTTCTTTCTACACAGCGCAATAAAGGCATCGAAATATTAGACCTCGTGGAGCTGTACAATCAATGAGTTTATCCGCCCATCATCTTGCCAGACTTATCATCATGCCAAGTGCAGCGATTGAGAACCTGAACACGGTGCCAATGGCTGACTCCCAACAAGAACCCACTTATCTTTCCTCTCACTTCAGAATCAGTGGGTTGGTTACATCCGCCGGGCCAGGTTGCAGGCACTAATCAGCCATGTCTCAAATTACCCCTCTCACTCTCGCCTTCATGCCATCCATTCCACTTTCGGCTAATCGCGCATTGCTCGACACGCGTGGTAGAGGCACCCGGCGATTCCTCGCAAGTTGATTCTCTCAGTAGCAGGTCATCATCCGTGTCCGTGATTCCTAGGTCTGTTGGCCCCTTTAGACTGTATCACATAAAATCCTGAGCGAAAGTCATATCATCGGACCATAGACCAGATCCTGAATCAGCTTAGCCAACAATCGAGGATCAAGTGGAGTTTCGCATTTACGCGGCGCGAAAGGCGAGATCAGAAAAGCTCTCGCCAAATGTGCCACCGGCTAAAATCACCACCTCCCCTGATGAGCAACTAGTGTTTTGTCAACTTTGTGGTCGTGGGAGATGGGTTCCATCAATTGATCAGGTGTTGTCTTTAATAGATAGATAGATTCAATCATGGCGTTGCTGGTACTAAGTGCCTGAAACAACTACCGGATGGGAAGCGCCTTGCTTCTCCAAGGCATACCACGTGACCTTAGTGCGAGTCCTAACTACCACAAGAGTTGCCTTTTACCCTTGTAGGGAATTTCTAAACTAGTATGGTTCTTGAAAGATCAATGTAGATGGTGATAACCCGGTACTAGCATTACAAGGTCTAAGAAAAGATAACTGTTGCTCTCTCAGTTGCTCCGGAGTGCACCCTTCTAACCGGCTGTAGCGGGCTGTAGCGTACTGCGGGATATATTCCCGAAGGCTGCAAAGTGGATCCCACCAGTAAGATCACAACTTGAAGAAACCATGACGAGAAATCAATATTCTGCAATATTCCTAGGCGGGGTATAAACAGAAAGTAACATGGGAAGAAAAGCATATCGTAGTCGTAGCGCGTCGGAGAGAACAGCGATTAGAAACGAAGACAAAGCAACCCACAACCAAAATTCACGCGCTCGCAAAAGACTTCTGCCGAAGGGGTAGGCTCGTCGTCCGAGGCCTGCTTTCGGAGTCTACCTCAGCCTCTCTGGCATGCTCAGTCGTATCCGGAGCCACGTCACTCGGCTGATCGGACTTGTTGATCGTCTCTGCTCCTCGCTCATGCGCCTCAGCCTTCTCCCTCCGTTTCCGCAGAAGTTTATGTTTGGTCTCATCCGCCTTCTCATGCAAAGCGCGTACCGTACGCTTGGTCCGCGTGTAGCCTTCAATTCCTATCAAGACGGCGTAGGACTTGCTAATTGAGACGCCCGACATGTCGACACCTTGGTCCTGAAGAGAATGCACGAAGGCTCGGAAGTTGGCGGCAGGGGGTCGATAGTGGCCACTGGTGATCTGGTCAGCTTTCTTCGTGGTCTGAAAGTGAGTATAGATGGAAAAAGGATTTACCTCAGAGGGGCAAGGCTCCGCAATTGGCCATTGCGGATTTTGATGAGTCCCGCGGCGGCGATGCGTGCGCCGCGGAGAAAGGACGAGTGCTGGAAGGCACCGGATTCTTTGATCCCGACAAAGAGCCGGAAGGAGGTATCGGCCACCTAGTCCCAACGAATCCTGGTCAGAGACAACTGTACGAGCAGCGACTGGGCCAGAAAGTGACTCACAAAGATCCACATATCCTCCTTCCTCTTCGTTGACTTCCCTTTCAGTGCATTGAACATGGTTGCGGGTGTGGTATGCACGAATTTCTTGGCCACCCTGGCCGCCTTGTACTGATCGCTGTCATGCTTTCCAACTGTATCATCATGCACACTTTCAGCCGTGCTAAAATCCGACGAGGAGAGCGATGATAGCGACGAGGAGGAGGATGAAGTTGCTAACGACGCAGAGCCATCAGCCTCAGCAACAGCAGCACTATTCCCCTGGAACCGGGGCGCATCCTTCTCAACCGGCACGACGCCGTGCAAACTGTCCTTGAAACGCTTACTATCCGTCCACACCAGCTCATTATTTCGTGCCCAGCGAAACCGCCCCGCAGTGTCGACCGTGACCAGATAGTTCATGCGTTCTTCTCGGCTGAGGTAGCGAACCTGCTGGCGCTCGAGCTTCTCGCGCGGACACTGCGGCAGATCGAGATCTTTGCCCTCGCCGTAGTCGAGCCAGTAGAAAAAGTTCTCCTGCGTGGGCGCGGTCTTCCAGTACATGTGGTACACGCGCAAATTGCTGCCGTGCCGGTGTTTCAGGTCGACCATCTCCAGAAAATACTGGAGGTCCATCATCTTGGCAGTCGTTCCGGCGGGGAGGTCATGGTGAATAGGACCGTGGCTGCTGGTGCTTTGAGGGGAGGAGTGGTGATCATGCTGGTCGGCCGCGGTGATCGCGGGCTCGTCGCGCAGGGCGGGCAGGATGTCGTCGTCATCGTCGCCTCCGGCTCGTTTGGCAACACTGACGGCGCGGAGCCAGTTTTTGCGTGCCTGCGTGGCACTGTCGAGGTTATTGGCATCTTCTGGGGCGGAGGGCCGGTGGATTTGACGCCATTCGGCTTCTTTGACGGTCTGTCAGGAAGAGATTGTGAGCGATCAGTGCGGGCGGGTTTACCGGTGGTAGAAGATTACCTCGATTAAACGTGATATGTTCTGTGTAAGTCCCAGTCCTCGCAATTCTCTTCGCGTACGATAGCCTCGATAGACTCTCTTGATATGGAATTCAGGTCAGTGACAGCGACCGAGAAGACTGGGCAAAGAGACCTCCGAACCTGGATGGTTTGTGCGGCGTTTCGCTCCTTATCGGTGACGTCACGCACAGTGGGGTTCGGCTGTTGAGGCGGTGGGGGAGACACTGTGTCTGTGTCTGCACTCATCTTCATGCTCTGGCAAATATCGCGATATATTAAGCTATGAGGTAGAAGGTTGCAGAAGGTGAAGTGATATGAGAAAAGTTGGACAAGCCGGAGGAAAAGATGGAGGAAAGAAAGATGGACGGGACAAACACGGGACAAAAAGAAAGCGATCGTCGCGACGTAAGGCTGAGAGATTGGCATCTTGGCCGCGTGCCCATTACAAACGCCAAGCATCTGACAAGACACTATACATGGATTGTTCGATGATATGCTTGGGTCTATCGTAAGAGCATATGCTACCAGTGCCTTCTACACCTCGGTTGTCTCACTCAGGTCCTCCCACAACTGGCAGCGCCGCACCGACAATGCAGGCACCTCCTCCATGGCGGTGCTGTTTGTCTGCAACCGCATGCGTGATCCACTACCCCAGGTGTTCCACTTGGGCGCACCGCCATATCGCAGTGGATTTGGATTGAGCTTGATGGCAAAACTGATGAAATAGTGCATGGTCACCGGGATAATGCCCGCGTTGTAGGTGAGATATGAGGAGCTGCTACTAAGGGCCCCGGTACTCCCTGCCCCAAAGATTGCGGGGAGTTCAAAAGTATGTGGCACTCCAATGCCGCCAGCCAAATTAGACTGATCGAGAATATTGACTCGGTAGTTCCATGTCGACTGCGGAAGGTATTTGGCGACGGACACCGTGAGATGGTTGCCGGGACACGTAAAAGTCGAATCCCCGTAAGCATCCGACGAGGTTCTGAACCAGGCTCCATGCTTGGGTAAGGGGGTTCCATGGGGATAGGCGTCCAGAATTGTTCCCAGCTGTGCGTCGGTTAAGTGAGGGTAATTGTTCTTGAAGAACTGCGACACGTCCGAGCGTGTACTGGCGTTGTAGGCAAAGTTCGAGCCTTCGTCTGTGTCATCACCCACCAGGGTCGGGACCTTGATGAAATGACCCTTTTTGAAGGCATCATATAGAAGCTCAGGGACAAGAGAGCCATCCGTTACCGGCAACCAGTACCAATCGGGAAGTGGACTACTGCTGCCCCCCGGAAAGGGAGCAGCGGTGTTGGCACGTTGAAGGGTCGCAATGTCGCTTTGTCGCAAGCATTGCAGCGGTTCACTTGCATTGGAACAGCCGGTCTCATCAACGAATCGGTCATATTGGAATTCCATCTCAGCGACCGTCCTTTGCGTGGGCCAAAACGATGATTCAACCACGGCGCCGACAAATAACTTCTCATCTTTACCTCCAAATGCAGTCAGATGGAATGCGACCGATCCTGCGCCTGCAGAGACACCGTGAATTACGATGTGGTCTGGGTCTCCGCCAAACTATATCGGTCAGTCTTATTAGTCGACAGAATTGTTCCGAGGACTATAATAGACATACCGATGCGATGTGCTGTTTGATCCAATGAAGAGCCTTTCGTTGGTCTAGCAAACCCACATTCAAGTCGCCGTTCTTCCTTACCTCCTCACTAGCCAGGAAGCCCAAGGCGCCGACCCTGTAGTTGAGCGTGACAAACACAAGCCCTTGTCCGGACTCCTCCACGACAGTTGTGCCATTATAATTTGCATTCGAGTTCTGTGCATACCCCCCTCCCTGGATAAAAAACCATACTGGTAGCTTTGACTTGGCCGTGGCTGTAGAAGGCTTGAAGACGTTGATGAACAGGCAATCCTCTGTCCATTCACTAGGGTTGTCATCTTGGCCCACCCCAATGCAAATTGGTCCATACTACCTTCCTCCATCAGCACTAAAGCAAATGCGTGAGCTTGAGGGAGGAGAGGGTGCCTCATACCTTGGTGGCAGCTTGCAATGTGCTATTCTTCACAGGATCCTGAGGTGCTCGGAATCGGAGATCTGCCAATGGAGGAGCTGCATAGCGCATACCCAAGAATTGATCCACTCCTCCCGGAAGACGCGTGCCTTGATATTTGGCATATCCAAGGTCAACAGTAGGAGCTGAAGCGCCATTGGAGAAGCCGGGAAGGGCCCCTGCGACATTGAAGATGGTCGACAACCAAAGAACGGGCTTCATGTTTGTTAGAAGCAGGTTCGAATTTAGTGTTTAGAATAAGAAACGACTCACAATTTTCCGTGCATACTCTAGACGGAAGAAACATCTCATTATGTAGCTGCCCACTCTTTCATCCCTTCTTCTTCTGCAACGCTCTCCATGCGGGGTTATGAAGACAAGCCGTTTCCAGACCGAGTCATTTTGCCGGTTATAGAGTGCTGCAGGTATTGTGGGGACTTGGTGAAATTCTCCAGGAATAGGAACATCTTGACAGGCAAGGGGGCTCGGTTCAAGTGTGATGGCTGGAACCCATGGAAGTTTGCAGCGGTCGGTAGATGAGCAGCAACCTTTTTTGGAACCGTGAACTCATGGCAACTGATACTCATTCACTGGATATCGTGGTCGAATCCTGGAAAGTTTGGACTTCAAATGACGGTCGAGAATTGGAGAGCTGGTATGGTTGGCTCGAAGAGTGAAGATCTGACCTCGATGACTTACTTCATCCAAGGATTTAAGGCTAAATAGAGGGTCGGAGCTCGCTTCTCCATTGTCCCGAGAACGAGTCATTCTCACCTAAGAGGGGCGTAGACACAGTTCCAGTTCCCTCATAGCGTACCTACTGTGTACCTAGTACATACTAGAGCGGAGACAATCGCTCGCATTTTTTCAAATAATTGAGTAAGTGCCGTGGCAAGATGAGCTGAGCTGAGTGGCAGTGAGGGGGAAAACCCAGGATAGGAGAGGGGCAGGGGCGCAGGCACGTGAATCACCGACCCCGCACATTGCATTGCACTGCTAGTATAGCCGTTTGACATCCATCACAGGTCCTCTATACACCCATCTTCCTTGGAACATGTACATGGCAACACTGATGAAAAAGACCCAAACGAACAATACGACACTCCAGTTGAAATTTTTTAAAGTCACTGGTATCTCTGGGGGCCAGAATGACCAGAAGAGTGCGAAAAGAACATATACTAGGCCCGTGGCATTGACCCAAAGACCATGCCGGCCTAGGCTCCACCGCCGCTGTGGGAGTGTATCGGGAAGATAGATCTTGCGATACATGACACAACTGATTGAAATCGCATAGGTCCACATCAGAGCCGCAACATTTAGCGAAATGATCGCGTTGAAGGCAGTGTCGGAGCCGATGTTGATGAGTGAGAGAAGACCGCTAATAATGCAGGACAAGGCAATCGCATTGACGGGTAACTTGTAGCTCTGATTCACGTGTGAGACCCAACTTGCAAAGGGCAAACCTTTGTCCCGAGCGAAGGCATAGGTTTGGCGGGCCGTCGATGCATTGAAGAGGATGTTGCTGAAGATGACGGGAATCAGAATGATGGCCGTCAATCCGTTAACCCCAGCGGTTGAGACAGCCTGTTTAAACACGTAGATGAACGGAAATCCAGTGGGGTCATTCAGTGCGTCTGCAACGGATGGCATGGCGAACGTCAGAGTGATGACAGTGATGAGCGCCAGGATTCCATTGCTGAAATATCCACCGCAGATGGCGAGGGGTACATAGCGACCGGCATCACGAACTTCCTCGGACATATGGGCCGTGGCATCAGCGCTAAGCGACCCATAGATGGCGGAAATTTGCCCAATCATGATGGAGAGTCCTTTATGATTCCAGCCGCTATAAGTCTTAATTTCGGTAAAGACAGCCTTGGCCGATTGACGAGGAGCCATGGCCCAGAGCACAACCGTCACAATGACCCAGCACACCGTGTGAAGAGCGAGCAGCACATTCTGTATTCTCGGCATCCAGCTCGCTGCATAGACATTGAAAAAGTAGATCACTAGGATCATTGCGAAGACAAAAAGCGTTCCTTGCCACCTTGTCGGCTCATAGTTTGGGTTGTGCACGCTGATCAGGCCTTGAATGATCGTGCCAGTCAGGAAAGATCCAGATGCTGCACCCGCTTGCCATGCCAGAACGGACATCCATCCTGTAGAGATCAGTGAGAGAACTAAAGGTAAAAGACGGGGGATTTTGCAGACCGGTTATGTAGCTTAAAAACTTTTGGTATCGTGGGGAGGCAAACTCGGAGACCCAGTGGTATTGTCCTCCCGATGTAGGAGCCCTGAAGTCAAGGGAAGATATATTAGCACTGATCTTGTGGAGATCTCGAGAGCATATGGCTAACTGACATTGATGCCATCTCCGACAGAGAGACTATTATGAAGCCGAAGCCGACCAAGGTCCAAACGTAGGTCCAAACCAAGCCGGCCATTCCCCCATTCTCGAGGCCTTGCGTGTTGGATCTGACAGACAGTATGCATGTCAGAGTTGGTGATCAATGGGTCATCAATTTGGGATCATTCGTACATGAGGATAAACTCCCAAGTGGCTTGCAAGACCGATGCGAAGCTGAGGGCAGCTAACGGTCGGAGATTTCTCTGCGATGAAGTATAGCGTTAGCAGGTGATTGGCCCATTCATTGAGGATTGTTGCAGCATGAGCAGTGCGACTAATCTGATATAGACCTTGAACTCCTGCGCCTTGCCCATGCGAGTCATATCGGTATGGTCATGTCGGGTCCCCATTTCTTCTCCGTCTTTATCTTCCGTGGGAAGTTCGAGAGGGTAACATCCTGACGCTGAGAACACATCATCCCCCTTGCGCGAGTCCGAGAGACCACCAAACGCTGTTGCCATGACTGTGGAGAGCCAGAGAGTGGTAATATGAGGGCAACATGAAAGACGAAAGTCAGAAGAGAAGGTAAAAGGAGAAAGACGAGGTGTGTTCAGCTTGGATTCACAGGTAGAATTGTTGTGCAACATGGGAAAAGTACAGAAAAGGGGAAAGCGGCGAGGCGGATTGTTTGGCTTGTATGGATGGACAGGGATGTCACTACCCAACTTTTGGATTCACTCTCTTCCACTCAACCTCTTAATCTCCTCCCACTCATTCCTTCATGTCCCTCTTGTCTCCCTTCTCGCACTTATTCGCCGACCGTTGCAGTTCCCCCGCCCCCTTTCATCGTGGGTGTCAACCATGCCTACTGTCATTCCTCTCGTGAAACCTCACTCTCGCTTCTAGACGTATGCACCCTAGTTCATTTCGAACATGCGCGAGTTGGTTGTTATTACAAGTTGCTGACCTGGTGTGTAACCAAGCGACCAGGTTCATCTCCGCCACTTGGTCGCCACTTCCATCGGAATGTTCAGGTTGGGGATACCGTCCGGTGCAGGACGCAGCGGAGGGAAAACATGCTTGACACAACCACGTGAGCCCGGATCATGGCCTATGGAAAACGACGTCGACTGATGAACAATGGACCACATTGTAATGTACTTTTGTTGTACGAGGCTCCTCTCGTTCGGATCTCACCACAGCCACAAAGATATGGCGGTCCCCGGCAGCACGCGGAAATCATTCTCGACCAGCTGTGACCGTCATTGGAAGCTCGAAGGTTTTATACAAAGCAGCTCCAGTGGCTGGTAACAGAACCGAGACATTGTGGGGAGCCAGATACGAGGCATGCGTCCTGCATTCTAATAAGTCTTCGTTCTCAGCCGTATCGGCCAGCATGAGTATGACCAATTCAAGAGGGGTGCGAAGACCACCTCGGCAAACCTGCACAGGGCGGAACGCAACCGGTATATACTCCAGTCTGATTTCGAATCGATCAAAAGACATGCATTAACATTAAGGTAGACTCAGCTGTCTCTGATTTTGAAATTGCGACCGGTTGGTAAATGTAAGATGCGCTTAACGTCACGCTAACTGTTGTTCGTAACAAGTCAGTTGCACGTTCCATACAGGAAAAGGGCCTGAATCCTGACCAGATATTTTTTTCGCGAGTACAGCTTCACCTAGAGACCCCCTGCTACAGAGTAGATGCGGACAGCCGATTAGGCGTCAAAGTTAGCAATCATGGCAAGGTGCCAGACAGGGTTGCAAGGGTCAGCACTGCTCACCCATGCCGCCATTTCCTAAGGAACAAAAGCAAAGAGGATGAACAGAAGTCATCCGTGTCGCTAGCTGGGCTGACTTTTATGCCTTCGAAGCGTTTCTGTTCTCTCCAACATCCTTCGATACAGTGCATTGTTGCGGGTTTCATGATATCCATTCAGAGATGCGATCGATGTTTTTCACACCTGACAGCGTAGTACTAAAATAATCTCTTCTCTCATGGCAATCCTCTTATCATCTCTACCACCGGGGGTATCCCCTCCACTGACTGAGGATAATGAGCATAACCACAACGGCCTGCTTGTCATCATCACTTCTCTCGGCCTTTTCCTTGTCTTGGCCTCCCTTGGGATCCGCATATTCGCCTCCTCGAAGCGCAGCATCCTTTTACGAGACGATTATGTTCTGTTTATTGTCGTGGTAAGGTTGCAGCCATGATGAACCAACCCCGCCGGAAGCCCTTTCCCCGCTGGCCACCTGACTGACGTTCGACTACCAGGCATGCGCCTGCGCGCAAGTCTCTGTTGTATTAGTCCAAGTTCACTTTGGGTGGGGCAAGTCGGGAGAGTTACTTCGCTCTGCAGATTACTTTGCTATGGTCAAGGTGAAGAGGTCCTAGTATGTACTTCCAGCTGCACCACTAACCCGCACATTTACTACGTGCAAGGCCGGCTACGCAGCAGACCTACTGTATGCGCTTATCCTAGGGCTGTCCAAGGTTTGCACAATGCTTTTCTACCAAAACCTCTCCTTACCTCGGACGAAATGGATGATCAAGTGCATTCTGGCAGCATGCGCGCTATGGATACTGCTTGCAATGCTGCTATTAGCCATTCGCTGCAGCAGCGAACCTTGGCGTGACATCAACCAACAGTGTTCCGGGCTGGTGAGTGAACTCACTTTGGAAGTTTATGATTTAAAAATATCAAGGCTGATTTTATATTCCGATTAGCTGCCACGCTGGCAAGCAATCAGCGCCCTTGACATCATCCTAGAAGTGCTCATTTTATGCTTCCCTGTGGTGATTATCCTAAACGTCCAAATTTCCCTGAGGAAGAAGATCATAGTCCTCATCATCCTCAGCTTTCGCATCATGTACGCCCATATTCTGCCGTCCGTCGAAGCGCACTTTACTTATCATCCCGCACAGACTGATCCCTCTCTCCGCTATTCACTTCCATTACGCTCAAAAGCAAATCCGATCCTCCGATCCTACCCTTCTCGGAGCCTACGCCACCACGACCGCTGAGCTTCATATGAGTCTGAGCATTGTACTATTGACGGTATCGTCCCTCAAATTGTTTGTCGCAGTGTACGAAGACGACCAAGGCTTTGCCTACACAGAAGAGATAACCGGCTCGAACAGTAACAGTGGGCCAACAGCGCCAACTTCGTGGAAGCTATCGCGCCCGATTCGAGATCGGGGTCACTGTGCAAGCCCTGGTTCTGCGCGCCAGCCAATCTTGCAGGGTACCTCGGCTTCCGCGTCGTCTTCCAAGACACCATGTTTGCTGAAGCGAACAAACGCCATCATGAAAAGTGTCCAGATATCTGTAACGAGGGAATGTATTGAGCTAGAAGAGAGAAGAGCATCTGGCATCCCGGCAGCTGATGTTTGATCCAATCTGTGATCTTCGATCCCGAGTGTTGGCTAGCACATATATAGGCAGTGATGCAAGTGCCAGGGCACATGACAAGTCAATTCTCGCGCTTACCATTTTGACTTACACGTTTAGACCGGTACAACCAGGGTGACAGAAATGCATATCGGATCGTGGGCTCCATGGGGCAGATGAGAGCGGTGCAAGGAGCTAATGGCTGATTGCTCCCCGGACTCCTCCAGTCTTTCCAGGACGACCATTTAGCGTAGCAGCGGTTGAGCGGTGCAACACCAATGTATAATACTGAGTATGTCCGGTATGTATCTTCAGCCTGAGCGCAACCTGCATGTCATGGACTCTAGGAGTCAACCCGGTCGTCTGCGCGCTGGTGGTCGTACGATTTCCCCTCGTCTATATCTTACACCTACCGTTGTGATACCCAGTACTCTCCGTACGCACTGAAGATAAGAACTCTACCTGTCAAGCGCCCGAGGAGGTTGGTCAAGGCTATCCCAGTCCCTGCTCCAGTTGACATGCACCGTTCCAGTTACATTGTAAGGCCATCCCTTCCCCTCCTCTTCATCGATAGCGGTGGGTCCGAGTGTGCCGACGGAGTCCAGCCTCCAGTACAAACTGCAGCCGACCCCCAATGTGAAACCTCCAAGAAAGCACTATCCTCCCCACTCCAGCGAATCTCCACGAGTAGCATCCTGACCCCGAGGCTCGTTCTCTCAACTTGGGAAAGTCTCGTGGAGTATCGACCAGGATGATCTTATCTGTGTCCACATTGCACCGGCAAGATTTCAAAGCATTGGTCTTCTCTCTCGACAATATGAGAGATGCTGGAAGTCATATCGGATAGTCCTAAGGCCGAGAGGCCGAGAGAGAAACTAATTCCTAACAGGCTAACTACAGTGACAGCCTGATCCTTGCCGATCGCGAGGCCTGAAGCCAATGACTGAGATCAACGCCGCCGTTGAACCCTCCACTTTCGGACACAGAGACGGGGATTGCAGGCAATTTCCGCGCTATCGCGTAGAAACAGCTCTCGATGAGGGGTTTTTGTATACTCCTGGCACTATGATAAATGCGGTTATAGATCATCAAACCGACCTGTCAGAGCTAGCAGAGCTATAAGAAGGGACTGATATCACGCCATCAGCCCCTGGTATGTCCTCATCTTCTCCTTCTCTCATTGCCCACTCCCTCACTTAAGCTTAATCCGCGAAGCGAGGACTATCTTCCCGTGCACTGGCTCGAAACAGATATTCAAGCTTTTCCGATCGATCTAATCAAGGCCAGGATGACCCGAACAGATTCAGATCCGACAGCGCAGCGCCTCCTCCTAGTCAGCGTTCCGCGCACCGCCTCCAACCTTCTCCTGAAAGTCCTGAATATCCACGAGCAACCCTCCCTCCACACCAACAACAAAGGCGGCTACTTCTTCTTCGATGCCTTCACTGCCGAGGTCCAGAGCGGCCTTCTGACTACCCCGCCCTCTGCCTGGTCGACGTCCACCGTTGCTGAGGTCCGAAGCGCCTTCCAAACATGCCTCAATGCATTAGAGGAATTCTCCCGCGAAGCAGAGACGACGGGCAAACGGGCTTTCGCCAAAGAACATGCCTTCTGGTTCTTGAACCCGCTCTCCTTCCACCCAACAAACCCGGAGGAACCTGCTTCGGATGATGACGACCTCACGCAAAGCGAGGAGGAACTCTTCCGCCTCACCCTCCCCAGCAAGTACGGCAAGACGAACACTTTCTCCTCCGAAAACCGCACCATCCTGCCCGACGAATACCTGCGCACCTGGCGCATGGCCTTCATCATCCGTCATCCAGCCCTCACCTTCCCCAGCTTCTACCGCGCGATGCTCAAGATGTCCGAGACGGGGTACCTCGTTGACGACGAGGAGTCAATGCGTGGTACGCTGGCGACGAACATGTCGATGCGCTGGACGCGCTTGCTGGTCGAGTGGTGTTTACGGCATCGGCCGGGAGAGCCCGTCCTGCTGCTGGACGCGCACGACCTCATTCATGATCCTGTGGCGGTGAGGCGCTTCTGTAATCTAGCGGGGCTGGATGAGAGCGTGGTCAAGTTTGAGTGGGGGGCAGGGGAGCCGCATCAGCGGAAGAGGAAGGAGGAGGCGCCGGATGAGGCGACGTTCACGAAGGAGCAGAGGGAATATCACGCGGCTGCCAAGATTATGTTCTCCACGTTGGAGGGGTCATCGGGGATGATGAAGGATAAGACGCCTTCTATGGTGGATGTGGGGGCTGAGGTTGGGAAGTGGAGGGCGGAGTTTGGGGAGGAGGCTGCTGGGATGTTGGAACGTGCGGTGGAGGAGGCAATGCCCGACTATGAGTTTCTCATGGCGAGGAGAGTGAGGGGTTAATTTGAGCCCCGAATGTTGGGGTGGAGTAGGGTTGTTATGATATAATAGCAGATTGTAAATGGTGGTCACAGGTTTGGTTTTTGGCATGAGAACAGTTACATAGTGGATCGAAAAAACCAGGTTCTTGATTCTCAAGTTTCTTGATGTATGGGAGGGAAGAAGCAGGAGATGTTAACAGAATTCTGTTTCGTGTCTTTTTGACCCTAGGCATGGTGTGTGTTTGCACAAGAACAACGCATACCTCGCAGCACGACTCCTCTATATGACAATCAACTCCCAACTACTCCAAACCTAGTGCTCCACCATCAATGAAACCCGTTCTTCTGGACCGTCAATGGCAGCTTGACTCAACTTGAAGATGAGCACAGCCTAAATTGACGAACGGCATCATGGTCGTGCACCCCGCTGAAGCGGAAGCTGCCTTGGGCCTGGCGGGCAGCAACCTGATCTCGAACGAAGCGCCATACACGATACATCAAACCTGACAGACAGAGGGCGGCTTGAACGCTGCAGTTGCACACTTCTCCTCAAAACCAAGCGCCATTCCTCCGCGGAAACACGGCTGCAAAGATCATGTCGATCATCACCAGCCACCATAGCAGAACTTCCACCACACTACCAGTTGATAGCTATATCGCTTGTACCTGTGACTTCGATGGGAGATCCGGTGGCTGGAATCCTTTAGAACGCCTGCCCTGAGCATACCTCCGCATGACTTGCGGGTAGTTGATGAAGCGCTTTGTTATGCTCGAGACGACGAGTATATTCCACAATTTTGGAAGGTCGAGGGGATGAGGAGAATGATCCCTTTGTGCGCGGAACGAGACTGGTACTAACAGCGAGCTATCCTCTTATGTCAGATCTTAATCGGGGAGTCGTTGACTGTGTCTACTAAGTTCGACTTAAGAGTCCATAACGGTAGCGCCCATGTAGCCATCAAGCTATCAGGTCTCCAAGAAGTGTTCACAGTTGAGCAACAGCAGCGCGAGCGATGCGGGTGACGCATGAAAGGCAGGTCAAGATTATCCGAGAAGAAAGACCCAGGAGTGTAATCTCCAGGTAGAGCGCGGAGGATAACTAGCGAGAATAGTATGTGAATTGCACCAGGATCTGGAGGCCGAATGCTTGAACCGAAGCATAACCGTGTCGTTCTGCTGTGTCACGGAAGGTTGGAGTTATCATGATATAGAATTGGCTTCACATCGCACCGACCTAACCCAACTTGCTTACTTGACGAGATGGAAAGTGTGTCACTGACTGTCGGCCGGAGCGATGTCTGGGACATTCGCATGGTTTCGCGACGACTGGGAAAGACGGCGTGGGACTGAGCAGTATTCAGGCGTTGATACCAGGTAAGTTTGACGAGTATATCGATCTGCGAAGTGACAATCTAGGTCAGGGGGCGTGATGCTCAAAAGAAGCTGGAGGAAGAACAGTCGACCCATTGTAAGTCAAAATGCACCTGCATGAATAGGGTTCTTTTCCCAAAAATCTGGAATGTTAGCTGACTTTGGGAGGAAAGGCGAATTGAAGGGAGAAGTTGATCCGGGCTGAGGTTCCGGAGTCGACCTGTGTTGACGTCCAGCCATGGCTGCCTCCACTTCTCCCGAGACCACCTCCTCCCAACACCACCATACCATCAACTCGGCAAGCCCTCCTCTTCCGACAACGAGTGTGACGCGTCTGTTGTTGATCTGCAGGAGTGTGTGACTGTACCAATCGTCTCACTCTCATCTCCTACTCTCTCAACGCGACGACAATTGTCTCGCGTTCAGGGAAGCAATTCTTCCTGTCTTATTAAACCCCACGTTTTCCGAGGGCAGAGATTTTCGTTCTCAACGAAGCCTTACCCATGCTCGACGCGATGAAGGCGGTATACTGACGAATTGAGCGATGTTGACAAGATGCGACCATATCGATCCAGGATCGATGGAGGTAAGCACGAATCCCACCGCATGACCCGCCAGCCATGACCACTTACCTTCGCCTCGCCCAGAAAAAGCATACCTCCAAAGTTCCGTGGCCTGGACTATACTCATTCAGCATGCGCCTCTCAATCTGAAACACGATCAGTTGGTGGTTCGTGAACAATAGCACGACACGTTGAGATGACCCTTGGCGCACCTCGTGTCGGGGGACAAGCGCGACAAGGCGACCTGGTAAATAGCATAATCGTGAAATCTGGTTCAGTCGACCATGCGACGCTTTCCACACCTTGAGTGAGGAGAGTTCGACACAATCAAGACTTTGTGCTCGTGGAGGATGACAGTTCGAGACGGGAGACCGTCTCCGTCGGGCTCCGGGAAGAACCCACCGGCCCTGCAGGCCAGGGGCCCGAGCAAGTGGACAAGGCATCTGCATGACACGCTGTGCTGGCATGTCCGTTGTCGACAAGGATGCTAACCTGTTAGTTGGCTTCTAGTGGACGCCGAACACCATGGAAGCATCTTCAGCCAGTCCGACCGCCCACCGTTGGCGTTCTCGTCCGCTCTCTGCAGGGGTGATGCCCCCTTGGGTCGTGCGTCATCGCATGGAGGGTAACTTAGTCCGCGAATCTTTCGGGATTTGTTTCTGAGGGACTGCGAGTCCAGCCAGGGGGTGATCGCATAAGCTCGGTCGCACCGCCGAAGGCTAGCGGTGAAAATGCACATTTCGTTGAGACCTTTTGACCGCGACCATGGTAAAGCCACGGGAAATCCTCATTGGGGAACGATAAAGATGGTGGCTTGAGCGATGATTTTGATTGTGATTTGAAAAACCCGTGGCCAGCCAAAACTGAATAGGTTCCCAGTGCGGTCCAAATGCTGCAGGCGCGCGCGCTGCTGGGACGGCTGCTGCCATGACCACACACTATTCCGGTGGGTGCAGGATTATTGCTGCCGATCGAGAGAGAGAAGGTTGGGGGGGTAGTGAGGAACGCTGGGCGGTGGTCAAATCACACATCACCACAGGACGGATTGGATTGATCGGGTTGCCTTCCATCCCCAATTCATATATTTACACTTCTATCCAATGCAGCTGAAGGTTGCGAACTGACTGTCAGGATTTTTCCAATTGTGGAATAGCATCGGTCGGACCATTGCGTGTCGCAGCTGGCTATCCGCTATTGGCATCGGCAGCACCACGCTGGCACAAGCTACTGACTCGTCTAGGACGGATAACCAAACCTATCTGGTTGTCCACCGGTTGCCTCGGGGGGGGGGGGGGGGGAAATTATGAACTCACAGAGGAGAGAGAGAGAGAGAGAGGCTGGGTAGTGGGTAGGCCCTCGCCCGTCTTCCTGCGTGGGCCTTCCCCCAACGCAACCCCACCCATCAACCTGCATGACAGTTAGTTTCCTACATGGATTCCTTCAACTCCATCCTGAAAGCATGACATCTAGTGCGTTTGGTGGTTTTCTGAATGTGGTCCACTCAACCTTCCTTCAAAAGAGGGTTAAACCAGCAGGATGAAACGGTGACGGTCCCGTCTGTCAAGCCCTCCATGAGGGGATGGGGATGGGGGATGTCTGGTGGACCTCCAGTTGCATCCCCGAGCAATTAAAGTTCATGGTTCGATGGACCCATGAGGGGAAAAAGTCCCCAGTCAGATTCCAGTTGTGTACTGGCAGTCTCTGCAAGTTTTGGATGGTCTGCTGTTCCCGGCAGTAGTCGTGGTGTGCAGACTCCACTTTCGTATCCAGCCAGCGGGGATACAACTGGCCTCAGACAGCCGGACGTGCAAGGAAGAAACCTCGGGCCCAAAAAGCAACAAGAAAAGGGCGGCATTGCGGAACAAAGGGGGGATGACGGAGCATTCCTTCTCGGTGCGAACCCGTCCTGGATTCCTGGGTATTCAATCCTCGATCGACATGAGCATTACCCAAGCTTGACCGACTCTAGGGAGTACAGAGGCACTGACTGGCTTTTACATGTACAGAAAAGTGGATGCGATACCCCGGGCCCGCCTTCCACCGTATTGGGACTAACCTCCGTCCAATGTCCGACACACGAATACCACCGCACGGCAACAACGGGAGACGGCCCTAAAATAGTATCTTCACAAAAACCCCAGGCCGCATCAATCGTCCACTCATTCGACTGTACTTTGCTGTTCGGGTGATAGATACCTACGTGAGTATTGTCTGTCTGCCAGAAGAAACCACTGTAGTCAATCAGCGGATGCCTTTGGAGGCAGCGGAAGCCAACCAAAACCCGGGTGGCGAGAAATTATGCTCCTGCTGCACTGTCTGCAGCCCATCATAGATCATTCCCCAATGACTGCCATTTCATAAACTAAATGACCCTTTCTCGACCCGGCGGTCTAGGCAGCTCCAATGGTTCGCACGGGCCTGGCCCACCAAAGGGGAAGAAGATGACGAGGAGCATCAACCCCCTCTCAGTACCTACTAACCACCAGGTCTAGTTCGATTTCTTGTCCACGCCAGCGCACCGAGGTCAAGGTGAAGAATGCATCTTCCAGTCGCTCGGGTCATCAATGACGGCTGCACTGGATGGGCCTGCGCCCTCGTCGCTCAGTTCGCCTGCCTGACGACATTACTTATCTGCACCTTGTCCCAGAAACTCGGGTCCACCGCCCCCCCCCCCCCCCCCTCACCCTTGGTATCCTGCCCTGCCGGTTGTCTCTATCAATTTTATTCTATGAACCCTGTCCTTAAACGTCATGGGTCTGGTTCAGGACCTGGCGGTCGCTCTCAAGTCTCTTGCGGACTCTCCATTCCTGTTATGTGGGCTTGTTACGGCCTTCTCGCTGGTATACTTCCTGGCCCTCGGCTTGTATCGCATCACTCTTCACCCACTGGCCAACTTTCCCGGCCCAAAGCTCGCCGCCTTCACGCAATGGTATGAGACCTACTTCGACGTGTTCAAGTCCCCCGGAGGACAGTTTCTATTTCATTATCGAAAGCTTCACGAACAGTATGGTCAGTGCCTGAATATAATGAATGCTCTGGTGGAACACTCTTACTGAGTGTGTTTTCTGTAGGGCCCATTATCCGAATTAGCCCGAACGAAATCCATATTCAGGATTCCACTTTCTTCGAGGATTTGTACTCCCAGTCTTTGCCTTGGGATAAACTCGAGCACTGGCAACATCGATTCGGCAACGACACCGGCCTTTTTCCGACCCCCAAGCATCATGTGCATCATGCTCGACGGGCGGCTTTGAATGGTTTCTTTTCAAAGCGCACCATTGCGCAGGCTGCGCCTATGATGCAGGAGCGGCTGGATAAGCTCTGTGATCGGCTGCGTCGGGAATATCAGGGAACGGGAAAGATTTTGCGATTCGACTGGATGTGGGGATGCATTGCGTCCGATATCATCGTACAATACTGTTTTAATCGAAGCTACCGCTTCATCGAGGCGCCTGAGTTCCGCTCGCAGTTTATCCAGGCCTTAGTTGACTTGATGAACGGTGTTCACGTGGTGACTCACTTTCCATGGGTATCCACAATCATGAATGCGCTTCCGCAGAAGGTGGTCGAGGTGTTCCAGCCAGGCATGAAGTCGGTCAACCATTACAATCGGGTACGTCTCTGATGTCGCCAAATTGCACCGCTGCTAACGGAGTACAGGAAATGTCAAGCCAAATCTCAGAGATTATCTCCATCAAAGCGCAGGGGAAGATGCGGGAGGCCGATCAGAATACGGTGTTTTCTGCGCTGTTGGACTCGGACCTGCCGCCGGAAGACAAGACCTTCCGGCGAATGCACCATGAGGCTTTCACAGTGATCGGGGCTGGATTCGATACCACCCGGTTCGCTCTGACGGTTGCCAGCTACCATATTCTCAGCACACCTGCTGTTTACCACCGTCTTCGCGAAGAACTGAAGGCCGCCATTCCGGATCCTACGAACATGCCTTCGCTGCAGGAGCTGGAAAAGCTGCCGTATCTGACGGGGTGTATCCAGGAGGGTATGTTCCTGTCTTTTTTCCCCTAGGGGTTTTCATTGCTTGTAGCTAAATATCTCCAGGCATTCGTCTGTCCTACGGTGTTGTACAACGGGGTCCACGCATCTCGGACAAGTTCACTCTAGCCTACAAGTCGTGGGTAATCCCCAAGAACACGGCTATCAGCATGGACATTTACTCCGTCCACCACGACGAGGCGATCTTCCCCGATTCGTTCACGTACAAACCGGAGCGGTGGCTCGGGGACCCAGTGGCGCCCGACGGCCGCAGGCTTTCGCGGTACATGGTCGCGTTTGGTCGAGGGACCCGGTCCTGCCTGGGGATCAACCTTGCTTATGCAGAGATGTACATTGCACTGGCGAATCTCTTCCGGCGGTTCGACTTTGAGTTGTTCGAGACGGGGCGGGAGTCAGTGGAGGTGTACCGCGACATGTTCCTGCCGCATGTGAGGCCTGACACGCAGGGGGTGAGGGTGAAGGTGTTGTAGTTCTGTTTTGGAATGTATACGTATCTGAGCGCAGCTCGGAATGACACGGCATGGAGATACTGTAACTGCCTTAATTTCCACGCCACCAGTCTCTTAGCCTGCAGGGGTAATAGTAGTGTCACTGGACCTCGTTTCAAGTACAAACCATGTATTCGTTCAAACCAGCTTCACCATAATCATGGAAGCCCCCACTCCCTGGAGGATAGGGTTACCGTGGTCAGGGGGGGGATAAGTACTGTATGAGGAGGCCAATGGAAGTCGGCCGAAGGTGGTGGAGTGGGAGGGGGATGAGGAGGACGGCGGGTTCAGGTTCCATGTTTCCGAGCAGACGTGGGCAGGGGAGAGGTTCTGCTGGGTTTTCAAGATTAAGTATCATAACTGACGATGTTGGCATTGCAGTAACTACCTGGAAGTCCGGGGGATTCAAAATAATACATCATTATACTCCAATGCTGTCCAACTATTCACAAGCAACGCTATAAACTCGGTATTAGGTATCATCTATCTCGCTCTTCGTCGCTGTCACGTAATTATCGTATACTCGTAGCGCTAATCATAGCAGCCGCAAACCCATGAACGCCCCCGCTCGAATCCAGACACACAATCCTAGAATAGAGCCCCCTTCTTCGCGTCAGGCATGTCGCGCAAAACTCCCTGTAGCTTCGCAATCGAGATCGGTTTCATCAAGAACAAGTTCACTCCGCTGGCTCGCGCCTCTTGTTGGATATCCGGCGACACTCCGGCCGTGAGGATGATGATGACAGTAGGTTCCAGCCCCTGGGCTCGCTCCCATTGCCGGATTTTGCGCGTCGCCTCGAGTCCGTTCATTACCGGCATCGAGATGTCTACGGCTCGTTAGCGAATTTCTCCTTGCGAGGAAACCGGGGACAAACCCATTACGACGGCGTCGAATGCCGTTCTGCGGAAGGCTTCGCTCGCTTCCAGTCCGTTTGACACCGAGTGGTACTGAAAGCTGGACTTTCTGACCGCCATTTCGAGAAGCTATCGGTCCAAATTAGCATGCTCACGTCAATGGTAAGAGCTCGAGACGTACCTGAAGATTGATGGCGTTATCTTCCACAAGGAGAACCTTGCGCGGTCCCGAACCAGTGTTTGGTTGCCGGCGCTGACCTGCTTGGTCGTCCGAGAAATCTACCACCGGACTGTCTTGTGGAGACGCCGCTGGTTTCTCTCCGGAACCTTTGATCTTGGTCGATTTTGCGGTCTGAGCGTGGGAGCCATTGATGGCAGGCTCGGGCAGAGGAGTCGGATCGCTAGGAGGCGGGGACGGCGTTGTTTGCATCCGATCAGGAGTGGTATCTCCCGAGGACCGTTCCTTGATGTCGAGACACGTCTCGAACGCAAGAGCCAAACTCTTGGGACTCACACTAACACACTGTCAGCACTAAAGCACAATCCGAGCATGGCGCCCGCAACTCACGGTTGATAGAAGAAGACAACATCGTCCCGGTCGCTACTGAGATCAGCAGCCTTGGTAGCGTTGGCGCTGAGGACAATCAACGGGAATCTGATGCTGGCGGACGAGGTTGGACTGAGCGCTCCAGATTCACTCTCTTCCTCGAGGTGGTGGCGACTGTACTCATCCTGGGTGATGATGTTGATGTCTGCCGACTGTCCATCTAACTCGCTCGCCGTCAGGACCCGCAAGCCAAACCAGTCGCTAATCATCTTGCGAAGATTCGCTACAATGCTCTCCACAAACTCTGGCTTCACTTTGAGATCGTTGGCTCGGAATGTATCCGTGAATAATGCCACCGTTCGGCCGTGCAATCTTTCCTTTAGCCTCGTGTACCTCGACGAAGCCAACGACGTCCTCGGCTCGTCATTGATCATGGTAACGGGAATCAGTAGACTAACTTCGGTGCCCACACCCAGCTCGCTGTTGAATTCAATTTGCCCGGACATAGATTTGACAATCTGGTTCACAATGTGGACACCCACACCTAATCCAGGAGACATGGTGTCTTCTTGAACAAATGCCGTGTACAAGTGATGCAGAATGTAATCCTCGGACATACCGCGACCAGAATCCGTGATGACGACCCGGACTGCAGGGACTTTCTCGTTATCGAGGAGCATGCTGCCGTTCTCCATGCGCAGACGGATACATCCCTTCTCGGTATACTTCAAGGCGTTGCCGAAGAGGTTCATGATGACGCGCCGCCAAGCGCCCGGGTTGACTTTGCAAAGCCAGCTTTCCTGCCACTGAATATCCACAATCGTGATGACATCCTTGAGATTACCCTTGGCCTTTTTCTCCTTCGCACGCTTCTCCTTTTCGGGTTTGGTTTCAGTACTTCGCCAGAAAAAGTCCTGCCCCGCGACCAAGCCTTCTACCACCTCCTGCACAATCAGACTCAGGTCCTCTTCCTGCTCGGGCGGCCCGGCCGATTTGCTGGTGCGCCTTTCTTCATCGTTCTTGGCCTCATTGTGCTTCTGCGAGCCTTGAGGGTCGTTCAACGCATTCATCTTGCCATAATCGAGCAGGTTGTTCAGGGTATCGAGTAAGGTCTTCCCGCAGCTCGAGACGGTTTCGAGCAGAGGCCGCTGTGTGACACTGGTCGCGGTATCGTTCAGCAGCTCCAATGTACCTAGGATGCCATGCAGCGGGGAGCGCAATTCGTGCGAAATCGACGAGATGAAATCGGCCTTGGCGCGGTCGGCAGCCTGCAGGTTCAGTCGCGAGATCTCTGCCATTACGCTGTTACTGAACGCTGCCATGTACGTCAAGTCCTTGGGCTCCGACAGCACTCGACCCGGGTCTCTCGTCCACACCACATTGACCGCGAACCATCGGTTGCGCTGGAAATCCCACAGAGGGAAAATGGCGATGCAGCGTGCGCCCGGCATGACCTTGATGAGGTCGCTGATATCCCGATTTTCTTCCTGAATCATCGCATCGTGAGGGGCCTTTCCCTGCTTGCCGCCGCTTTCCCCGCGAACATGGGTTTCCAGTTCCGAGCTCAGCGCAGTCCCCTCGTAGCTCATGGTGATCGTTCCGTCTGCATCGACATGGAAAATCTTTCCGCGCGAGTAGCGATCGATGATGCGACTAACCAGCTCGCTACTAAGGGATACATAATGCCGATCACCCGGTTCGTGCGATTGGGTGGCGCCTGCATTCGTTGAGTGACCGAGCACCAAGGTGGCGGAGCCCAAATTCTGATCTCTAGCTGGTTTCTTGCGGGGCGTCAATTGACTACTGTCACCCGAGCTTTTTCGCGGGCTGGGATTGCGGTCTTCGTGCAGGTCGCTCGTCGAGCCCATCATTTGCCGTCTCGCGTACACGGATGCGTCAAGGAACATCGTCCCTTCGACATCCAGTGCTTGGTGAATTAGGTTTGAAGCACGGCTCAAGATCGTCCGTACATTGGAAGGCACCAAAGATTCTTGCAGACGACTGGTTGTTGGTGAAAGCTTCGGTCGAGTGGGCCGTCCCTGGGCATGTGCCCCTGATGGGCTTTTCGTTGCCTGCTCTCCCGACTTTCCGAACTTATGCACCGTGGAATCCGGGCTAGGGCCTCGCTGCTGCTCCTTCTTTGCCTTGTGAGAAGGTGTAGTGTCGTCGTCCTGGCGGTCACTCGTGGACGGTTGGAATGTATAGCCTTTCTCCTGCGGGGCCCCGTGAGTATTGTTGTTGTCCTCAAACGGTTTTGAATCGTCCCCACCGCCTTGCGCAGATTGAGACGGATAGCCCTGCTCCCCCGGAGATGGATGAGAGCTCCTCTTCCGTGGGGAGCTCGTGGCCGAGGTACACCGGTCCTGTGGAGTATCACTGTTGTCTGTGGAAGGATCCTTGCTGTCCGGACTATTGTCGTCTTGTGAGGGGGGATTGTCTGGAGAAGGACTCCTGGTGCCCTTCGGAGACATGGGGGTGTCATCTTGATCCTGATCATTGAATGTTTTCGAGCTGACCCTGTTCTGCTGTAATTGCGATTGGGCTTGCTGTCCCGATTGGATTTCCTGATGTTCCAAGTCATCTTCCTTTCCCTCGGGGTTGTCTTCTTCGGGCGACGATTCTCCCGTCTCCTTTGGCGACTGTTCTTGTCCGGAATCATCCTCCGAATCATTCACTTTCAGATCGTCCAGGCGATTTCTGACTTCCGACATATCGACTAAGGCACCACCCGGATTCTTCGTTGGCCGTCCATCCTGGTTCTGGCCCCATTCGCCCAGGTCCGACTTTCCATTCACAAACAAAGCCAGAGCCTTCACCATCTTCTCCTCGCGATATTCCTCGCGCATCGCTCGTTGCGATTGCAGATGATCAATCACTGTTAATGCCAAGTCTCGAATGCAAGTAGTATCCTCTTCGCTAAGTCCATCCCGAGGCTTGTCGTCGATGACCACAAAATTTCCAATAACATGCTTCCCTGGGGACACGATCGGTACCGCCACGTAGAATCGGTTGTGCGGATGTCCGGCCACAGAGGGATGGTCGTGAAAGCGGGGATCTTGGGACAAATCGCGTACCATGAACATGGACTCTGGATTCTCCACGAAGCTCTGCATCGCATGATCGCACATTTTCATGTGTTCACGGGACATCTGACACACTCCCAGCCACAGATTCCCAGACTTGGCCTTCGCGTTCGAGTCTTGTTGGTGGTCCTCATGCCGGCGAAGGTCGTAACGCGGTGTGGCTTCCGCGACTACGTATTGGGTCGTTCGGTCGAAGAGAGAGATTAGAGCTCGTTTGGCCTTCAGCCGGAGGGTCGCCAGCTGGGCGAAGACAGTCAGAACGTTGTCCCGAGAGGCGTTGGCGGATCGCTTTTTAATCGGAGGGATTCCCCAGTAGGGATAGAACCTGTCACACGGAGGAATTGTGTCAGCTCAAAAATGACGTGGTGGGTTTTGCGACCGTCCCTGATGGGGGTCGGATATCCTTCTCTTACATGTGCATCTCGCGTTCGCGGGCCCCTTCGACATTGTAGGTCAACCTTATCGGTTGCCCATCGGAGCTCGAACCTTCATCGCCTCCAGAGGCCTCGGTGGAATTTTTATGGTCGCCCATTGTTTGGGGGGGAGAAGGGACCAGACCCTGCTCGCGTAGAAAAGTGAGGTTCGGAGGTGGCGACGGGGTTCGCGTCAAGTGAATGGTCAGGATAAAATGGTGATTTCTAGCAAACAATGTTAGAATGAGAGAGATCAATCAGTGGTGGTGAAAAGTCGTAAAAGTCGGCGAGATCGCTGCATTGCTGTTGTACAATTGGTTCATCCCCCACAGGATCTGGTTGTGCGGGGAAGCATCTGGACGCTGCGTCAAGGCAATTATTGCCGCCAGCGTGACCCCTAGTACTATATATTTTTGAATGAGCAAGAAACCCTGAGTGGAGAGCGCGGACATGCCGTCATGACAGCCACCGAGATGCCCAAATGGGAGGAGAAGCACAGGGCTGCGAAAGGAACGAGACCCGCACGGGGCAGAGCTTCTGGGTGGACAATCAAGGCAGTCTGAAGAACCGCCCCTCGCCAGTGACATCACCGGGCCCGCCTAGAAGCCAGAAGTGATCCATCAATCCCTACTCTCTTCGCCTGGCCCGAAACGCAAGGCAGCCCGATACGATAAATAAGGTGGGAACCACCATCGTGGGATAGATCGGGTTTCCACCGGATTCTCTTCCGTCAGTTCACCGATTTGAGTGGTGTATGAAGACAAAACTCATCGAATCAAAATCAGTATGTTCCAGTCAGTCTGGCAGTCACAGACAGGCCGGGCTGCTCGTCACATTCCCGGAAAGATCCGATGGGGCGGTGGTCATCCGCCCAAACACGCCTAGTCCAGCCACAAATCCGCAATTGGTAAGCGGCAAGTTTTTGGGTGCGCAGTTGGAATGAACTGGAAAAGGGAACAAAACACTCCCGGCTCCCAGTATCCATTGTAAAAGCACCCGTGACCCACAAGTCTCCTATATACCTTAATTTACATAGCTTAGTAGTGCATTACGCCGCAGTCCAATGGGTTTATGTTATCCCACCGCCCTCCTCCCCCCCCCCGGATATCATTTCCCCCTGAATGATGCATGGTTATTGGAGTGGGCTTCAATCTCAACGGCTCCGAAGTCCCTCCCGGCTGCGTGTGGGCGCTTCCACTTTACCCGAGCCCTCCTCAACGAGAAAAGCAGCCACACGCATTGGTCGGGTGAACCTTGGAAGTGACATTTCCGAGATCTCTCGAATCAGAATACTAAAACGTCGGTCAGGGGAATGAGATCGATTCAGTTCACTGGGAGGTTACCGAAATCAATTCAGAGCTAGTTATAGTCAGAGACGGAGGACTGAGTAAGCACCACCCGACGAGCGATCTCGACGGGGAGAGTGACGTATCGCCATAACAGATGACGTCGAATCATCCCCAGACCCACGGCTGACCCTTTTCATAATACGAAGACTCGTCGTCGTCGCCTCGGATCCAAGTGACAGCTCGCCTCCCGTCACGTAACGACTTGGTTGTGCTGTGTCGAATTCATGGGGCGCTGCATGTCTGCAGCCTCGACTACTGCCATTCTCCAGCATGTATCGGTGTTTGTAAAGCATGTAAGTAAAGCAAGAAAGCGTGGGTCCGTTGTCATTGGCTAAATCTGTCTTAGGAAATCATTAGCACAGAGTGGGCGCCCGAGAACTTTTTCGAGTGATCACTTTCGGCTCATCTAGACTAGTAAGTCACGCAGCACCCGATCTGTTTCTTGCGGTGCGGTACATTATTGATGACACAGTCGTTCTGTGTCCGGGATGGTCAGCATTCCGACGTCGGGCGAGTAGGATGCGTACATGCCAGCTTCAGCATACCACGCGTCATGATCTTCACTACACCATGATCATTTGTGCTGCGTAATTTTTTATTCAGCTGTTTCAGAAGAAGTCCAGCACAAGGACACTTTGAGGGTTTTGCTGCCGCGCTCGGAGGGGATTTTATGAAAGCAGCCTCATAAGATGTCAAGATTCCGCAATAGCTTGCCTCCGCTACATGCAACTTTGCAGGAGACAGTCCCTGGAACCAGCAGCACTACACTGCTGCAATACCTCATAGGCCTAAGCAAGGTGCATCACGACCCGTTACAGGTGATGCACCCTTTTGTGCCTGCGGTCTACTCGCTATGGCTGAAGAGCGCCACGATCTCCTGGATATCAGGGTCCGGGTTCAGAATTAGGGGCGCTTCGGCGCACAAGACTTCTTCCCACTTTCGTGTGCTGATTTGTTAGCGACTTTCGGGAGGCGAGCCACCATAGCACTTTTGATCATTGGGCAGATGCGTCATATCCTCCGTGCTGTATCCTTTACGTGGCTTGGCTGCCGCACGTACTGATGCAGCTTCCGCTCGCTATGCCACGAAGCACGTTGCAGGCTGTGTGAGGGCTGCGGAGATCAAATAAGGCGGCGTGCACCTTCGAGACCTGGCAATGATCACCTGAAGACCCCAAGGAGTCAATGCTAGGGATATAATGCTATATGACACGAGCATGGCAGTCACTAAGCTATTGGGTCTTGCGTCCGATTGCATGCACAACATGGCATCCATCTCTCTTCCCCTAGAGATACGACAATCAGCGGTGCTCCTCAAGCAAGGGCCCAGGGCAAGGAGGAGTTTGCTACGAGCGCCGCGTCCACAGACTGGATAATACTTCAGCCAGTCCCATGAAGACCGGGATCCTTGAGAGGCAAACCCTGATTATTGTGGTTACCATCACTGGATTGTTGCGATAGAGTAAAAGATCCAAGTAGTTAACATAACACGTCCCGTGGTGACGTAACTCTGGTTCGTATCAAACCTTTCTTCCTTGGATAGGGAACAGAATCTGCGCTCGATAGATCTCTCGCCTGAATAAAGGAAAGAATTGCAATGCTGTGTAGCAGTATCAAAGAGCATCTAGCGACTGGGAGAAAGTGATGAACAAGTAGAGTATAAGCTGGAGAAGAAAACGATCAGCTGCGCTAATCTCTTTTGGGATATGCTTTGACTTGCGGGCCCCATGATTGCCACTAAACCCGATATGGACATCAGTCAGGCTCACAACATCAGGCACCTCTCAGGCCACCTCTTCTTCCTCCAGCAGTCACATGTGAACACCAAGCCAAATCATACCATCACAGTCTACAATCCAGATTTCACTCTTCCCTTTCCCCTGCTTTCAGTATTTCCAAGACTGATAGCTATTCTTGCCGACTAGCGATTCTCATAAGCTGGTCACTTTAACTCACTACTAGGTTTGAAATGCTGCGAAGTACGTTGCCAGTTCTAAAGTTGTTGTCCCCGCCTCCATGGATTGCAAATATATACTAACAACATTAGCACAATGATTGATTCTTTAGTCTTAGCTTTATCCCCACCTTACGCGCAGGACTGTTCGGTATTAAGTACCTCGAAGATGCAATCTTAACGACTCAATTCTGCTGGCAGTATCCTCAACCACAAAGCTTGACACATTCTAGCGCCGCAACTCTACAATCCTACCAGCCAGGAGACCACCCGTCAACCAATCTTAGTCGATCGTAAGGTGCATAACTCGGAAATCCCCTGCGCCTGCACTGAGTATCTTCTTACCATGTAGAGGAGATCGCCGGAGACCGCGGTCTCCGGTATTATTTGTGGTGGACTGAGCGTCTACTATGACCCTTGGACTTTGCATGAGCCCATCGGGAACAGCTCCTGTTGTTGCGAATCAAACTTCTCTCATACTGGAGAAATCACCGAGTTTGACTGGGCAGTCACCAGTCTGCCTCTATTGCTTCGCGCTTCTGGAATATCCGCACCGACTGCGTTGAAGGGAAGTGCTTAGCAGACCACTGATGGTGCACAAGACAAATATTCGTCCGAGCGCAAGAAGGACATATCCTCATTCTGAAAAGAGGATTTAAAGTATAGTACCTCGTATGTGCCATCAGGTAGGATTTCGTTCCCTAAACTGGGAGAAAGGTTGTCCTGCAGGAGAGCAGATAGCCGGGGGACTGATGTGGCTGATATAGAGAGGCGAAGTGATCATCCTGAGCTTTCAGGCTGCCGGTGTCTCGATTGGGACATCAGCAGCCGGGGAATCTCATGATGTCATCCTATCCGTCCTACTTTCCTCTTTCGGCTTGCCGCTCCATCGAAAGCCGAGTCTCGACCCTCTCCAAAACTTCAAGCTTCGAAGCTCTCCCTTCCTCTTCATGAGAGCTACAAATCTTATCTTCCGAAACCTAACAGGTGTTTCCATCTCAAGATGATTCTGACAGCAGAGTTTCTGATTTCCAAATCTTGTCCCCGCTTTGGCTAGTGAAGGACGGCCTGACTCCCAATCTCTGCTCGGGGAGAGATGATGCCTCCCAGTCGGGCGGCGCTCCGAAAGACCCTGCGATCTGCGTTCCCAGTTTGTTGGAACGTCTGTCCGACATGACCTAAATACCTTGTCGACAGCACCAGATACTGCTACCATCGGATTCATGCGTACCGTAGCTGGGTTGGTGGCCAGCCAGGTTCGGAATCGTCTGAGCCGGCGATGTCACCGGTGGATCCCAATCCTCCTCCCCGTCCACCGCTGAGACCGACTAACCGGCCGATCCTTGCGGACTTGTCCAATGTGTATGCGTGCGCAACGGATGGGTTTCCGCCAACCATCCCAAGGTCACCACTGCCCGGCATGCCAGGCCGCGACGGCGTGCATTTGCCATGATTTCAAGAACCCGCCAATCACCAAGGGACTTTTTGATTTCCGACACAAGTAGGCTATACCTGTGCTGCTAAATGGATGTTCGTCGTAGCGGTTGATCCTCCCTCACGCGACAAGCATATTCAGGTACTGGAGCCCTACAACCACCTTACCCACCATGGCCTCTCAAGATGACTGGACGGTAAACACCCCGATATCGAGCTGGCCGCTTATGACGTGACAAAGAGCAGCCATCATGATTCATTCAGCCCGGCTACTGCCATTCCAGTGTTATCACTGTGCCACACAATTTGGGGTATACCCGTGAACAGAAGCTCCGGATTGTACCACATTCTTGCTTGATGCTCTGGTGTTCGAAAGAGGTATCTGGGGTGTGGCACTAATGGATCTTATCATTGAAGATGAAGGACCGGTCATTGGCCATGGTCCGTGGAGTTTCCTGACGTCCCGGCCGTGACGCAATATGGACCGAGAATATAAGACCCGCTCTGGAGCCATCGCCAACTCCGTAGTTGTGCAGTCCAGTGGTCGCCCTTGTTCCTTCCGTCCTTTTCGGGGCTTTCGTATCATCTACTTTTAAACGCCTACCTCAGAACATCGCTATTCCTTTGATTCGTACTTCTACCTGGTTATCGATCTCTATGACTAACGGGATGCAATCACACAAAAAAGAGGTTGATGGTCAGTTTCCATACTGCACAAGACTGGAAAGGTCAAGGGATGCTAACGGCTTTGTAGAAGTGCAGACAGATCCGGAAGAGTTTAATTCTCAGTCCTCTGAGACTGATGATGAGTCTTCGCCCCCCACTCGCGAAACTTCGCGACGCAAAGAGAGACCTCCGAACAGACGACCGCCCGCCTCGAGACAGGCCACTGCACGAACCGGGAGCTTCAGAGATGATGTTTCCCGGTCCAAAACACAGGGGAGTCAGCCCCCGGGCGGTTTTTCGCTAGCAGGATCCACTGCCTTCTGGGGTGCACCGCCTCAGTATGGGCCATACGTGCATCCGGAGTATCACTCGTACAACCCTCAGTACGGCAACTCGGAGCCTGGGAAACCAGTCTGGAGTCTTGCCCAGCCGCTGCCTCATGTAGTCCGCGATGGAATGCGCTATGGAGCCCTACCGGAGGATCGAAAGGAGGAAGAGCGGGAGGAAGGCCGAGCGCACCCTCCCCCCGCAGCAGAGGAGCCTCCGACCGGAATCCCGCAGACGGAGGAGTCCCAGCAACATGGCGAGGCTCCGCCGGATGATAGCTTCTTCAACATATGGGGCAAATTTCGATCCTGGGCGAAAGAGCCCTTCGCGGAGTGGCTAGGAGTAAGTCTATTGTGCTGCCCGTGAACTCACCCCGCAAGACCTTCAGTGCTAACTCCTTATTCAATAGACAACTGTGGCCATCACTCTAGGTCTCTGTGCCGGTCTGGCACACTACACTTCCGAGGGACAAGCTGGAACTTACACATCGCAATGCGCTGCTTGGGGCTTCGCTTTCATGATCGGTATCTACATGGCTGGTGGTGTCTCCGGTGCTCACCTCAACCCCGCCATTACCATCTCGCTGTCCGTGTGGCGAGGCTTTCCGGCGAGAAAGTGCTCGCTCTACGTCCTTGCGCAGGTGCTTGGGGCCATCACGGCCGGCGGCCTTGCTTACGCCATCTATCACGATGCGATCGTCGAGCTGTCCGTCAAGTCGCAAGTTCCGCAGGCGCAAACCACCGCCGCCGACGCCCTCCTGACCGGTCCCAAGTCGTTCGTGGCTCCCGCGACCGCATTTTTCAACGAGTTCCTCGGAAGCGCCATTCTAGTCGGCATCATCTTGGCGTTGGGAGATGACGCCAATGCGCCGCCCGGTGCAGGTATGCAGGCGTTCATTATCGGCATCGTGATCACGGTCTTGCTGTTGGCATTGGGCTACAACACGGGCGGGTAAATATTCCTTCTATTGCCAGTCCTCATCAAGACAAGAGACAGTATGCTAACGCATCGCAATGCAGTTGCTTTAACGCGCCCCGCGACTTCGGACCCCGCTTGGCTGTCCTCATGGCTGGCTGGGGCGGACAAGTTTTCACGGAAAACAGCGTCTGGTGGGTGTGGGGCCCCTGGGTGGCCGATATCTTCGGCGGGCTCTTCGGGGCGATGGTTTACGATCTGGCCATCTTCACCGGCGGCGAAAGCCCCATCAATTACCCGCCCCGCCGTCGGAAGCGTGCGCTGCTCATCAAGGAGAAGAACCTGCGCGACAAGCTGCACATTGGCCGACACAAGATCAAGGATATCGAGAAGGCGGTCGAGGAGAATCAAGACGAGTGAACATTCACGCATGATACATACGACTTCATCTGACACAAAAAATAACCTTTCGCATTTTTGTCCGGGATCATTGTTTTTGGGATCACAGCATATACACGAGCGCTGGTGTTTATGGGAGTTTCTGTCACTTTGTCATTTGTTTTTGGCTTTTTCTAACACTATGGTCTCTTTCGCGGGAGATTAGATATGCCGACTTTGTAATCAACATTGCATATGGTGGTTTTATATACTTGAGAGTAGTACGATTTTTCTTTTTTTAAAGAAAAAGGGGTTGAGAGCTTTACCAATACAAATAGATCCTCAAACCTCCAATCAACCTCCCCGGTGCCTTGCTACTAATAGCCATGGTCATCTAACATCTGACGCACCGCTCTGATTTGCGGACCACTAATAAGGTCCTTAACCAGGTCTATCCATTCGGGGAATTCGTATATACCTGTTACGAAGACGCGGGGGTCAACATGGGGGATAAGTCTGCTCGTCATCTTCCTGAACATCGAGCCAGACTCATTAAAGGCTTGGTCCAAGCCCACGATCCCGCCGGCCGGGTGCGGATCATTGGTTCTTTCTATCACCATGTCGACGAGCTCCTTCCAGGGGCTGGGGTAGGGGGGGTTCCTGGCGTGGTACGAAACGGGGCCGCGGGGCTCGGTGTTGCAGCCATACTGCAACAGCATGTCAACGGCCGTCGGCTGATCCTTGCTCACCGCGTAGGAGAGCAGCGTGTACAACCGGCTGCCTTCGAATATCACGAAGGGCCGGTCCAGGTCCATGCCCTCCTCGCGGACCAGCTCGCTGAAGGCGGGCATGTTTTCGACCTTGAGGCACCAGGCAAGCGGAGGTGGCTGGTTCTGCGCTGTGTACGGATCGAGGAGATTGTCGTTCAACAGAGCGAGCCGCGCCGCAGGGTCGCGATTGAGCCTCAGCTGCTCCAACAGAATAGACAGGAGCTTGCTGCAGTGCTCGGGCTCCCAATGACCGTTGGTGATTGCCTGGCGCAGCAGGTAGACCGCCGGGTCGGTGCCCTGAAGGGGATTATCTTCCGGCGCCATGGTCAGCTGCACCGGCAGCTCGTTGGGTTGCCGGTTGGAGCCCAGCAGGTCGACCCCGATCTTCTTGATCAGCCAGTTCAGGCTGGACGCGACACCGGTTGCGGAGGAGTTACAGAGCTGCACGAGGAGCGGGGCGCGCATCACCAGTGGGTTGCCGTGGCCATAGAGTTCCAGCAGCAGCCACACCGTGGGCTTGTCCCTGATCACGAGCGCCAGCTCCAGCGGGCTCTTGTAGCAGTTCCTGCCGACCCAGTTAACTTGCGCCATCAGATATCTGTCCGCCGTCTCCGGGTAGCGCCACCTGTAGTGGGAGAACAGGTACCGGATCACGTTGTGCGCTTTGGCCAGGATCGCCGCGCCCAGCAGGGTGTATCCGTAGAAGACGGGCGTCTTGGACTGCAGTCCACATGTGATTGCCAGTCGGATCTGGTCGGCCGAGTCCTTGGCCAGCGCCCAGTGCAAGGCGTTGGGAAAGGGGTAGATCCGGTGATTAGCGATGGGGACCGGGGCTTGTGGCGCACCGCAGGTACAGTAGAATTCGAACATCCTCCCGTTGTTGGCAAGCCGGTGGTCCTGGATGCTGTCAAGAAAGATCGCCTGGAAGCGCCGCTGGACCGTATGCTTCAACGTCCGCGGCCCAGTGGCCGGGTCTGTCCCTTGGGTGTCGGGTCGTAGGATCCGTTCGAGCTGGTCGAACCCGTGTCCTTTCTTGCTCCAGAGTGATTCCACTGCCGGGAGGAAATTCGACCCGTCGATGCACTGGATATTGTCTGGGTCCAAGGGAGGCGACGCGCGACGGCTCAGCTGGTTGAACTTAATGACCAAATCTTTGGGAGCCCCTTGATGGATACATCTCGGACACCACTCGGCCCACATTGGACGGTCAAGATTGTCGTCCATCTGTAGTAGTGTTCAAGATTATATAGCTAGAGCAGAGGCTATGGTCGTCTTTGAGCTTTTTTCGTTTGGAAAGTAGGGTAGTCCAAGAACTATCGTACTCTTCGGTTGGAAAATTGGTGGTTTGGTCTAAGCTCGACTAGTCCTTCGTGTATCTTATATTGATGCGTTGTTCTTCCCCGACGTCGCAGACGAAAGAGAGCCAGTGCCATGATCACCTGCCACTTGACAAAGAGGCTAGCGGGGTTCGTTGGGAATATGCAGCATAGATGCTTGAGTGCTTGGAGCTTTTCGACACGATCCCCGAGTGAAGCAGGATATCTCCGTCATGATAACAAAGGATCGATCGTGTCGCTCTAGTGAAAGGACTTGCTCTGATGTAAAAGTCAACGACTCAGCAAGAAACCATGCCCTTGGGAGTTCGCCTGGAAAGAAACCGTAACAACAGGTTATATATACCTCTAGCATGCGCATTCATGATCAACCCCGTTTCAATAGCACCCGACAAAGCAAGCCCTAACTGACCCAGGGACTCAGGCTGAATGTGCACTAAACTATGTCGGAGCAAGCCGTTGAGCTCAAATCTCTCGACCAATGCGATTTCCTGTTACGAGGTTCTTTCTTGCCGAGGCGCTTGAACAGTCGATCTGACTGGCAGAGTTCAGAGATAGGCTGGACCAGTTCTAGAGGGCGATGCCCTTGTTCATGTCTGGACACAGACCTACAGCTGAGCAGAGTCGGATTCTTCGGGATTATATAGAAGCACGGGATAAGTGGCAAGGGAAGAGCTTTTGAGGCTTATTTGCGCTGAAATGATTCATGTTCGTCAAAACTGGCATTGTTCCTGGAGGTCCAGATGCTTGTGTGACTATTCATCGAAGACATGTATGTCTTACATAGACACGCTGCCTCGATGCATTCACTGAAGAAATGAAATGTCGAGAAGTAAGTAACCTCTTGTCGGTTGCTCCCGCCATGCAAAGGGCGATCATTGCGGGATGTCTGGTGAAGAGGCCAGTTAATTCTTCGGGAAGCACAAATTTGACAACAAAAGAGCACCATACAGGTGCAAGGCAGAATTTCTGATTCATGCTCAAATATCTCTAGCGCAGTATTACCTCCTTGTACCGGGGGTAATTTGCAGTTACAGGATAATCCTAGAACCACCTAATCCAGATGGCATAGTAGATGATTTCATCGTTTGTGTTAATGTGCTCCTCCCATATCAGATCGTATGGACCTCAGACGTAAAATTGAACTTTCGCCGGGCTGATCCTACTGGATCTATGAGCGATTTAGGACAGTGTATCAATGTTTGGATTTCCGAAAGTATTATCGGAATCGGATGGGCTGGCCTCCTCCGAAGCGTCGCTCACGGACGATGCGGCATTGTCTTCTTTCTCCAGGGCCGGCACCCACGTGGCAATCTGTAAGTCCAGTGAATGGGCATGACGGTTGAACTTGCACGGTTTAGTGCCCCGACATCTGTCCTTCTGGCAATGATGGCCGAGGAAACATTTTATAGACCGACAAGAGAGGCCAGCGCCACATGGGTTCTGACGCAGGATATAAATCATTACGCTCCGGCTGGTATCATCGAGGGGTGCATGATCATATTCGCAGTTGAGTAAGTCACATTGTCCCGCCAGGTGAAAGTTATTGCAGGGTCGGTGAAATCTAGGGCGACGGTTATACAGTTCCCGCGCTTCGGCAGAAGGCGCAGCACAGTAGGTGTCAATACGATCGCCCGTCTTGTTGATTGGGATACTATCGCCGTAGAAAGGATTTGTAGTTGTGGGGAGATTAGCAGCATAGTAATCGTGAGTACGTGGTGAAAGAGTTTCTCGGTCCGAAATGGATGATGTATCGTCAGAGACTTTAGATAAATATTGGCTTGGCTGTATGTGGAGCTTCACGCATGTGTTTCCATACCTACAAATGCCCTGTAATTATGTTAGCTGAGCACTGATGCCTGAGCCACGGCGGCGATCACCTTTTGATAATGCCTACAAACCGGACGACTAGGTGAGGGCGGTATGATCTGGGACTGAATTGGTACCTGGCTGGGAGAATCCCTTGTGTGAATACCAGGCAATTCGGTCGACATAAACACCTGCGGTAGTTCTCGAATTGGCAGGTTTAGCGTGTTGTATTGGTGATAAAATGACGCCGCTTTTAGAAGGGTGATACGTTCTGTCCGGCCACTGTAGGGAATCAATAAGTTGAGATACCCTGCATCGTGGCACCCGGCGAAGAAGATATGCTTGCATTGGTTGTTATCGACAAACAAACGGAACATTTCTATGTCGGTCAGCCCACAAAATCTTCCACAGAAGGGCAATATTGACCTCGTATCTTGTAGTCCGCCGCTTCTTTTTTGTCACCTGCATCGACAAAGTCGAACAAGTCTTGAGAGCTTGTCAGGTTGGCCACGAAGGGAGATAGCGATCGGGCTTCATGACCAACAAATCCGTAACGTGCCAGTGTCTTAGACAGGCCCAAGACGTTGGCGTAGATGCGGACCATGATCCGACATTGGTCCGCCTGATGACCAAGACGATCGTGGAGTATCTCGCGAATGGAGTCTTGCATGAGTCGAGCGGCAGTGATCCCTCCGTCGCTTCCCGCCTTGATCAAGTGTTCTTTGAACTACATCATCCATCAGTTGCGGTGCAGTACCTCGCCGTATCATGCGCACATACCATGTAGCCATCGCCATCGATGAGAACCAAGACAAATGGGTTCCGTTCCTAGGTATTCCCTTCAGCCGGTGGGCCCATCAGAAGCTGGAGGTCACATACCTGTCCCCTCGCCAGTCGTTTGTAACGTTCGCGTCCCTCTTTCTCTTCCTCGTAGTCACTTTTCAAGCTGTTGTAGTTCTTGAGGAGTTCCTGGAACTTCTGGAGCAAGTTTTGCAGATTGTCGTGGTGTTGTTGGTTCTCACGCACAACGGTGCCTAAGTGGCTTTCCAGGGCGTGTATATCGGCATCTGCTAGCATGGTGATATTTTACAGCCTTAACAGCAGTCGTTCTCGGAATCTTCGTCGAGGAAGGATGGTGGGGTAAAGGATTTAGGTGGAGTAATTGTTAGACTACTAGGGGGTGGGTGGTCGCCTGCCCCTGATAGTAGTGGAGGTGTCTCGATGGGGGGCAGGCATTCAACCGATGTGATGAATAGATTTCGAGGAATGAGTATTGTTGAAGGAATTGAGTGGCAGCAGCAGAGTAACTACAGGGAAGGATAGACCTGATGTAACTGTTGAAGATCCAACTGGCCAGAGTATCGATGAGAGCGAGAGGTGGATTGGAGTCGAGTGAAGTGAAGGTAGATGATATTTGTTGTGCTGGCAATCGCTTAGGCTTATCAATAAGACGGCAATTGTCAGGCACCCAGGCCACTTGCGGGGGGTAGTGATCACATGATACGTCTGTGGTGTTGCTGACTCATCCAGACATGTCCAACCCAGTTATGCATTTATGCATTTTTCTTTTATTTCCTGCCATCGCCAAATTGAAGCTTCTTTGAATCATGATCTACTCCCAATCATCCGACAATATCCAAACCACACAGCCGCCACTCTAACAACATCGCTCGAGACAGGACGCTTTCCAGGTTTAAAAGACGATCTCTGGCTGGGATTGGTCACTTTGCCACGATTCCTTTTCTCCACCAGGCCAGCCACGGCTGCAGAGCCCGAAAGTCTCTTCAGTGGAGTTTCTCACTCTTTTCTTCATTCATGGCTGCCAACTCATGCTCAAGTCTCGATACACTTTGCGAATAAACTGATATCGACCATGGACCTCGCTCATCATATGGACCCAGTCTATGATGGATGAGTCCTCTGCCGACTCACCCCTTCGTCTCTCGTGAATCGAGGCCAATTCCACTGTTACCCCTTACTCCGAAATACGACCCCCCAAGCCCTACTGGAAAACATTCCCAGGCCCCATGCGATGACGTCGGGGCACTTGTCTTGAGCGGGGCGCGGCCAGATACTGCCAATCGCCATCCAATATCTGGTGGTTCGACACCAGCTTCGATCGAGCCGGTGGGCCCCACATGCTTCGAGATGGGCTGTCAAGGAGCTTCGGCTATCTGAATCTTCTCGATCCTCGCGGCCTGTTGCCTGGAGCCGGTCTTGCCAAACAATTTTCGATCCTCCTGGACCTCCGGATCTCACATTCTTGCCACTCGTTTATTCTTATTGAGAATTAAAAAAGTCCTTCGTCGTGTCATTCTTTACTGAACATCGCTTTCGTTCGCCTTAGTCCATCCCCTAATACCCTTCCATGGCTCTCAAGACGGAGGGAGATTCGCCCCCTGGGCCATACCAGCAGATGGAGGATGAGCACGCTTTGGTGGAGCAAACTGTTGGCAAAGATGACCCTCAACCCACAGCGGAGGATGACTCTCCCGCTGAACATCAGAGCAAACAAAGAATTGCAGTGGTGATGACAGCGCTAAGTGTACGAGCGCATTTGCGGAGCCAATGTAGTTGTACTAATATATTCGCATAGCTATGCGTCTTTCTGGCAGCATTGGATATTGTAACTTGCTTTCTTTCTTGAGCATCACGAGGCGACATACTTACCCTTCACAGACCATCGTCTCGACGGCGCTTCCGGATATGGTGGCCCATTTCCAAGCCTCTGACAGCGCATACTCATGGATCGCATCGTCGTATCTTCTTTCCAATGCATCGTGTGTACCACTATGGGGCCGGATCAGCGACATCTGGGGCCGAAAGTCCATCCTGATGATCTCCGTAGTGCTCTTCCTGGGTGGGAGTCTAATTTGCGGCGTGGCCGTCAACGTTGCCATGGTCATCGCGGGCCGCGCCATTCAGGGCGTCGGGAGCGGGGGCATCACGGTCATGGCCAACGTTTGCGTGTCAGATCTCTTCAATGTGTGCCGCCGGTCGGCGTATCTAGGCATTTTTGGGGCGACCTGGGCCATTGCAGGTGCCATTGGGCCCATCATCGGCGGCGCCTTCACCACCTACTCAACCTGGCGATGGTGCTTCTACATCAACCGTATGTGTTTTTGCATCCCGCTGAACATCGATTCTAATGTCATTCAGTTCCTATCGGCGGCCTCGCCTTCTTCGGTCTCCTCTTCTTCCTCAAACTCGACACCGCCCCGCTCACCCCGCTTACAACAGGCCTGCTCTCCATCGACTGGACGGGTCTCTTCCTCATTGTCGGCGCAACACTAATGCTCCTCTTCGGGCTCGAATTCGGCGGCTCACTATACCCCTGGTCGTCGGCCACGATCATCTGCCTCCTTGTTTTCGGGCTAGTGGCCGCTGGGCTTTTCCTGCTGAATGAATGGAAATGCGCCCGCACGCCCATCATCCCAATCACTATCTTTTCCGACCTTTACAACCTAACCATCCTCCTCATTAACTTCTGCCACGGCACCGTGTTCATTGGCGGGTGTTTCTACTTGCCCGTCTACTTCCAGAATGTCCTCTTGGTCAGCTCCCTCATGAGCGGAGTTTACCTTCTCCCGCTAGTGGTCGCCCTCTCCATCTCGTCGGGTCTTGGGGGCTGGTACATGCGGAGCACTGGCCGCTCGCGTGAGGCGATCTGCCTGGGCATGCTGTTCACCACCCTTGGCTATGGCCTCTACATCGATCTCCAGCCGTATGCCTCGTGGCCGCGCATCATTCTGTTTCAGGTGATCGCGGGGCTGGGGATTGGGCCGAATTTCCAAGCGACGCTGATCGCACTCCAGGCCAACACCAAGCCGGAGGAACTGGGACGGGGCACGGCCACCTTCTCATTCATTCGGCAGCTCGCTGCGGCGGTGTCCGTCGTGGTCGGGTCGGTGGTGTATGGCCGCGTGGTGAGCACGAAGGAGGGCACGATGGCGGCGGTACTTGGCGAAACGTTGGCCGACGGAATTGTGGAAGCATCCACCGCGGCGGGGACCCTGATCAAGACGTTGCCCAAGGGCGAGGAGCGGGAGGTGGTGCTACGGACGCTGACAGACGCGTTGAGCTGGGTTTGGGTGTTCTACACTGCTGTCGCAGGCTTTGGGTTCTTGATTAGTCTGTCCTTGAGAGATGTGAGGCTGGGGGATGCGACGCCTACCAAGGAGGTGGAAAATGACTCGTTGGGAGAGGACCAGGAAATTGAAATGTCCAAAAGCCCAATCTAAACCTATATAGGCAGTTTAGTATCTATTACCATACTATACTATACTCAAGATGTTTCAGCAGCAAATCCCGAAGGGATCCCAAAGAGGCAGGACTGCATGCCCACTAATCTTGAAGAGGTAGGATGCTCCTATCGGTAACCAACAGGGTAATTCTCTCCAAATAAGCATTGCCCGCCCATTCCCTCTGTGGTAAGATGCCCCGCTATGCACGGAAGAGGCTGCACTAGAGTGTACGCTTCGGTGCCGTGAGCCGTTTTGCCTCTTCCAGACCCAGGGACTTACGCTTCATCTCACCTTCTGCCAACTTCTTTACAGCTTCCTGGCCCACTTTAACCGGTTTCTCTTTCGGCCGACTCTCGCTCCCGGTCGGCTTCCCGAGCATTCCATGCAATCAGCGATGCGCGTCAGTGGCTGCCTGGCTGCCAGTATGACAGTCTGGAATGACCGTTGTGTGTGCCCGTTGCATTGGCATCCCTCATCCTGAAACCTCGGTCGCGGCACTCGGCACGGCACTGCCATCAACAATACCACCATCATGAAGCTTGTACATCCTTCCCGTCGGAATAATTGCTTCCACTGGAGGGACCTGGAACTCCCAATAAGGTTAAGCATGCGGCCCGCTTCGGGGCCCAACTGATCCGTGGAAATCACCGGCGTGGCGTTAATGCCAATTTCGACGATGCGTGATTAATATCCATTATCTATGTTTATAACAACATCTGCAGAATGACGATGCAATGCATCCAGGGCGTTTCGTCTGCCTGGGCCTGTCCCCTGTCAGGCTCCACCGCCGATCAGCACAAGTCGTGTGTGTCAAGTTCCAGGTGAATATCCTCCAGCACTCTCGGATGGCGGCATCCAGCAAGATGGCCTTGCAGCGATGACCCCTGCCTGGCCTACAAATACCCTCGCGGTCCTCGTCGAAATCTGGTTGAAATCATACCAAACAACTCGACTCTTCCATTCCTCCCCCAAATCCTATCTCATCCGAGACTTATCTATCCAGTATCCAACCTAACCTGCACGAGATACTCATGGCAGACCAGCCCGGTGCAAGACTTTGGCCCGCGATCGTCGATCACCGCGCGCGATCGGCGCCGACTGAGCTTGTCGGTCTGATCCCCAAAGGCTCTGAAGTGGCCGATGGCTACCAAGAATTGACTTTTGCGGCCCTCGCCCGTGCCGTTGATGCCTGCGCTCGCTGGATCGAGGCTCGCATCGGACGGGCGAAGGAGCCTGAGACCATTGCGTATATGGCCACCAACGACGTGCGGTACTTGGTCTTCCTTCTTGCTGCCCACAAGACCGGCTATCAGGTGCGATCCTATCTCTAGCTTTTTTTTTGGATTGCTAGCTAACCTCGACCAGCCTCTTCTTCCTTCCACCCGTCTTTCGGACGAGGGTTACAAGCACATTCTCACCGGGATGAAATGCGAGAAATTCTTCTACACCCCCGACAAACAGCGTCGTGTGTCCGAAATTCAAGCTGTCCACCCCAGCACAAAGCCCTTCGAAGTTCCCTCCCTGACTGAGTTCCTCGAAAGCGAGAGCTCTCCATACCCCTTCGAGAAGACCTTCAACGAAGCCGAGGATGAGGTGGCGATCATCATCCACAGCTCCGGAACGACAGGCATGCCCAAGCCAGTGCCTCTGACACACGGCTTTCTCGCCACGATGGATATGGCGGCGTATCTCTCACGACCCCAGGGCCGGCGGTCCGCGCTGTTACACGATCTCGAGCCCGGCCAGCGGGTGCTGGCCACGGCTCCGCTGTTCCACCTGATGGGACTGATTGCCTTCACGGAAGCCCTGTTCCACCAGATCCCCTTTGTCATGTGTCCCGACAAGCCCCTGTCGGTGGACCTGCTCGTCGACGTGATCCAAACCACCCATCCCACCGCCGTTCTGCTGCCGCCCTCCATCTTAGAAGACATCAGCCATTCACCGCAGGCACGCGCGGCGCTCCGCACTCTGCAAGCGGTCTACTTTGCGGGCGCGCCGCTCGCGCCCGAGGTGGGCAATGCGCTTGAAGCGGAGACCAAGGTCATCACCGTGATTGGGTCCAGCGAGATGGGCCTTATCAACTCTTTCGTGCCCGAGGGCGAGAAAGTCTGGGGCTACTTCGAATGGAACCCTGCGTACGGCGTCAAGATGGAGCCGCAGGATGACGGTCTGTACGAGCTGGTCATCCCCCGCCGCGCCGATAGCCGGCGCATTCACGGCATCTTCCACACCTTCCCGCACCTGAACGAATACCACAGCAACGACCTCTTCGTGCCGCACCCCGAACGACCCAACTTGTGGAAGTACCACGGCCGCAAAGACGACGTGCTCGTCCTCAGCAACGGCGAGAAACTGAACCCCGTCACGCTGGAGAAGGTCCTCGAGGGCCATCCGCGCGTCAAGCACGCGCTGGTGGTCGGACAGAGCCGCTTCCAGACGGCCCTGCTGGTCGAGCCCGCCTCGCCGGTGGCCGACGAGAAGGAGTTCGTGGACGCCATCTGGCCGACCGTGGAGCGGGCCAACGAGACGGTGCCCAAGTACGGCCGGGTGTCGAAGAACAAGATCCGGTTGGCCTCGCCGTCCAAGCCCTTCAAGGTCACCCCCAAGGGGACCACGCAGCGCCGCGCCGTTAACCACGACTACGCGGAGGAGATCGACGCTATCTACGCCGCTGCCGCCGCCGCCGCCGCCGCCGGCGTGCCTCCGCTGCCCGAGACCCTCGACCGGGCGCACCTGTGCGAGTACGTGCGCACGCTCGTGGCGGACATCCTCGGCCGCGCCGACCTCGCGGACGACGAGGATTTCTACGGCGCCGGCCTGGACTCGCTGCAGACTATCCAGCTGGCGCGCACCCTCCAGACGGCCGTGTCCGCGCGCATGTCCGCCGAGGTCGCCCTCAACCAGCAACAAATCTACGCCCACCCCACCGTCGCCCAACTGGCGCAGTCCCTGGTCGACCTCCTCCACGGCAACACTCGCACGACGCGCGTCTCGCGCCCCGAACGCCTCGCCAACATGATCGCCAAATACACGTCGCAGCTTCCTCCCTTCCGCCCGCCGCCCGCCGCCCTCCCGGCGCAATCCACCGTCATCCTCACCGGCTCCACGGGCTCGCTGGGCACTTATCTGCTGCACCGGCTGCTGACGAACCCCTCGATCGCCAAAGTCTACTGCTTCAACCGCGGCGCCACCGCGGCGGAGCGCCAGCGGGACAGCTTCGAAGCGAAGGGGCTTGACACGCAGCTCCTCGCCGACGCCAACCGCGTGGAGTTCCTGCCCGTCGCCTTCGGCGCCCCGCAGTTCGGCCTGCCCGACCAGCTCTACACCTCGCTTCTGGAGCAGGTGGACCTGATCATCCACAACGCGTGGAAGGTCAACTTCAACCACCCGCTGGAGTCCTTCGAGGACCCGCATATCCGCGGGGTGCTCGAATTTGTGCGGTTCAGCCAGGCGAGCGCCTACCGCGCGCACCTCGCCTTCGTCTCGTCCGTCAGCACGGTCGGGAGCTGGAGCCAGGAGATGGGCCCCGTCGTGCCGGAGGCACCCGTCCAGGATGTGCGCGCCGTGCTGGAGCAGGGGTACGGCGAGTCCAAGTATGTGAGTGAGCAGCTGTGCGCGGCGGCGGCGACGCAGGCCGGGGTGCCGACGACGGTGCTGCGGGTTGGGCAGATTGGAGGGCCGACGACCCGGCAGGGAAAGTGGAATGTCGACGAGTGGGTGCCGACTCTGGTGAAAACGAGTGTGGCGCTGAGAAAGGTGCCGCGGGATCTAGGCCAGTGTAGGATCGATTGGGTGCCTGTGGTAAGTGAAGCCCCGCCCGGACCCCAGTGGTTCGGAGGGACAATACAATGATGACACCAACTGACGGGGATGAATCTTTTTCAGGACACCCTCGCTACCATCACCGTCGAACTCACGCAGACCCGCCGGAAGGAACAATCCCACAACCCTCACGCGGTCTACCATCTCGTGAACCCCACCACGGTCGCCTGGGAGGAGCTCGTGCCCGCCATCCAGGCCAAATACCCCGAGGTCGCGGCGGTCAGCTTCGCCGAGTGGATTGGCGAGTTGGAGGCCGTGCAGTCGCCCAGCGAGGAGGAGGTACGGGCCAAACCGGCGCTGAAGCTGCTGCCCTTCTATCGCGGGCTGAGTGGGAGTGTGCTCTCGGCGGAGATTGCGGTGGAGCAGACCAGGCAGGGGAGTGAGACGATGGCGAGGTTGGGGGGAGTGACGGGGCAGTTGATGGGCAATTGGTTGGATCAGTGGGGTTTCTGATCTTTGTTGCCTTGCTGGAGGAATGCGCGAGGGGGGGAAGAGTTGGGGAGATGTAGGTCTAACACATGCATGCATATCGGCGGCGGGCGGCAATTTTGAGCCAGAGTGTAGCGAGCAATGAGTAGTTACATGACAATGAAACTTTCTGATGAAAGAAAGTGAGTGAAGATCGATTCAAGCATTCAAGCATTTGACTTTTGTCCCTGGCAGATGAGACTTCCTTGCATGAGACCGACCCCTAATCATCACTAACCATCATTTCCAACCCCAACACAAAAGACAGGCCCGGGGAAAGGGGGTTATAAAAGCTGACGTTTCTCCCCATCTCCAACCTACTCTTTTCTCATTCACAAGCACACAATTCCAACAACCTCCTACATACCCTCCCAACAAGGTCAGCCACACTCCCCCCTTTCCCCCGCCGATCTATATCTCATCACCACCACAGAATCTAACCCCAACAGCCTGCCACCTCTCTGTTCCTCTATTCTCTTTCTACTCCCTCAAACTTTAAACCCCTCGGACTCAGTGCAAAATGAAATTCACAACCCTCCTTCTGCCCCTCCTCACCGCCACCGCGACCACCGCGACGACCACCTGCTACCCCGGCGCCCCCACCAGCGAAGGCACCAACTGCCTGTCCAAGCTGTCGATCAAGAACTTCTGGTCGCTGCAGTACTGCAACTACCGGTGGAACGTCAACTACGGCGATTGGGACAAGTGGATCAGCAACAACGCCAGCCACGTGGAGCGCGGACGGGTGGCCAAGACGGGGGTGTTTGGCGGGATGGAGGAGTGTCTGGATGCCTTCAAGGAGGCGGTGGAGCCCTGCTATGAGGTGGCACAGGGGGCGTATTTGACGACGGCGAATGTGAGTTTGGAGGTGAATTGGTGTCAGTGGTGAGAGATGATTGGCCCTGCCGGTTGACGGGGACGTAAGGAACTGGATGGGGTTGAGTTGGTTGGGGGGGGGTTGTGTTTGATATAAAGGTATCAGTTCTTGTTAGTTGATGAAGGGCATGTTAAGATGGTTATGAGTTGATGTGATGTGATGAGTTTGTTTGCAATGGATATGCAAGTATTACAATACAGCCTCGACTTCTCTAAACCGACCCCTAAAATATACACCTATACACAAAACATGTATGTAATCCCCCCCATATATACATACAGCCCCTTCCCCTAAATTCCCAACTAATCATCATTGTTGAAATCATAAAAGCTACTCGCCGTCCACCCATTCACAGCGGTATAATCCGCCAACGGACTCGTCCCCTTCAGCACCTCATACCGCTTCCTCCCCTCACAATCCCCCGTATAATTGCCCGACAGACACTTCCCTCCCAATAACTTCCGAACCTCCTGCGCCGCCGCGCGGCCCTCAAACCAGGCCCCGTGCAAGAACCCAAAGTACCCCGGGCTCGTCGCCTCCCCGGCAAACCACACGCGCTCGACATTCGCCCGCAGATTCTCATGCATCTCCAGGGTCACCGCCGGCGGCCAGTTCGAGTAGCTGCCGTACGACCAGGGCTCGGTCGTCCAGCGCGGGTAGTGAAAGGCGATCGGGTCGGGAATGGTCGTGTTGGGGAACATCTTCCGCAGCACGGCGAGGGCCTCCTGTTGGGTCTGCTCGTCGGATTGGCGCTCGGCGCGGTGGGCGAACTCCTGCGTGACCGTCACGAAAATAATGTTGCTGTCTTCGAAGAAGCCCGGGGTGCTGAGGGATTGCCACAGCGGGTACCAGCCGCGGGCCACGGGGTCGGCGTAGAGCAGGTACTGCGTGTCGGCGGGCCAGAAGGTCTCGTTGAATTGGAAGAAGATCTTCGTGTAGGTGGCCATCGTGAAGGCTTGGATGGAGGCTTGCTTCCACGGTGGCAGGGCGGGGGTGAAGGTCACCGCCTCGGGGTGCTGTAACACCCCGAGGGAGAAGGTCGTGATCGCGTAGTCGGCCTGCACGCAGTCGCCGGACGCGGTGGTGATCGTCACCCCCGTGGACGTGTAGGTGATGTTGGTGACGCGCGTGTTGAGGTGCAGCCGGGTGTCGTTGCGGCGCAGGAAGGTCGACGCCATGCCTTCGATCAGCGTGCTAAATCCCCGCTGGTCGATCACGAAGTTGTCTTCGTCGCTGAAGCCGTTGGAGGTCAGGTTGCCGCCGGCGCAGCCGAAGACGAAGGAGCTGTCCAGCGGGGTGTAGGCGTCTTCGAAGTCTGCGCCAGATGGTTAGCCCCAGTCGGTCCGGTCAGCACGCGGGGACAGGGAGGGGGATCGATCAAGTGCTCACCCCATTCCCACCAGTCCACGGCCTGCGCCTCCATGTCGGTCATCTGGGGCCGCCAGCCGGCCATGGCCAGACCGGTCTGCGCGGTCGAGTCCTGCAGGTTCTCCGTCAGGATGACCCCCGCGTAGGCGTTGGCGATATCGTAGGCGTCGTCGTACTCGTCCAGCAGGTAGGAGTAGTCGTGGTAGCCGTTGTGGTTGTAGGTCGAGAGGTTGCTGTAGTTGGAGTAGGTGGTGGATAGATTGTAGACTTGCGCCTGCCCATCGTCAGGTTTGGAGGGTTGGGTGCTTGGAGGGTGAGGGCATGTGCATACCAAAGTCCAGACGGGGTTCTGCGGACCTCCCGGCGTTCCAAGACCTTGCACCTGCGAAGGAATTAGCGGAGGGAGCTCGTTGACGCCGACCATCTTGTCCCTTACCCAGTTACAGCCGTTCTCGATGATGTACGGCTTACCATCCTTCCTCTGGCCGAACGGCTGGTGCCATGCACGTCCTCCAATACGGTCGTTGTATTCGAGGATCAGAAAGTCCTCCATCGAGGCATTGTGCAGCGCTTGCTGTTGGAGTCAGCCATCGCACGTCTTTCCAGATGGATGTCGTGGAATGCCTACCGCAGCCGCAATCCCGGCCATGCCACCGCCACTACCTCCATCCGTCAGCGCGATTCTCCCTCTTCGGGTCGACCCTGTTGGTCTGGCAGAGAGACATACAGAATAGCCACGGTGGTCTGCTTGCATTGGCCCTGATCACGAGCATGCGCAACATGGGCCGCGATGGGCTGGACAGCCCACGCCCCAAGGAGTGCCAGCGACAGAGACCTCATAGTGCGAATCCGGGGGCCGGTGGGTGAGGAAGAGGAGACAGGAAACCGGGGACGATCGTCAACTTTATAGCCACCCAGTCCAGAAACCCCAGTGCGCCGTGAGCCGTGAGGCCCGCTGCAGAAGCTCAACACGGGCTGCAGAGCTCCACCGACGGGGGATGGTCACCTTATCACAATCCTTATCGCGGGGTTCTAAGCACATTCGGGCAAGTCCAAGCGGGTCCGGGAAGAACCACAGATTGGGAGCTTGAGATACGCGTGGATTGGGCCGGTTTGGGTGTGGGGAGATGAGGAGGAGGAGGAGGAGGAGGAGGAGGAGTATGTATCCGTCACGATGATTACATACCCAGCATTGGCAGCCCCTGAAAAGGTGAGAAACCCTCAATGGGACGAAAAAAAACCCTCGCAAGACCTCACTGGGAGAAGAGATGTCAGATGACCTCTCTCTACCTGAGCTCCGATTTTTCCAGCTCTACACAGTCAGCACTGCTCAGCAATTGAGTCAGACTGCGGCGATCATCACGACGACTACTAGTTTCACTGCTTCCCCCGCTTCAACCAGGGCAATCCCTCGCAATGGTGTCGACTCCATCTTCACGGGTTCAGTGGTAAGTAAGTTCCTGAGAATAAATTAATTCCTGATAAGCACTGGGTTCGGAGATGGTCTCCAATCGGGCATTCCTTATCAGTCCTCTGACTCTCTCTCTCTCTCTCTCTCTCTTTTTCTCCGTAATTAGTTGTTATCACCGGATAATTATTGCTGCCTCTGCCTGTAACCCCTGACCTTACTTGCTTGTTTGCCTTTTTCTTTTTCTTTTTTTTCTTTTTCTCTCGAATCTGGTAGTCTGAGCGAACATCTCCTCTCTCTCTCTCTCTCATTTCGTCGACGTCACTTGGTCATTTGATGGGAATGTGAGTGACAGCGGCAAGCGGGCAGTGCAGTGCAATTGCAGGGTGCGCCCGGCAATGACGAGCCCAGGGTTGCTGTGTGGAGATTGTAGGTGGGTATGTATGTATGAGATAAGACTTCCGCTTGCAACACAATGACCATTGCATTGTACAATGGAGAGAGAGACTCAAGACTCAAGACTCAATGAACTCATCCCTAATTGACTTTGTCCCAGTACCATTGAATGAGGCGCGGATATGCCGCTCCCAGGCTGATGCATCTATTGTCTTCACCAGGCTGTGCCCAATCTTCTCCCCCCCCCCCCCGATTCAGCCCATACAACCCCATACAATCCCAGTCAATTCCTAGGCAGCCATCATCAAGGTCAACAAAAGTCCCGAGTCCTGTTAACGCACGCCTCTCCAGTCTCAGTTCCCCTTCAGTCCATCGATTGTTCTCGTCCTCCGGCTTCCTGCACGATGACCCTGCCCGCACATGCAGCGGCCAGGCGTATCGCCCGAGTCCTACAGGGGCCGGACCGTCTGTGGCTCCATGATTGGGCTTCTTCATCGTGCGAGAGCGAGACTTGTCCCACCCACGGCGGCTGAGTAGGCAGCATCGCAGCGAGGCTGGCGGTTTGAGAGGGCCATCCTATATAATGAGCTATCCATCCAGCCAGCCTGATCGATGAGGCGACCTACCTCGCTCAGCTGGCTTGGCTATTCCTTGTGCGAATCTCCCGAGCATCCACAAGAGACACCCAACTCCGCAGTTGAAGCTCTTTGCCCCGATCGGAGAATGCGGATCTTCGAGGAATGCGGTGAGTTTCGTCTGTTTCAGGGACATCGTGGCTGGAGATGACTCGTGCTAACCCCGCAGGATCAGAGACGGATGACTGGGTTGAAAGTCAAGGGCCACTGGAAGCATTGGATGTGACGGTTAGTATGAGATCAATATACAGACAGATGAACAAATACTGACCAACTTCTCAATAGAACCCCCGCTTTTCCACTGTAATGTATTATTCTTATGCCCCCCCCAAACCCCCCAACATCCAGCACAATTTGTGGCATCAATTGGACTTATTAATAAATAAACAATCTTCAGCTTCACCACAACATCATCCCTCAATTATCCCCATCGTCTCGCCCTCTTCCCCCCGCGCTTCCACCCCATCATCACTGCCGATCTCAACGGCTCCTTTGACTGCGAGGATATCCCCGACGAGACGGGCCAATTCATCCACCACAGTAAACTCCCCCACAACCTGTTTTTCGGACCCAACAAAAGCCACAACAACCCTTGACTAATTTTTTGCGCTGCACTCTAGTATCTTGGAGCACCTTCAAGATCAAACACGTCCGGGACCCCCACGACTACGACTGGACGCAAGCCACCTGCTACATCCACTGGAACCCTCCCACCGGCACCCAAACGGTCTTCATCATCGATCTCCCCACCAAGGATCCCCGCGCATTCCTCCACGCCATCCCCGCCCGTCTCCGCCGCCACGATCCGTACGCCTGGCACGCCGCGTTTGGCGCCGCGCTGATCCCGGTCTACGATCAGTCGATCTGGCTGTTACGCAATATAGTGAGAACGCATGAGATGGTGGTTACCCCCCCCTATGGTTCAAGTGTTGGGTCAAACGACACTACGCTCAAGCATTGAACAAGGCTGGTACTGATGGGCTGTACGGCAAATGCAGGGACGAGTCGACCCCACCCTGTTCGCCCCGGACTTTTTTCCCCAACTGCACGACATTGAGCGGCATATCTTTCACGCGGATGAAACCCTCGAGGTGGCACAGCATACGTTGGAAAGTCTGGTGAGGGAGCAGATTCGGTCGGCGAGGTTGTATGCTGCTGCTGCGGCGGCGGCGGTGACACCAAACACATCCAGTACAAGTACAGGTCCACCAGTCACGGCGGGATTTCCCCATCATCACCATCACAACAACAACAACACCAGAAATGACAGAAATAACACCACCACAGCCCCCATCAACCAACTCTCCACCCTCCAGACGGAACGCGCCCTCCGCGCCGTCGCCAAACAGCTGCATGCCCTGCACACCCGCGGCCGCTCGCTGCGGGATCGTCTGCACAACGAGATTAATCTCGCCTTCAATATAGTCTCCCAGCGCTTCGGACACGACACCCGTTCCGACTCCGCGATGATGACCACCATCGCGGTCGTGAGTATGATCTATCTGCCGGGCACGTTCGTTTCGGTAGGTGTCCTCGATGATGCTCAACCGTGAGAGAACAGGTTAGGGGGGGAGACTCAAGCTAACCATCTCCCAAAAGGGCCTCTTCGGGACCAACTTCTTCAACTTCACCGACGGCGATGCGCACACCTGGTTCATGGCCGACTCGTTCTGGCTCTACTGGGCCGTCACCATCCCCCTGACCCTGGCCACCATGGCCGTCTGGGCCTGGTGGCACTATCTAGCCCCGGCCAACCGACAAAGTAGGGGTCCTCCGATGAAGCCTAGAGTCAAGACCGAGAAGGTCTGACGACTGCCTGCCTCCGAGCTCGGTGGCTAGGGGAGAATGGAGTGGACATACGCAGGGGTGATTGGGAAAGGGTCATGATTATAATGGGAGATGATGATGATGTAGAATGAGCTATGATAGATGAGATGAGACATGAAATGATTAAGTAATAGCGAACCGCGTGCGGGTGCGTGAGACATGCTGGGTGGAGGGCTACCTAATAGCCGGACAATCCTGGGAATGGCCGATTGTGGGCTTGGACCCTCCCGGTTCCATCCCAAGTGGGAGATAAATCTTTGCGCAGATCAAGTAGAGAGCAATCCGGGCTCACGACTCGATCATGATCCGGCACAGGCCGGTCGCTTCAGGGCACATCTGCCCGTTCCGAGGATCCAGGTAGATCCCTCGAGGAATTAGATCGCGGTGCAGGACATGGACTTTATAGGCCACCTCAGGTGACACTGCTTTCATCCGCCCGATCGGGCGATTCGTCCACCCCAGACCGCGGCGTGACCGCTACCGGCACAACCAAGTTCATAAAGAGAGACTGGGTCTCGGTGGGCAACCTCACCCCCCGCGCCTTGGCCGTGGTGCGCACAATCCCGAGCAAATCCCCCCCGCCGTCCCATCGGCGCGTCAGCGACCGGGCGGCAATGCATAGGGTGATAAACGCCTCGCGGTTGTCGGGGTCGTCCAGCCCATCCAACAGAGCGATCAGAGCGCCCAGCAGACAGGAGCTGTTACTGACCGGCATGCGCTCCACTCCCCAGCAGGCGCGGTGGATGCAGATCAGGTGGGCAATGTTGCGAGCCGCCGAGAGTCGCACCGCGCACGCGTGCAGCCCGACCGGGTCGGTCGGCGAGGGCGGTGTGGCGGCGGACACCACCAGCCCGTACAGCGTGAGCACAATCAAGTGGTAATTCATGCTACAATTCCAACGGTGAGTCTCAAACCCCCCATCCACACCAAGAATTCGATCACCTACTGCAGACACAGGATATGCGGCGCCTCCAGTCGCGTGCCCTTGAGGCAGGTGGGCCATTGGTCCGCGCAATGCTGAAGATGTTCGTGCAAACGCGTGACCCGCGCGGCCAGGTCGGGGCGCGGTGTGGGATCGAATAATCGGGTCACCTCGTACGCGATGGGCGTCAAGGTGGAGAGCGCAAGAAACAGACAGTCCACGTGACCCGCGATGCCCGCCGCCGGGTGTGGATAGGGCTGCCAAATGTCTTCCGGACCGCCCTCATGGCGCAACGGCGGCAGACGGTGACGGTCGGGCAGGGGGATCGACGGGCGGCTCCGGTCGGTCAGGGCATGGATCCTGGCCGACGCGTCAGTGGAGCTTTTTCTCAAAGACCGGGCGCATAGGAGCGATGGAGGAGAAAGGCAAAGATCGGGCGGAGGGGCCGTACGTGGCGACGTTGAACAATCCCCAGACGGTGTGGTTGAGCCCATGAACCATCCGGAGGGTATCGAGGTCGGGATTGTGGACGAGGGTGGAGGTCTTCTGTAAGAGCTCTTGGAGAGCGTAGGTAAGCTGGTTCCGGTAGATCCAGCCCTGACGGTCGCGACCGGTCCGAGCAGCACTGCGTCCCCGTCTCAGCCACGAAACCCCCACGAGTGCCAGAAAAATGAACATACCACAACCATAAGATCCCCAACCCCTGCACGGTCGGCAAGGTGATCCGCCCGGCCTCCTGGTCAAGTAATCGTTTCGCCTCCTCATAGAAATGGACGCCCCGGGTGGCGGCGTCACCTGGCATCTTGTACGACTCTGGGTAGTCCGAATAGGTCTACATTGATTAGTTGCAGTTGATTTACCGCAAGACATGTGCTACCTACACAGGCATCGGCGAGAATAGCATTAACCAGGAACGGCGAGCAGAAACGCCCCGACCGCTTGCTGGTCTGCATCTCCCGTAGGAACAAATCTCGATCGATCCAATTGCCGAAGGGATGCGACCAGGTGAACCAAAGAGAGATCAAGTGGGAAACAAAATGTGCATCGGACGTGACTGTGGTCCAAGGTTGCGCCGGCACCAAATAGCGCGGCGAGTCGGCGACCCGTTTGGCCTCCAGAATGCGGCGCATGGGCCGCGAGCGGTCGGAAGCTTGGAGATGATGGACGTCGCGGCTCAATTGAACCAGGTCGGGCGTCAGCGCCAATTCCGACCGGGGGACATGAACGACGATGTGTTGGCGAATCTCGTCGAGCGTAGCATTGGCGCGGATGAGGTCGACGAGAGGCATGACACGGTTGTGGCCGCCATCGCGAATAGCTAGCACGAGGCGTTCCAACAAATCCTCCTTGTCGGCCAGTTCGTCGATCTTGCGTTTCAAGGCGCCCCGGCGACGTTTGTCGGCGCTCTTGTCGAGGGTGCATTCGACGTTGCTCTTGACGCAGCTGGCACAGGGAACGGATCCGGTACACTAACAGCGTCCAGCTTCCAGTTAGTATGCGGCGAGGCGGAGACGGGGGGAGAAAGAAAATACAGGTAGGTCATGGGTCACCCACCTTCAGTTTCCGCGCTTTGCAGGCGGCACACGCAGTGCCAACATTCTTTCTGCGTTGCTGGTTGTCGAGGGCAGCATTGGCACCAGCAGGGGCCGGAGCCAGAGGGCGCGACTTAGTATCGGCCATGATGAGGATCCATGATTAAGTTGAGCAAAGACCAGCGGAAAGTGGGGTGGGGAGGAGGGAGGGATAAAAGCGAGAAAATGCGGAGTGAAGAAAGGGAGTAAGGAGGAGAAAGTGGGAGTAGAGAAAGAGAAGGGAACAGCGAAGGAGAGAGAGTGTTGAGAATACCTAGTTGAAGAGAAAGAGGGGGGGGGGGGGGGGGAGAAGAGAAGATGGATCGATAGGATGCATAAATGCGTGGAGGTTCGTCAATGCGGGAAGTGGAAGTACCTTACCTTACCTACAGTTAGTAGTAGCTTTCAGGTCAAAGGAGGGGAACGCCACTGGTGGGAACATCCATCCCTTCCACTGGATTGGGACGAAAGTGGGTAAAAATGGAGGAAAGTGAAAAGTGGATCGATCCGCTGGACGCTCATACTCAAGTATGATCATTCTTTGTTCATACATACCCCGGTAGTTCTGCTTCTGGGGGGTTGTTGTATAAGGGATGGATGGGAGACAATAGAAAGACCAATAATAGGCAGACCAACAATAGCATAGATGGATCATGCCGGGATGGGATGCTGGCTGTATAGGTAGGCAGGTAGCAGCATACTGGTAGGTATCCATCCATCCTCCATTATGGGTCAGTCAGATGGACTGTAACTACAGGACTACATACAGCACTACTACGGTACACCTGCACTACAAGTGCTCCAGATACAGTTAGCTCCCACTGTAATCCCGAGAGGATTCCTGGCTGCCGGCCGAACCCCAAACAGGAATGGGGTGAGTCGCCGAAACCAGCATCCGTTGGACGCAGTTCTCAGTCACGGGACTGAGCCTCTTTCGACCATCGGCTGCCGCCTCCCATTTCCGATCGAAGTGATTGGTTGGAATTTGGTACCTGGTTATCTCCGCCGGCCGATGGGGGTTGGCAACAAGGTTGAAAGGGACTCGGATGCAGCCATACATTGAAGAACAATCATCGCTTCCGTTTGGTCTCGATCTGAGGATTTGGTCGAGGTCCACTTACGAAACAGGTTTTGGAGCCTAAAACTCCCCTTCCTTGCAGTGATCTGTGTCGGACTGACTCGGCATTGGATGCGACAGATCCTGCATGGGCATCACCGGCAATCTTCTCCAGCCCATCTGCCTATCGTCGTCCATCTTCGCAACCGGAAATCATTTCCTATGGCCGCCCGGACCCGACAGACCCATTAAGGTGTCAGCCAGCGCTTCCTAAATGGGTAATATCAATGGCACGCGTCGCCGTGTGACGGTGTGGTGGCAAAACTAACCGATCGATCGTGCAGGTCCTGGGTGGAACTTGGGCGAGGAAGCTACTCCCTAATAAAAAAAAGGATTCAAATTTCCGTGAGGTCTGTGCCGAAGAGTCGTAGCAAAAGGGAGTCCACAGGAAAATTATTGCTATTACTGTGTAATTGTGTAAGGAGTATACAGAAAGTAACTACCATGTTGTTACGGAGTCACGTTGACCGGGTCTGATATTGTGGCCTCAGGCTGCAGGCGGTTCCATCCTCAGGCACCCAGGTCGGGTTACATCGAGTGTCCCGTGACATCGACCTGCTTCTTCTCCCGCGGTTCCTCTTCCCGCGAGTTCTTTGACACCACCGATTGCCGCTCCTCCTCTCCACCAAACGACCGATCCAGAGAGTCATCGCGCCAGAAGTCTTTCTTGCCTCTCGCCGCCCGCTGCAACCACGGAGGGAATAGCCCTCCGGGAATCCGCCAGGTCCATGGCTCACTCTCGTCGATGTTGTGCGGCACCAGTCGGCCACCCGTCACCTTCGCGAGAACCCAGGTGATTCCGTTGATCGTGATATAGCTGCAGATACCAGCAATCAATCCGTACGCGATACTATACGTGAACGGCATGATGGCAATGGTCAAGAACGCCGGGATGGCATCGCCGTGATACTTCCAGTTGATCTGCGTCGCCGCCTGTGCCATCAACGCCCCCACAATGACCAGCGTACAGCCCGTCGCCCACGGGGGGATCGAAGCGAAGATCGGGGAGAAGAACACCGAGATGAAGAAGCACAGACCCGTCATACACGAAGTCAGCCCGGTCTTACCTCCCTCCGAGATCCCAGCTCCACTCTCCACAAATGCCGTGACGGGCGGCACACCAAACAGAGACCCGATCGAGATTGAAATGGCATCCACCATCTGGGAACAATTAGCGAGCGCCCACAGCACCAGGACAGAGAGACCCACATAAGCAATAGAACTGCCCTCGAAATCCTGTGTGACTGGATCGATCGTGCCGGCATAGCGGGCCATCGAATACAGCGTTCCCGTCGTGTCGAGAATATCAACATACTGCTGTTGTTAGTCGGCCTCCCCATCGTCGAGAAAGGTTCCACATACCAGGAACGAGATGAAGGCCAGACCAAACTTGGCGCCGTGGCCGCTGATATTCCATTCCTGCGCGACCAGCGTGCGCGTCATAGGATGGAAAGTCACAACCTGCTTGAAAAAGTCGAACCGGCTGTCCCCGACCGAGGAATGCGGAAAATAGGTGACATCCGTGGGTCGCGGCCACGAGATGATCGAGACGAGGAGGATGCCCATGATGATGGCCCCCTTGACTCGGTACATCATGAGCACCACGGTGAGCACACCGCCGCAGAAGATCCCAATCCACATGGTCGGGCTGCGCATGACCGCATAGGAGGGACAAGCGCCCGTCGTCGCATCCTTCAAACTTTCGGAGCATCCTGCCAGGTCGATGGGGACGCTGGTCCCACCCGTCACTAGGCCGATACCCGCACTATAACTCAGGCCGATCAACGTCAGATACAATCCGATACCCGTGCCGGTGGCCAGTTTGATCGAGGCGGGAAGCGCACGAGCCAGCCATTGCCGGATGCCTAGGAGCGTCAAGGCCAAGAAGACGAACCCCTCCACGAAGACCGCCGTCAAAGCGATTCCGTAGGGGATCAAGCCAGACCCGTGGTATCCCACGACTGTATATGCGAAATAGCTGTTGAGGCCCATGCCAGGAGCCAGCGCGACCGGCAGATTGGCGAAAAGCCCCATGCAAAAGGTTGACAGCGCGGAGATGGCAGCGGTCGCCGTAACCACGTCCCGGTTGACTTCTTCCACGCACAAGAGGTATTCCGTGTTGGTTGCGCAAAGATCGGACATGCTGTCCGCAGGACACACGCAGGGCCCGCCGGATTCCGAGGTGATGGTGGCGTTCACGCTGATGATGTACGCCATGGCGAAGAAGGTGGCGAGACCGGCGCGCAGCTCGGTGAAGAAGAAACTACCCTTGCGTTCCTTGGGCTAGGGAGGGATCAGTCACGCTCGCGATGCACTGCTGTGCATCCACAGAGTGCCACTTACATGGCCCGAGTTTTCCAATCGGAACCATCTCCCCACGGGGCTGCGAGCCACCGCGAGATTGGTTTGATGCACCCAGTTCTGCAAACTCATGATGCGAGACAGTCTGCTGCGAGACCAGCACTGGAGAAATGGCAACTAACAACGCTGACTGACAGTTGCACCCCCCACGTCCGGGGAACCAGGGGTTCTTATGTGGCAGCTCAGGCAGAAACCCCGGAAGAGAGAAAAAAAAAAAAAAAAAAGAAAAAGGCCAAGTGATAAAGCAACTATAGGCGATCAGGAAACACAACGTATGGGAAATTTCCTGCTTATCATCTTGGCATCTTGGCATCTTGGCAAAAGGAACTGGCTACAACTGGACTGGTTGCTTGGTCCATGGCTGGCGTACTTGGCACTGACTC